>NC_052307.1:3646541-3990087 GCF_016432855.1 Salvelinus namaycush
GCCGTCCCAACCTTCGCTCTCTCTCCCCCGCTACTCTCTCCTCTTCCATCCTATCATCTCTTCCCTCTGCTCAAACCTTCTCCAACCTATCTCCTGATTCTGCCTCCTCAACCCTCCTCTCCTCCCTTTCTGCATCCTTTGACTCTCTATGTCCCCTATCCTCCAGACCGGCTCGGTCCTCCCCTCCCGCTCCGTGGCTCGACGACTCATTGCGAGCTCACAGAACAGGGCTCCGGGCAGCCGAGCGGAAATGGAGGAAAACTCGCCTCCCTGCGGACCTGGCATCCTTTCACTCCCTCCTCTCTACATTTTCCTCTTCTGTCTCTGCTGCTAAAGCCACTTTCTACCACTCTAAATTCCAAGCATCTGCCTCTAACCCTAGGAAGCTCTTTGCCACCTTCTCCTCCCTCCTGAATCCTCCTCCCCCTCCCCCCCCTCCTCCCTCTCTGCGGATGACTTCGTCAACCATTTCGAAAAGAAGGTCGACGACATCCGATCCTCGTTTGCTAAATCAAACGACACCGCTGGTTATGCTCACACTGCCCTACCCTGTGCTCTGACCTCTTTCTCCCCTCTCTCTCCAGATGAAATCTCGCGTCTTGTGACGGCCGGCCGCCCAACAACCTGCCCGCTTGACCCTATCCCCTCCTCTCTTCTCCAGACCATTTCCGGAGACCTTCTCCCTTACCTCACCTCGCTCATCAACTCATCCTTGACCGCTGGCTACGTCCCTTCCGTCTTCAAGAGAGCGAGAGTTGCACCCCTTCTGAAAAAACCTACACTCGATCCCTCCGATGTCAACAACTACAGACCAGTATCCCTTCTTTCTTTTCTCTCCAAAACTCTTGAACGTGCCGTCCTTGGCCAGCTCTCCTGCTATCTCTCTCAGAATGACCTTCTTGATCCAAATCAGTCAGGTTTCAAGACTAGTCACTCAACTGAGACTGCTCTTCTCTGTATCACGGAGGCGCTCCGCACTGCTAAAGCTAACTCTCTCTCCTCTGCTCTCATCCTTCTAGACCTATCGGCTGCCTTCGATACTGTGAACCATCAGATCCTCCTCTCCACCCTCTCCGAGTTGGGCATCTCCGGCGCGGCCCACGCTTGGATTGCGTCCTACCTGACAGGTCGCTCCTACCAGGTGGCGTGGCGAGAATCTGTCTCCTCACCACGCGCTCTCACCACTGGTGTCCCCCAGGGCTCTGTTCTAGGCCCTCTCCTATTCTCGCTATACACCAAGTCACTTGGCTCTGTCATAACCTCACATGGTCTCTCCTATCATTGCTATGCAGACGACACACAATTAATCTTCTCCTTTCCCCCTTCTCATGACCAGGTGGCGAATCGCATCTCTGCATGTCTGGCAGACATATCAGTGTGGATGACGGATCACCACCTCAAGCTGAACCTCGGCAAGACGGAGCTGCTCTTCCTCCCGGGGAAGGACTGCCCGTTCCATGATCTCGCCATCACGGTTGACAACTCCACTGTGTCCTCCTCCCAGAGCGCTAAGAACCTTGGCGTGATCCTGGACAACACCCTGTCGTTCTCAACTAACATCAAGGCGGTGGCCCGTTCCTGTAGGTTCATGCTCTACAACATCCGCAGAGTACGACCCTGCCTCACACAGGAAGCGGCGCAGGTCCTAATCCAGGCACTTGTCATCTCCCGTCTGGATTACTGCAACTCGCTGTTGGCTGGGCTCCCTGCCTGTGCCATTAAACCCCTACAACTCATCCAGAACGCCGCAGCCCGTCTGGTGTTCAACCTTCCCAAGTTCTCTCACGTCACCCCGCTCCTCCGCTCTCTCCACTGGCTTCCAGTTGAAGCTCGCATCCGCTACAAGACCATGGTGCTTGCCTACGGAGCTGTGAGGGGAACGGCACCTCAGTACCTTCAGGCTCTGATCAGGCCCTACACCCAAACAAGGGCACTGCGTTCATCCACCTCTGGCCTGCTCGCCTCCCTACCACTGAGGAAGTACAGTTCCCGCTCAGCCCAGTCAAAACTGTTCGCTGCTCTGGCACCCCAATGGTGGAACAAACTCCCTCACGACGCCAGGACAGCGGAGTCAATCACCACCTTCCGGAGACACCTGAAACCCCACCTCTTCAAGGAATACCTAGGATAGGATAAAGCAATCCTTCTGACCCCCCCCCCCCCCCCCCCCCCCCCCCCTTAAAAGATTTAGATGCACTATTGTAAAGTGGCTGTTCCACTGGATGTCATAAGGTGAATGCACCAATCTGTAAGTCGCTCTGGATAAGAGCGTCTGCTAAATGACTTAAATGTAAATGTAAATGATAGGTGAGTAATTAAATAGACATGCAGTAACCTTCTCTGACCACCAGATGTCTCTGTTACACCACCAGAGGAGCAGGAGGAACCACAAGGACTATAGGAGTAGCAGTTGTCCATTCAACTCCTGACTCCAATACTTGATTCCAACTCTTTTGATTTGATATCCAAACAGACACACAGAGAAATATCAGTGTTATGTTGCTTGTTTTACTATATAGAAAGTGTTTTGTTGCTTTGTATCACACATATATATGTTACTTCAACAATATTGCATTAAATCACTATCACTAAATACCATATCAGTGGTTCTGTTGTACAGTAGTAAGCACACTTTGGATTACATTTTCTGTCCCCCAAAAAATACCTTGATACTCACAATATAGTGTGAATAATGTAACTTTTCATTTACGATGTATGTAAGATGTCCCCTTTTAAATGTTCTGGTTATTTAGTGGAGCTTTGTCCTTTGAGAGGGCTGTTTTTACATCAGAATCTGTGGCCCTTAGTAATCGGGAGGGAACAGTCGAAGGTTGGCCATGGAAAAGTTAACCCTGTATTGTTTTGGTATTACAATACTTTACAGCTGTTGGAAATGGTATCTCACAGAAGCACAATAAAGGAAAACATTAAAGAGCAGAAGTACAGCACTGTACGAGCCAATAAATAAATAACACTCTGTAAACCAATCAAATCACTTACTGTGACCTTTACGTCCATATATGGGCGGCTAGATGAAGTTCTTCCTGTGGGTGTTGTTGTCAATGTTACCATGGAACACCTGTCACCAAGACAACCACAGATACTGTCAGACACACTGCCACCAAAGCCTTGTTTATACGTGGTGCTAACATGTGTACTTTGTCTTGATCTGATCCACATTCTGATTGTGCCACATTTTCTTTATATAATTTTAAAAGGCAGGATAATGATGATTTAAATAGTTTCACTTTCCACATCTGTCTACACCTGTACGATATCCTACCCTACCCTACCCTGCCCTGCCCTGCCCTGCCCTGCCCTACCCTACCCTGCCCTGCCCTAAAGTACCCTGCACACACACACACACACACACACACACACACACACACACACACACACACACACACACACACACACACACACACACACACACACACACACACACACACACACACACACACACACAACTCCTGAATACTCCAAACACAGCTAAAACACAACTCCTGAATACTCCAAACACACACACCACTAAATGTAAGTGATGGAGATGAGGGAGGTGAAGGTGAGGGAGAAAATGAGTTAGAAGGTGAGGTGTGGAATGAAGAAAAGAGTGAAGACGTTCAGGGTGAGGGGTGATGAGAAGGAAAGGATGAAGGAGGTGAGTGGAGAGGAGAGGAGGCTGGCGAGAGGTGAGGAGAGGGGACACGCGAGAGGTGAGGAGAGGGGACAGGCGAGGAGAGGGGACAGGTGAGAAGTGTTGAGCGGGGGCAGGTGAGAGGTGAGGAGAGGGGACACGCGAGAGGTGAGGAGAGGGGACAGGCGAGGAGAGGGGACAGGTGAGAAGTGTTGAGCGGGGGCAGGTGAGAGGTGAGGAGAGGGCACAGGTGAGAGGTGAGGAGAGGGCACAGGTGAGAGGTGAGGAGAGGGGACAGGTGAGAGGTGAGGAGAGAGCACAGGTGAGAGGTGAGGAGAGGGGGCAGGTGAGAGGTGAGGAGAGGGCACAGGTGAGAGGTGAGGAGAGGGGACAGGCGATAAGTGAGGAGAGGGGACAGGTGAGAGGTGAGGAGAGGGGACAGGCGATAAGTGAGGAGAGAGCACAGGTGAGAGGTGAGGAGAGGGGACAGGTGAGAAGTGTGGAGAGGGGGCAGGTGAGAGATGAGGCAATAGGATTGCCTGTAAATGGACAGAAACAACCACACACAAAGGTTATAACTATCAAGTAGTTCAAATGTAGTCTGATACAAACATCACATATATTATTATTAAGTATTGTCATGCTAGTGACCTGTACATCCTCCACAGACAACCACAATACATACAGTGTTGTGGACTCCCTAATGTCATGGTCCTCCAATGACCCATTAATGGTGCTCTTCAGGGTTGTGAAGCCCGCTGCTGCCTGGAGGGTAAAAACCTCACTCCAGGCATCATCCTCCCCCACTAACTCAAACAACATCTATATAACAAAAGACCAACATTAACAATTGTAATTCATCCTGAAATGTACATTAATAGTAGTGAGTTTATCAACAAGTAAATGAATGATTTACCTAAATGGATTCAGAGAGCAGGAATCTCCTAATCCGCTCCCTCCCATCCTGGTATTTGATCTTAAAGGGCCCTCCATCAGGCTGCTCTGGATGAGAGACCCCCCTCTGTCTTCTCTCCTCTATTGACTACAATATGCATTACTGTCAGTGTTGAGTTATAAATATATTTATACCACAGCATTGTTGATTTCTAGAATGGGCATTAAAACCAGTTCAGAAAGAAAACAGCATGTAGAAATACATTTAACCATTTATTTAGTAATGAATAATGCTTGGTGATATAGGCTCTGCTCATTCAGGGAGGCTCACTGCCCAAACAAAGTGAAGGGGACCAAGGTCTCATACCTTTTAAAGGGTTAATAAATGGTGTTATGATAAACTGTAAGGTCTCCTCTTCTAGGAGACCTCTGTGTGTGTATTAACACCTGTTCTGAGTGTTGTGCCCTTCAGACACTATCAGAAGGTAGAAACCAGTCTACGTTCATACTCCTCCTGTCTGGACCCCACCTGGCTATCTGAGGTTCTGACAATACGACTGGTTGTCTGAGAACACAAGGCTGCAGCAGGCCTGGTGAAAACAGACACCTGTCAGAAGATGCTTGGACTTCTTCACCTTGTTATGACCCGATACTTGTGATGAAAGGTCAAGTTTCAGTCAAACCCACTTCTGAGCTTTTAATTGCTGATAAGATAGACCTGATCATCTGTTGAAGAAATTGATGAACAAAAGCGTCAATATAAAATAGCCTACAGCAGTGAGTGTGGGAAGCTATACCAAAGCCCCCGTCAGGAACCCAGAACCTAACAGGTGGAGTCTGGGGTGGTTCTGGGAGCAAGAAGCCAGTCCATAGTAGCAGTAGCAGCAGCAGCAGCAGAGTATCTGCAGATAAATGTGTGTTTTAGTATTATTGTCTTTGGTAACTGTAGTATTAGCAGGATAAACGCCTCCTTTCTGTACATTACCTTGGTAAAATGAACTCCACAAAGGGACTCGGCTCCACCTTGTCCCGCTGCGTCGTCCATTATCTCCAAGGTAATGTACAGAACGTCTGCGTTTATCTCTTACATAATATACAGATGATATCAACTTGGTGAAATCCCTTACCTTCCTCCGCCTGCTCTCCCTCTCCTCAAAACGACGACGTTTCATCTCCTGTGGGAAAAAATAAGTATTGAATTCATCTGTTTTGTGTATGAAAAAGTAAGTGTTTCCTGTTGGAATGCCGTTGATGTGATCTGAACAGATTTACTCAGCTATATTATATACATACTTTCTCCTGGTCTGCAGCCAGAGAGAGATGGTAGCCTCGTCTTGGAGACGTCGTATCTCCTGCATTTCCACTAGAGACTGAAATCAATACAGGTACAGTAATAAATAAAGCCATTCTGATTGTTAAGTTACAATGAGAATCCTAGAACTAATAATATACTTTATCATTTGATGATAAAAGTGGAAAAGGTCATTTAACGTTCCAAACCTCTAGTGTCATTGAAGCTTGTGGTGAGTGAACAGGGAGGCCTGTCTCCATAGGTGGAGTCTCTGTCTCCATAGGTGGAGTCTCTGTCTCCATAGGTGGAGTCTCTGTCTCCAGAGGTGGAGTCTCTGTCTCCAGGGGTGGAGTCTCTGTCTCCAGAGGTGGAGGCTCTGTCTCCAGAGGTGGAGTCTCTGTCTCCATAGGTGGAGTCTCTGTCTCCATAGGTGGAGTCTCTGTCTCCTTAGGTGGAGTCTCTGTCTCCTTAGGTGGAGTCTCTGTCTCCATAGGTAGAGTCTCTGTCTCCATAGGTAGAGTCTCTGTCTCCATAGGTAGAGTCTCTGTCTCCATAGGTGGAGTCTCTGTCTCCAGAGGTGGAGTCTCTGTCTCCAGAGGTGGAGTCTCTGTCTCCAGAGGTGGAGTCTCTGTCTCCAGAGGTGGAGTCTCTGTCTCCATGGGTAGAGTCTCTGTCTCCATAGGTGGAGTCTCTGTCTCCATAGGTGGAGTCTCTGTCTCCAGAGGTGGAGTCTCTGTCTCCAGAGGTGGAGTCTCTGTCTCCAGAGGTGGAGTCTCTGTCTCCATGGGTGGAGTCTCTGTCTCCATGGGTGGAGTCTCTGTCTCCAGAGGTGGAGTCTCTGTCTCCAGAGGTGGAGTCTCTGTCTCCAGAGGTGGAGTCTCTGTCTCCAGAGGTGGAGTCTCTGTCTCCGAGGTTCTGTCCTCCCTTACAGTTTCCTTTAACATTAAAATACAAGAAATCACCAGTTGATCAATTACTTTATAACGTTTGTATACAGAGGGAAATTCAGGTCATTTTCAAATTAATTCATTCCAGTTTCTTTTAGAATTAAATCATTACCTCTGACATTCATCACATGACATAATCCATCTCAATCTACCTCCCCATTCCTAACACATAAACTATCAAATACCTTCAATCTTAAGTACAGGGCAGACCTCCATAGTCCAGCTGATTTGATTGCTGCTGGACACATGCTGTCCAGCTGTAGGAGAACGAGCCTCCTCCTCCTGTCTGTCTTAAAGGCCTCTACATTTGGATTCATTTGGGGGAATGTTTGCCCCAAAACCTTCAAGAAGCTGCTCTCCTCCTGACCATAGTGCAACTTGATCTGCCTCACAGGAGACTCTAAAGATACTGAGATATGGAAACATTATTTAAATCTAATGAAAAACATCCAAATCTAAAACAGGGAAACGGTCCATGATCTTTAAATCAATAAAATAAGTCTATGTTAAATCACAAGATAGATTCACACCTAGGTTACTTACAAAGCAAGCACTGTGGACCGCACTGTGTCCTCATGTACTGCAGGGATAAAGGGAAAATGTACCTCTCCTGTTCAGCTGCTGGATGTTAGGCTCAGCGATCAGACAAACCCTCATAGTTATCAGCCTGCTTCTCCCGGGTTGACGCCTTTGGATTCCAGCATTATTCCGTCTCCTGAACGACTGAAATCTGACATGTGCAAACGTTATAAAAGTTACAATAATGACAATCAGCCTAATCGACGGCGCCCAGACTCACACACCCCACGGTAGCTGTTGCTATCGTTAGCTAGCTAACGTTAGTTTGTTCAGTCCAGTCCAACAACGCTTCATGTTCAAGCGATATTTGAAGAAAACAACATCATAACACAACATAATATCAATAGAAAGGCCTAGTTTACTGGAAGGGACATACTGTAAAATAACAAACGATAACATAGCTAGCTAGATAGACTAATAATAGAAAGGCCTAGTTTACTGGAACGGACAAACTGTAAAATAACAAACGATAACATAGCTAGCTAGATAGACTAATAATAGAAAGGCCTAGTTTACTGGAACAGACATACTGTAAAATAACACACGATAACATAGCTAGCTAGATAGATAATAATAGAGAGGGGAGCGTTACGTGTTAACGTTACTAGGTAGTTGTACCGGTTAATGTTGACTTTTGCCAGGTATTACCTAACCTACCAGAATGAATCCGACCTTTGACCCACCTGATCCTCCTGGGCTGGTTGTAAAGGTGGTTGCACTTGGCTGGTAAAACTTTAAAAGAGGTCTCTCATGTTTTCAAGGTTCTACAGGATTTAGTCGTTTGTTGGTGATGATGAATGAGATGTTTTTCATATAGCTGGCTTCACATGCGCCTTATTTGTGATTGGCCAACATTTGCATATAGTTTACATAGTGTTATTTGACGTGTATCTTTTTGACACGCAAAGACCCAAACGGTGTTCCATAGTGTACCTCAATACATGTCAGACATGCTTTTAAGTTATGTACCCAGTATGTCCCTCAGGTCCTTTGGCCTTTTAACTATCCTGAAGTCTAGGACCAAGAGGCATGGAGAGGCAGCCTTTAGTTATTATGCCCCCAGCCTCTGGAATAGCCTGCCAGAGAACCTGAGGAGGCCCGAAACTGTGGACATATTTAAAAGTGATCTTAAAACACACCTTTTTAGCTTTGCTTTTTCTTAGCGTGCTTTTTTAGTCTTTTAGTTTAAAATTGTTATTCTTTTGTTTCTTGTGTAAATATTTCAGGTTTTATTTTCATAGTTCTTTCCTGTGAAGTGCATTGTGTTGCAATCATGTCGTCAATGTGCTGTGTAAATAAAGCTTGATTTGATTTATTACTCTGTTCCAGAATAAATTACCTTTGGAATGACTGTTAGGATTTATGTTTATGCACTATAGCCTGTTAGCATATTGTTTGAAGATGAATATTGTTTTGTTACAGACACACACAAACAATACAGATGGGTGTGTGTGTGTAGGTGTGTAAGGACTGACCAACACAGGCCATAAAAGCTGTGGTCAGTCTGGAGAGGGGAGGGGTGCATCACTCTAGGCCAACCAGGAAGGTTGGGAGACTGATCAGTACCATATTAGGAATTGTTTGAGTGAAGATTCAAGGGGGAGACAAGACGGAGCTAATCTACATTTACGTCATTTAGCAGACGCTCTTATCCAGAGCGACTTACAGTAGAGTGCATACATTTTATTACATACTGAGACAAGGATATCCCTACCGGCCAAACCCTCCCTAACCTGGCACTATGCCAATTGTGCGTCCGGCTGCGACAGAGCCTGGGCGTGAACCCAGAGACTCTGGTGGCGCAGCTAGCACTGCGATGCAGTGCTCTAGACCACTGCGCCACCCGAGAGGCCCTAATCTACCCAGCAACCAGATGTGGACAAAGGAAAGCACTCAGGGACTTGGACAAGTCCGGGTGCCCCCAAAGGCGGAGCAAGAGTCCGCGCTCAGCCTCTACTGTGATAGGCCAACAGGCGCGTTGGAACTACGTCATCACGGTATAAGAACAGCTGTTTACGTACTTCCTGCCAGTTCCCTGTGTCTACCCTGCGCGGTGATACAGCGAACACCTATATACGAAAATTGCATTTGCCATTCATTGTTTGCGGTAATTAAACATAATTAAAGAAAGTTAGCAGACCTTGCTTTTTATTTATCCTGATACCGGATGTGTTACACGCAGCGTTCACATGACCCAGGTCCGTTCCTCCACTGCAGCCATGTTCTTTCCTCCACTGCAGCCAGGTCCTTTCCTCCACTGCAGCCAGGTCCTTCCCTCCACTGCAGCCAGGTCCTTTCCTCCACTGCAGCCAGGTCCGTTCCTCCACTGCAGCCAGGTCCTTTCCTCCACTGCAGCCAGGTCCTTTCCTCCACTGCAGCCAGGTCCTTCCCTCCACTGCAGCCAGGTCCTTTCCTCCACTGCAGCCAGGTCCTTTCCTCCACTGCAGCCAGGTCCTTTCCTCCACTGCAGCCAGGTCCTTTCCTCCACTGCAGCCAGGTCCTTTCCTCCACTGCAGCCAGGTCCTTTCCTCCACTGCAGCCAGGTCCTTTCCTCCACTGCAGCCAGGTCCTTTCCTCCACTGCAGCCAGGTCCTTTCCTCCACTGCAGCCAGGTCCTTTCCTCCAGGCTTTGTGTCTTGGAAAGGGTAGTGACTATTCATACATTCATCTAATAATCAGAGGGTTTTTTGGAAAAGTAGGTATTTTTTGGCCAAACACCCCCATCTAGTGGATGTATAGTGTCATTAGAATGAGTAGGAAATCAATATTCACGACAAAGGCTGAAGGAACATATTGTTACTATAAAGTAATGAAGACACAATGGAGGGGATTTGTTTTCACATGGATGTATAGCTTGTTACTTCAGAAGCAACATTGTTGATATCCAGAAAATAGAAACGAATGTATTATCAGGGAAAAATCTTTGCAAAATAAGGGAACTGATATGTTGTTAACTTGAGGTATGAAATAAGGTATAAGGTATGAAATTAAGTATAAAATAATTGGGAGGTTAATGACATCTCCATGGGTCCACCTTGGGGGGGTCAAAGGTCAAACCTGTATGCATTTTGGGGTATATTGATGAGACAGAATGGGTAGCATTGGGATGTGTTTTATTATCACATCGTACCATAGATGATAACTACAACAAACTCCCCACAGAACAAGGAGACACATTTGAAAAGTTTCATAGAGTCGTCATGGATTCAGTGTAAAATCAGTCACAACAACCTATTTTAAAATTGGCCGCCATTCATTTCAATGTGGAGGAACTGAATATATTTCTCAGGGCAGAAATGAATAAATAATTGGTTTAATAAGACTAATAAAGACTGAACATGTGTGTTACTGTGAGGAAAGTGTTAAAAGATGTCCCAGTATATGTATTTAGTAAAATATTACCAGAGCGTCTGCTAAATTACTAAAATGTAAATGTAATAATGGTAGAAATATGACAAAACACCAAAAATAATGTCTGAAGTTAAGACGGACTGAGGAGATCTGATAGGTTTCCTTCTATGAGATAATATCAGTCATTTAACATGACCTTTATCAATTATGAAGCCTTTATGTGCTTTATGTGCAGAAATGCTTAAAGAAATCACAAAATGTGACGTTAGCTGATGAAGATTATCTCATCGAACAAAGTGGATAACATTTCCTGAGCCTGTATTTACCAAATAACTCATTTTCGGCGATAATCAAAAAGAAATACAAAAACGCCATTCATTACCCCATAGGCTGTCGAACGAATCATGGCGGAGTTAGTACCTACAAAAATATGCCGTTACTCTTTTCTCTCTATAGCTGGAACAGGGAGCTGGCTGAATGTAGTGGCCCCCCCTCACTGTATGTAATAACACACTAAAATGTCTGGGTTAACAATGTAAGAAATAACACTGCAAAGTTTCCTCGGGGCTAGAAGCACGGCTGCCCTCTCTATCGGCGCCATTTTATATATTGACTACGTCCGTCCTAGCTCGCTCATTTTTGTCTTCATCGAAATTACGGATTGCCTCTTGTCCGCTTGTCGTCCCCTTATGCCATAGTTTGATCAAGTATATTATGGAAGCGCAAATGTGCTTATAATTGGAATGTTTGATAAACTTGGGAATGGAATTCAAAACACAGCGCTGTGAAAACAATGAAGAAGTTTGAGTTTGGGAAACACTGAGATCCTCTGCATCAATGTAGCCTAGTCAGATGTGTATTATTAGGTATAATGTGAAAATACAATGCAACAATGTAGCCTAGTCAGATGTCTATTATTAGGTATAATGTGAAAATACAATGCAACAATGTAGGCTAGTCAGATGTATATTATTAGTTATAATGTGGAAATACAATGCATCAATGTAGCCTAGTCAGATGTCTATTATTAGTTATAATGTGGAAATACAATGCAACAATGTAGCCTAGTCTTATGTCTATTATTAGAGATAATGTGGAATTACAATGCAACAATGTTGTCACGCCCTGACTTTAGAGAGCCTTTTAATGTCTCTATTTGGTTTGGTCAGGGTGTGATTTGGGGTGGGCATTCTAGGTTTCGTTTTCTATGATTTTGTGTTTCTATGTTTTGGCCGGGTATGGTTCTCAATCAGGGACAGCTGTCTATCATTGTCTCTGATAGGGAACCATACTTAGGTAGCCCTTTTCCCTCCTTTCTGTGTGGGAAGTTGTCTTTGTTTGTTGGCAATATAGCCTTAAGCTTGTTTTTGTATTGTTTATTGTTTTTGTCGGCGTCATCCAAAATTAAAATGGAATATGTACGCTCACCACGCTGCACCTTGGTCCAGTTCTTTCAACAGCCGTGACAAATGTAGCCTAGTCAGATGTCTATTATTAGGTATAATGTGGAAATACAATGCAACAATGTAACACAACTAAAGGATCTAAAGATACTGTGTGTTTAAAATGCCGAACTTCCACATGTTCAATCCTAAATGGGTCAATATGCTGAAATGGATGACTGTGTCTTTAAAGCATTAATGGAGGTCTAAAGAGGCATTGCGTTTAACAATCAAATCTTCAACTGTGTCCTCGTAAATTAAAAGTGAATGATGGAAGATGAAATCCCAAATAAGACCCCACTGGAGAGGACAGAGGAGCATTTGAAATTCACCCTACCCAGCCCGGAAAGGCCAACTTGGAGAGTGTACACGCACAATTAATTAAATAAAAGTCCTTCTAGTTGATGGAGGAAATATTGAAGCTGTGAATGAGGGTCTTGAAGCTTTTGATGCTGTTCTCAATGACTTTCAGAATGCTCATGAATCTGTACTAGAGCTGGTCACAGAGGAGGAACAGGAAAATGACTTTCAGAATGCTCATGAATCTGTACTAGAGCTGGTCACAGAGGAGGAACAGGAAAATGACTTTCAGAATGCTCATGAATCTGTACTAGAGCAAGTCACAGAGGAAGAACAGGAAAATTACTTTCAGAATGCTCATGAATCTGTACTAGAGCTGGTCACAGAGGAGGAACAGGAAAATGACTTTCAGAATGTTCATGAATCTGTACTAGAGCTGGTCACAGAGGAGGAACAGGAAAATGACTTTCAGAATGATCATGAATCTGTACTAGAGCTAGTCACAGAGGAGGAACAGGAAATGACTTTCAGAATGCTCATGAATCTGTACTAGAGCTGGTCACAGAGGAGGAACAGGAAAATGACTTTCAGAATGCTCATGAATCTGTACTAGAGCTAGTCACAGAGGAGGAACAGGAAAATGACTTTCAGAATGCTCATGAATCTGTACTAGAGCTAGTCACAGAGGAGGAACAGGAAAATGACTTTCAGAATGCTCATGAATCTGTACTAGAGCTAGTCACAGAGGAGGAACAGGAACATGACTTTCAGAATGCTCATGAATCTGTACTAGAGCTGGTCACAGAGGAGGAACAGGAAAATAAGAGTATTAACTATTATCAATCAAGAATGAGGACTTATGAATATTTCCTGAAAGAGGTGGAAATATGGAAAAATGCTGAAGTTGAGCCACAAACGCTCATTGAACCACATGACAGCATTTCCAATGTGTCAAAAATATCAAGAAAACAAAGTATTCTAAGGCTGCATCATCCTCAGTGTCCTCTGCACGCCTAAAAGCTGAGGCAGAACGAGCAGCTCTACTCGCTCGCCAAGCATCATTACAGGACAAGCATGCATTGGAACTGGAGAAAGCTCAACTGAATGTTAGAATGTAAAAAATGGAACTGGAAACGGACATAGCAGCATATAATGCCAGACTGAAGGTCCTGGAGAGTGTTGAGTCAACTTCTCAATCCCATGCTGTGGCAGCCCACTTACTAAGCCAACAAGATGGAATGAAGTCCTGTTTAGAGAACCAGGAACCTGAGGTCTATGAGGAATCTGAACCATCCAAAGACCCCACTACAAAGAGTTTTACAACAACCGACAACAAAGCCATCAAAACCTATTCAGAAAACAGTCATAAACCACACCCCTCAGCAGTCAACAGCAAGGTCTATTAATCAACACAGAATCAACACTATGGGTATCAGCCATAATACCAGCCATGATAACCTCTACTGTCATGCAAAGGCAGAATGAAATTACTGACCTCCTTGTACTACAGCACAAACAGGCCACACTCCCTGTTAGGGAGATAACTATGTATGACGGTGATCCTCTAAACTTCAGGTCATTCATGTGTGTATTTGAGCATGGCATAGAAGAGAAGACCAGCAGTCAAAAATCCATATCTCAGACTGGCCAATAAAAAGAAAAGATTAAGATGGGCGAAAGAACACAGACACTGGACAGAGATATGGCTTTTTCTTAGCAACTCTGCTTAGAAGGCCAGTATCCCGGCGGTCTGAAAGTTGAGACTGGTGTTTTTCTGATAAATGTTATGTTATTTTAATTGACAGAAATGTGCTTTTCTTTCAAAAACAAGGACATTTCTAAGTGACCCCAAACTTTTGAACAGTAGTGTATATCCCACTTAAGTTGCCTGTGATATGCCACTATAATATGTATGCCAATATATGTCATTATGTAATTATGCGACATACAGTATATACCACTACACCGAGTACATTGTTTCTACATTTCCTTGGCATATTAACTTATGATGTGGTACTTTTGAATAGTTCATATGTTATTATTGTGTAAGTACCATTTTACCGTGACGTAGGCCTAAGTAAACACCTGGCCATTTCTGTCATTAAAGTAGTGCTTCCACTTTTCCTTAACAGGGTGAAGTTGAAAATACCATCAAAAAGTATCTGCCTGAATCCAGACTCTAAAACGGGCAAGAGAATACAGAATAAGTGGAACCTGGAGAACTGAGCCAAACATGATAACACAAAACTATGTAATGATGATATAACTGACTGTACTGACCAAAAAGTACATGTAACTATGTTGTCTTTCTTTGCCGTTTCAGGCATTTTAATTGTTCTACTGACAATGCAATTAGAAAGTGTATTTCAGAGCTACAAGGTAATGCCCAAAGCTTGTAACATCAATCTAGAACATCTCTGCTATGACAAGCCTGTAACATCAATCTAGAACATCTCTGCTATGACAAGCCTGTAACATCAATCTAGAACATCTCTGCTATGACAAGCCTGTAACATCAATCTAGAACATCTCTGCTATGACAAGCCTGTAACCTCAATCTAGAACATCTCTTCTATGACAAGCCTGTAACAACATTCTAGAACATCTCTGCTATGACAAGCCTGTAACAACATTCTAGAACATCTCTGCTATGACAAGCCTGTAACAACATTCTAGAACATCTCTGCTATGACAAGCCTGAAACAACATTCTAGAACATCTCTGCTATGACAAGCCTGTAACCTCAATCTAGAACATCTCTTCTATGACAAGCCTGTAACAACATTCTAGAACATCTCTTCTATGACAAGCCTGTAACAACATTCTAGAACATCTCTTCTATGACAAGCCTGTAACAACATTCTAGAACATCTCTGCTATGACAAGCCTGTAACAACATTCGAGAACATGTAATGGGAATTGAAATGTTTGTGCTTTTCTTATAACTCATTTCTGTGTTCATGGAAGTGACTGACTGAACCAATCCTCACTATCAGTATCTGCAATTTGGCAGTACGCCCAGACCTTGTTTTGAGAACGAAAGATTTCTCAGTTTCAAGGTCTCAGCTTAGAGAGAAGAAGCCTTGTGAGGCATTGGTCTGTCACATGTTATGAACCAGTATTTGTCATTCACATGAATGAAACAAAACGGTAATGATTAATTAATTATGCTAAATTATGCAAATATAATTTGTCTGTGTATAGCCGTATAAGACAACTGCTGGGACTGCCCCAGGAGAGATCCTGATTGACATGTGTACTATGGTGCATTGAGTTGGGTCTGACCAAGGAGAGATTCTGATTGACATGTGTACTATGGTGCATTGAGTTGGGTCTGACCAAGGAGAGATTCTGATTGACATGTGTACTATGGTGCATTGAGTTGGTTGGAACTTCTCCAGCTCGCTGACAATAAACATTGATTAATATTAAGATTGACTTTGAGTGTCCCTGTGTAAGAATTTCCACAACAAACATCTCTGGTAAGACCTGATAAATTAAAATCTTTCAACAGATACTATAAGACTTCCTCCCTGTGCAGGTTTCAACAGAGGAACGGATCTCTGATTCAGATGCTCTGATGTGGAACAAACTGAATACAAAAGGCAGACACAACAATATAAAACTGGATTTGTTTTCATCAGCCTTGCCTTAAAGGTCATAGGTTAGCTTTTGGGATCCGTTATTAGTTTAGACTAAGTAAATTAAAGGTATAATTAAATTGTTATTTCACAAGAGGGGGGGGGGGGGTTGTTGAATTGTACATAAATGTATTTCTTGTTGGCTTGATTTCCATGTGTAGCATAATGGAAGAACGTTATCATATGTAAAACCGTTGACCCTAGATGTGGTCTTGGACCAGAGGACAATTGTAGAAAACACTGGTATCTCAACATCATATCCACAATAAGCCCTTATGAGCTTTAATGATCTGAAGGCAAGGTATCTGGTCATGACTCCATGGTTTGACAGGTACTTTCTAATTTCCCCCTCCTCTCTGGGAGTTATCATTCCTCTCCACTTGTTGTCACATGCCACAACCCAAGTGGGATGTTTGAATCACTCTAAATCTAAACTATTTGCCACTGAGCCACCCACTCACTACACTCTATAAAAAACAATAACAGCCATAGAAACTGCCCTGACCTGCCTCCTGCCCTCATGCTCCTCCCTTCCTCTGTCTGTCTATCTGACCTGCCTTCTGCCCTCATGCTCCTCCCTTCCTCTGTCTGTCTATCTGACCTGCCTCCTGCCCTCATGCTCCTCCCTTCCTCTGTCTGTCTATCTGACCTGCCTCCTGCCCTCATGCTCCTCCCTCCCTCTGTCTGTCTATCTGACCTGCCTCCTGCCCTCATGCTCCTCCCTCCCTCTGTCTGTCTATCTGACCTGCCTCCTGCCCTCATGCTCCTCCCTCCCTCTGTCTGTCTGTCTGACCTGCCTCCTGCCCTCATGCTCCTCCCTCTGTCTGTCTATCTGACCTGCCTCCTGCCCTCATGCTCCTCCCTCCCTCTGTCTGTCTATCTGACCTGCCTCCTGCCCTCATGCTCCTCCCTCCCTCTGTCTGTCTATCTGACCTGCCTCCTACCCTCATGCTCCTCCCTCCCTCTGTCTGTCTATCTGACCTGCCTCCCTTCCTCCCTCCCTGCCTGCCTCTGTCTCCCTCCCTCCCTGCCTGCCTCCGTCTCTCTCCGTTCCTTCCTCCCGCCCGCCTTCCCTGCCTGCCTCCGTCTTCCTCCCTGCCTGCCTCCGTCTCCCTCCCTCCCTCCCTGCCTGCCTCCGTCTCCCTCGGTTCCTTCCTCCCTCCCGCCCTCCTTGCCTGCGTCTCCCTGCCTGCTTCCGCCTCCCTCCGTTCCATCCTCCCTCCGCCTTCCCTGCCTGCCTCCGTCTTCCTCCCTGCCTGCCTCCGTCTCCCTCCCTCCCTCCCTGCCTGCCTCCGTCTCCCTCGGTTCCTTCCTCCCTCCCGCCCTCCTTGCCTGCGTCTCCCTGCCTGCTTCCGCCTCCCTCCCTCCCTGCCTGCCTCCGTCTCCCTCCGTTCCATCCTCCCTCCGCCTTCCCTGCCTGCCTCTGTCTCCCTCCCTGCCTCCGTCTCCCTCCTACCCTCCCTGCCTGCCTCCGTCTCCCTCCCTGCCTCCGTCCCCCTCCCTCCCTGCCTGCCTCCCACCCTCCCTGCCTGCCTGCCTGCCTCCCTCCCTGCCTCCATCTCCCTGCCAGCCTCCCTCCCTGTCTGCCTCCGTCTCCCTCCCTGCCTCCCTGTCTGCCTCCCTCCCTGCCTCCGTCTCCCTCCCTCCCTACCTGCCTCGTCTCCCTCCTGCCTCCGTCTCCATGCCTCCCTCCCTGCCTCCCTCCCCGCCTGCCTCCATCTCCCTCCCTCCCTAATTTTGACAGGTGTATTATTCTGTATAAGATAGGTTTACCTGTTGTCAACCGAGATATCATTGTCACTCAGGTCAAACTGCTTCCTGTATTATGGTAATTACGCCCACACATGGACATATATTTGTGTTAGCTGAGCAAGCTATTACACTGAACAAAAATATAAACACAACATGCAACAATTTAAAAGATTTTGCTGAGATACAGTTCATATATGGAAATCAGTCAATTGAAATAAATTCATTAGGCTCTAATCTATGGATTTCACATGACTGGGAATACAGATATGCATTTGTTGGTCACATATACGTGTGGCTCAGTTGGTAGAGCATGACGCTTGCAATGCCAGGGTTGTGGGTTCGATTCCCACGGGGGGCCAGTGCAAAAACAAAGTATGAATGTATGTACTTGTAAGTTGCTCTGGATAAGAGCGTCTGCTAAATGACTTAAATGTAAATGCAGATACCTTAAAAAAAAGGTAGGGGCGTGGATCAGAAAACCAATCAGTATCTAGTGTGCCCACCATTTGCCTCATGCAGCGCGACACATCTCCCTCGCTTAGAGTTGATCAGGCTGTTGATTGTGGCCTGTGTAATGTTGTCCCACTCCTCTTCAATGGCTGTTTTGAAGTTGCTGGATATTGGCAGGAACTGGAAAACTCTGTTGTACACATCAATCCAGAGCATCCCAAACATGCTCAATGGGTGACTTGTGTGGTGAGTATGCAGGCCATGGAAGAACTGGGACATTTTCAGCTTCCAGGAATTGTGTACAGATCCTTGCGACATGGGGCTGTGCATTATCATGTTGCAACATGAGGTGATGGCGGTGGATGAATGGCATGACAACGGGCCTCAGGATCTCATCACGGTATCTCTGTGCATTCAAATTGCCATTGATAAAATGCAATTGTATTTGTTGTTCGTAACTTATGCCTGCCCATACCATAACCCCACCGCCACCATGGGTCACTCTGTTCACAACGTTGACATCAGCAAACCGCTCGCCCACACGACGCCATACATGCTGTCTGCTATCTGCCTGATACAGTTGATACCGGGATGAATCCGTGAAGAGCACACATCTCCAGCGAGGCCAGTGGCCATCAAAGGTGTGTATTTGCCCACTGAAGTCGGTTACGACGCCGAACTGCAGTCAGTCCAAGACCCTGGTGAGGACAAGGAGCATGCAGATGAGCTTCCCTGAGACGGTTTCTGACAGTTTGTGCAGAAATTCTTTGGTTGTGCAAACCCACAGTTTCATCAGCTGTCCAGCTGGCTGGTCTCAGACAAACCCACAGTTTCATCAGCTGTCCAGCTGGCTGGTCTCAGACGACCCCGCAGCTGAAGAAGCCGGATGTGGAGGTCCTGGGCTGGCGTGGTTACGTCCTGGGCTGGCGCGGTTACATGTGGTCTGCGGTTGTGTGGCCAGTTGGACGTACTGCAAAATTCTCTAAAATGACGTTGGAGGCGACTTATGGTACAGAAATGAACATTCAATTATCTGGCAACAGCTCTGGTGGACATTCCTGCAGTCAGCATGCTAATTGTACACTCCCTCAAAACTTGAGACATCTGTGGCATTGTGTTGTGTGACAAAACTGCACATTTTAGAGTGGCCTTTTATTGTCCCCAGCAGAAGGTTCACCTGTGTAATGATCATGCTGTTTAATCAGCTTCTTGATATGCCACACCTGTCTGGTGGATGGATTATTTTGTTAAAGGAGAAATGCTTACTAACAAGGATGTAAACACATTAGTGCACAACATTTGAGAGAAATAAGCTATTTGTGCATATGAAACATTTCTGGGATATTTTATTTCAGCTCATGAAACACGGGACCAACACTTTACATGTTGCATTTATATTGTTGTTCAGCATAGTTTTTTTAGCATCTATTTTTTAAAATTGTATTTGTATTTATTTTACTTCAGTTTATTTTAGTAAATAGCTTGTACGTAAGCATTTCACTGTAAATCTACTACACCTGTTGTATTCGGCGCATGTAACAAATAACGTTCGATTTAGTGGCAGTATGTTAGCGCCCTCTGCTGGCTGTCAAGGGTAATGGTAATCTGTAATTTGCAACGCTTTAATCAAGCACCAGAGAGTACTGTTGTCAAGTGTAAATCTCTTAACATTGACCAGCCCGGATCAGTAATGGTGTCAAACCTGATTCAAAAGTCGAACGAGCACTAGAAAGATGAAACGTCATTGCTCGAGCAAACGCTGAGTTGAGAGAAGAAGAAAATGGTCGAGTGAGCAGAGGCTGGGTCCCGCGAAGTGCACAGGCCAGTCAAGAGCACAAATGGAACTTGAACGCTTGAAAGTGTGAGTTTGAGCGAGCAGAACCTCCTTTTGTCACAGATCAAAAATAAAAATGTCTTAATTAAACAGTACATTTTGTATTTTTTAATTTAACCTTTATTTAAACAGTACATATAGAACTGTAAGAAAAAAAACGTGATTCAAACGTATAAACAAAATATTTTAACGTATTAAATTGTCCAACAGCAATAGTCACTTGTTATTGTCAAGTTTTCGCTCTCAATTTCTCAAATTGCTTTCTCTCAAGTCTTGGCATCTTTGGGTTTGGATATCCGGTTGATGGGGGGCGGGCTTAAAGGCGGGTGCGTGTCTAGAAACCCTAGATTGGTCTCTTCACTGGAGTGAGGGACGAACTGACAAATTACTGCCATCGGCCAGTCCAGTGTCGTGATTGGCTTTGCGACTCACTGTGCAGAGCCGTCTAGCTAGCTAGGCAATTAAGCCTAACAGCTTAATAACAAAATGTATTGGAAAATACATTATAATAAGTATACTACACCGTGAGTTGACTGTTAGCTAGCTTATTACTGTAATGACCTGGCTAGATCATAAATTAACAAATGTCCAGACAAGAGGATTGCGTTTGCGAATTCCCGGTGTTGATAAAACGTTTACTGTTGACAGGAGAACAAGAGGAGACAATAGGACGAGGTGGATAATTTTATAATAAGGCCGTTTAATCACATGTAAAGACATCTTAGTAAAATCTTGCAGCAAGGCTCTTTCTGTCTGATTCTTATGGAACCGTCCGGAAAGCGGTAGTTTAAGCAGTTGTACAGTTTTATATAGACAACAAGCAAAGTGGGTTGATCTGGAAGTCTGGCCTTCCGATTGGTCGATCTGGGTCTTGGGTAGTCCTGAACAGGCCTGGTGTCAACGTTCCATTGGTTCCTGAGATAGTTCTTTGTCTTGAGCTCCAACCTTGGGATGTGTGTGTCTGTGGTTATCATGGGGGAGGGGAATTGTGTGTGTCTGTAGTTGGTGTCTTAATAAGTCCAGCATATGTCCAAGAGAAATGAGGAGTATGTGTATTTTGTATAAAACATGGCTTATGTTGAAATGTTGTTATTACTAGTTTCCAGTCTCTATTACAATTTCTTACACCGGTTTATTAACAAAACTCAACAGTTTGGCCGTATCCCACGCTAAATGGGAAAATCGTTTTTGTGTCATTTAGAGGGAAAATGTGTGCATTTTAGCATTTGAGTCACTTTTCAAAAGTTGCTAAAAGTTCCAAACAAATTTTTTAAAGTAGCTAAATTTGTTGCTAGGTGCTGTTTGAAATAAAAAGTTACCAGGGTAGTCTGAAAAGTTGCTAAATATAGGAACAAAATTGCTAAATTGGCATCACTGGGGTTGGTCGTGATTGACCTGAACCGTTTGCCAGAGGAGGGTCTTTGGAAGAGGGGGGTGGATGAGTCGGTGATTATCTTTCCTGTTACGTTTCCTTGCCCTGGATTCGTGCAGGACTTCGATGGAGGGCAGGTGGCAGCCAGTAACTGTCTCAGTAGACCGGACGATCCGTTGCAGTGATGGAAGAGGTCAAGATGGACTTGATGAAGGTCGTTTAGAACTGAATCCGTACACACAGCATTCAGAGGAAGACTGAGGACTAAACAACACCATGCATTCACCAAAACAGATTTGTTTTATAGTAATTGGGAACTACCATTGTCAATCAATTACATAATATCAAATGATTTACATTTGGTATTGGAATTTGGCTTTGAAAGTTTTATTGAATACAATTAGTAATTCAGGATTCAAACCGCATAGGTCAGGGTTCCCCAACTGGCGGTCCGCGGGCCAAATTATTTTAGCTTTCTGAGCAGGACAACATTTGTTAAAATAAATACTTATAAATACTTATAAGTATTCAGACCCTTCGCTATGAGACTTGAAATTGAGCTCAGGTGCATCCTGTTTCCATTGATCATCTTTGAGATTTTTCTACAACTTGATTGGAGTCCACCTGTGGGAAATTCAATTGATTGGACATGATTTGGAAAGGCACACACCTGTCTATATAAGGTCCCACAGTTGACAGTGCATGTCAGAGCAAACACCATGAGGTCGAAGGAATTGTCCTTAGAGCTCCGAGACAGGTCTGGGGAAGGTGGAAGTGTACCAAAACATTTCTGCAGCATTGAAAGTCCTGAAGAACACAGTGGCCTCCATAATTCTTAAATGGAAGAAGTTTGGGACCACCAAGACTCGTCCAAGAGCTGGCCGCCCGGCCAAGCTGAGCAATCAGAGGAGAAGGGCCTTGGTCTGGGAGGTGACCAAGAACCCGATGGTCACTCTGACAGAGCTCTAGAGTCCTCTGTGGAGTGGGAGAACCTTCCAGAAGGACAACTTTCTCTGCAGCACTCAATCAATCAGGCCTTTATGGTAGAGTGGCCAGATGGAAGCCACTCCTCAGTAAAAGACACATGACAGCCTGCTTGGAGTTCGCCAATAGGCACCTAAAGGACTCTCAGACCATGAGAAACAAGATTCTCTGGTCTGATGAAACCAAGATTGAACTCTTTGGCCTGAATGCCAAGCGTCACGTCTGGAGGAAACCTGGCACCATCCCTACGGTGAAGAATGCTGGTGGCAGCATCATGAGGTGGGGATGTTTTTCAGCAGCAGGGACTGGAAGACTAGTCAGGATCGAGGGAAAGATGAACGGAGCGAAGTACAGAGAGATTCTTGATGAAAACCTGCTCCAGAGCGCTCAGGAACTCAGACGTGGGTGAAAGTTCACCTTCGAACAAGGCAACGACCCTAAGCACACAGCCAAGACAACGCAGGAGTGGCTTCGGGACAAGTCTCTGAATGTACTTGAGTGGCCCAGCCAGAGCCCGGACTTGGACCCGATCTATCATCTCTGGAGAGACCTGAAAATAGCTGTGCAGCAACGTTCCCCATCCAACCTGACAGAGCTTGAGATGATCTGCAGAGAGGAATGGGAGAAACTCCCCAAATACAGGTGTGCCAAGCTTGTAGCGTCATGCCCAAGAAGACTCTAGGCTGTAATCGCTGCCAAAGGTGGTTCAACAAAGTACTGAGTAAAGGGTCTGAATACTTATGTAAATGTGATATTTAATTTATTTTTTATTCATTTCTAAAAAACTGTTTTTGCTTTGTCATTATGAGGTATTATTGTGTGTAAGAATATTTGTTTTTTTAATCAATTTTAGAATAAAGCTGTAAATTAACAAAATGTGGAAAAAAGTTAAGGGGTCTGAATACTTTCCGAAGGTATGTGATCGTATACAAAGGTAAGCAAGGTTTGAAGTGATTGTTTTAATCAAATATTATATCTGTTTTGGCTTCTTGCGGTCAATTTGCAGTGAACAAATTATTTGTAGTTATTGAGTCTGGTGCTGTAACCTTTAGCTCCCAGGTGCAGCATACTGTTGGGAGTGTGGTGCTGTAGCCTGTAGCTCCCAGGTACAGCATACTGTTGGGAGTGTGGTGCTGTAACCTTTAGCTCCCAGGTACAGCATACTGTTGGGAGTGTGGTGCTGTAACCTGTAGCTCCCAGGTGCAGAAGAGCTGAAACACTAAAGATGAAGTTGCGGCAGATTTCTTGACCAGATTTCTTGGCTGTTGTCCAGACAGAGGTAGCGCTGGAAGGTATCCCAGACACTGTTGGTGTCCACGTCACCTCCCTCAGAACCAGTGAACATCTCCAGGTTTTTACAGTGGGGAACCAGCATCATCTATAGAGAGGGCAGAACAATACAGGAGATGGAATAAGATTTAGAGTCCACGTCCCTAATTAAAATCCTTGTACAGTCCATAGACATTGGTCAAAAAAAAGTTTAACAAAAGGATGGCCCTGGAGATTGAGGAAGGTGAAGCAATACATACTTTATGTGCTGAGTTGTGTTAGGCATAAGATGGGTTGGTGACTCACTAGTCCAAACTTGAGGTCCTCTGCCTCGTTGGTGTAGTGGTCCAGGGCGATGAAGTAGAAGCCTGACTCCACCTGGTCAAATGTGTTCTCTCTAGACACACTGGCCTGTCTCCTGAGAACAACTGGAGGGAGAGAGAGAGAGGAAAACAAGATGTCAGGAAATGATGTCACAGACAAATCACATCACATTTTATTGGTCACATGCAGATGTTAATGGTCACATGTCACATGGTTAGCAGATGTTAATGCGAGTGTAGCGAAATGCTTGTGCTTCTAGTTCCGACCGTGCAGTAATATCTAACAAGTAATATAACAATTTCACAAAAACTACCTTATACACACAACTGGAGTTGAAATGTTTTAACATCTTAATGTTGCCTTCAAGGTAACAGTCCATTTACAGACTGCTGTGGCTGTATCAAAAGACGCAACTATAGTTCAGTATTTAGCCAAATAAGTGAGAAGATGTGGGACTGAGCCGAGCTGTAGGGCATTTACAAATGTATGTCAAACAAAAACAAATTATTTAAAAATGAAACAAACCATAGAACTCTATGCACAAGGACGATTGAAAAATATTTGCCTCAGCATCCGTTAGCGTGTAATTGCCCTGTACCAATCAATCCGCCACTTGTCAGTCAGCATGGCTCAGTACTGAACAGCATGCTGTCAGTTCATGCCCAACCCACCGTGTGGAGAGCCAGCCTCCTATAGGTTCACCCTTACCTACACTACTCTTACTGTATGATTTAGCAATGACTATCACATACATTCAGTATATAAACATCTTCGTTTCGAACCAATAGACAGAAGCTTTGGCTTTGGTTCAACCACATGGCTAAACATTAGCTAGCTAACGTTAGCTTCCTAGCTAGCTGACATTCACCTAGCTTGCCTCATCAATAGCCTGCTTTAATAACAGAAGACCAGATAACTACTTACTTCAATATTGAAATGATAGTTGGTTAGCCAGTTCCTCAATCTTCTTCTATGATATAATGGTGGTTCTTCTTCTATGGTCCGCAAACCAACGTTAAAGGTGCATGCTGCCACCTAATTATTGCAAACTATGACATGAAGTTATAAATACATTTCAGTATGTTGCAAGAGAAAAGATAATTCGCCCTTATTAAATTCGCCAGATCATTTTTTATCAATGGATGTAGATTTAACTCGTTCGACTGCTGTGATTAAGCAATAAGCCACGAGGAGATATGGTATATGGACAATATACCACGGCTAAGGGCTGTTCTTAAGCTTGATGCAACGCCGTCTGGATACAGCTGTGAGTCGTGGTTTATTGGCCAGATACCACACACCCCCTGGGGGCCTTATTGGTTGCTGTATTGCTATTATGAACTGGTTACCAACGTAATTAGAACAATATATACAAATAAATAAAAAATCATACCCCTGGTATACAGAATAATATACCGTGGTTTTCAGCCAATCAGCATTCAGGGCTCGAACCCGGTTTATAATTGTAAATAAATCCCTTTTACGTATGTGTCTAACTATTGATAAATCCGTCAGGAGAGTTTGAGTGATGAAAGTTGGACAGAGGATCTCGAAATCTCTGAGCAAGAAACGCTTGGAGGAACTTCAAAAAAGGAACGTTAGACTATTTTCTGGCAATTCTGCCCTTATTATGCGCCAGAGGTCAAGACTACAAACATTAGAAATGGTCTATTTGCGAGATTGACTTGTCGTTTCAATAGGCAAAGGCTACTGACTAAAATCTGGGTTGATGATTGGAATTCAACTGTGCCATGGTTTGCTTGGATAGATGATGGTAGCCTAAATCCCCTGGTAACTTTTTGAAGAACCCTTTTGGTTCCAAGTAGAACCCTTTTGGTTCCAAGTAGAACCCTTTTGGTTCCAAGTAGAACCATTTTGGGTTCCATGTAGAACCCTTTCCACAGAGTGTTCCACATGGAACCCAAAATGGTTCTACATCGACCCAAAAAGGGTTATACTATGGGGACAGCTGAAGAACCCTTTTTTTCTAAGAGTATCTAGTTGTTGATCTGATGGAAGGTCCATGTTACAGCCACAACATGATGATCAGGTAGTCAAGCATCTGAAGAGGAGGACAAAAGCCTGTGTTGGAAGAGCAAGCTAGAACAATAACAACTAGCTATATCAGATAAACATGTTCAGGAAAAGCAGGGAGAGAGCAAGCTGGTAGTAGCAACATTATTATCTGAAACATCACATGCTCATAATCTGTATCTGTGTTATATTTAAGCAATAAGGCACATCAGGGGTTTGTTGTATGTGAAGAATATACCACGGCTAAGGGCTGATCTTAAGCACGACACAACGCAGAGTGCCTAGATACAGCTCTTTGCCGTGGTATATTGGCCATATACCACAAACCCCCAAGGTGCCTTAGTGCTATTAAAAACTGGTTACAAATGTAATTACAACAGTAAACAAGTAATATTGACTCATACCCGTGGTATACGGTCTGATATACCATGGCTTGGTATCTGTCTCATGTTGTACCGATCATCAACATGAACAAGACTGAATTCTGTTGAATTGTCAACTGGTCGAAATTCTTGTTTGGAAGATGTTGCTGTTCAGAATGACATGTTTATGACTGTTGGTGTTGACAGGAATCTCCAAATGCCATGTTGAACGAGCACCATGGATGAAGGAAGGGGAGGAAAACGGACAACTTCTGTCTACCACACCTTCACCAAGTCCTACAATGTTTGCTTCATGAACAATTGTTACATCTGAAATAAATACAGAATTGTTTTAGTTTATTTTGTTTCTAATAGTTTGTTGCTACTGTCTAGTGAGGAAGTGGGCAATATGGAATACATTGGAGGAGGAAGGGAGAATTAATGAGAAATCAGAACTTGGACAATGTCAGGGAATAAGTAGGTAGATGTACAGCCTATCAATGACAAAAGAAACGGTGCAGAGGTAGCTTTAAGATAACATTAGGTATTTGCATGTTATGTACCGGACAGACGGCTTGCCAGCTATTCTCAAAACATTGGATTACCAATTTGAGCGGTGACGTCTCAGTTTTCATGTAAAGTGGTTGGTCTCATGTTTCATGAGCTGAAATAAGAGATGGCAGACATTTTCAATGTGCACAAAAAGCGTATTTCTCTCAAATGTTGCACCCTGGTCCTTCCCCCGCTGCTTCCTTAACAGTTTATAAATTCCTTTTTAGAAAAAAATTTAATTCCGCCTTTGTGGTTTGAAAAGTATAGTGACAATTATTGCTTTAATTTATTTATCAAACAAATGGGGTTTTGGAGAAGGTACTTTTCTCAAAACAATATCATCTGGTAGATGGAAAATTTTGTTTTCACATGGACTTAGAGCTTGATACTTCAGACAAGAAAAAAATATGGATAGCTAATTCAAATAAGAAAATAACTTTAGGAATTATGAAGCCTTGATGTGCTTTTTTTCAATACATAAATGCTTTTAAAAATCACAAAATGTGACGTTAGCTACCAAATAAGTTGTTTTCGGCAATTACCCCCCCCCCCCCCCCCACAAAAAAAAGTCCATTCCTTACCCAATAGGCTGAACAGGTGTAATGAAGGCATGTAAAAATGACCATAACAAGCATTCTAATTACCTGTGAATGCACACTGGACAGGTGTAACAGGGGGAACATACACCGCTGTGACTATAACCGAAGATAATTCTCTTGGGAGGTAATACGGTCGGCATTTGATCGTGAGGTATTCTAAGTCGGGTGAACAGAAGGACTTGAGTTCCTTGATGTTATCATGAAACACACCCCCGCCCTTCTTCCCGGCTGTATGTAATAACACACAAAAATGTCTTTGCTAGTGTAACCCATGTGAAATGGCTAGCTAGTTAGCGACGTGCGCGCTAATAGCGTTTCAATCGGTGACATCACTCGCTCTGAGACCTCAAAGTAGTTGTTCCCCTTGCTCTGCAAGTGCCACGGCTTTAGTGGAGCGATGGGTAACGATGCTTTGTGGGAGGCAATTGTCTGTGTGTGCAGAGGGTCCTTGGTTTGAGCCCGGGTGAGGAGAGGGACAGAAGCTATACTGTTACACTAACAATGTAAGAAATAACACTGCTAAGTTGCCTCGGGGCTAGAAGCACGGCTGCCCTCTATTGGCGCCATTTTATATATTGACTACGTCCGTTCTAGCTCGCTCATTAATGTCTTCATCGAAATTACGGATTGCCTTTTATTCCGCTTGTCGTCCCCTTATGCCATAGTTTGTACATCTCAATTGTCAGTAGAAACCACATTTGTTTAAGCAAGTCAGCCATGTTTTTTTTAAAGGCAGTAAATGAGGCTGAATGAACTGTTTCACTGAATGGGGCTCAATGAGAAACAGTTAATGACAAATCACCAGTAACCTTCTAAGACGACATGGTAATATTGTCTAGATAGAGAACAACAGATCAGCTGTTAACAAACATGGCTAGTGGTAATTCAGGCAATTAACTTAAAAACAAACAGTTGAAATCAAATGCAACTTTAAATATCTACTTGTAAAACATAAGATCTAGCATCACTTGTATATTTTGGACTCAAAATAAAAAACATGACAAAAATAAATCTATAATATTTACATTGAATTCAGTGTCAGAAAAGCCTCCTATTCTAGTGAATAGCTGCTTTACTGCACATCTACAGCTGGGTCAGAACATACTGGTTTGGGTTTGAGGATGAACAGGGTTAAACACTGTTGCCAGGGGCTACCACATGATACAGCATTGTGCAGAATGTCACAGTAGAAACTTGTTGAAAATAGTCATACTGAGACTAAATTTAAAGCTAATTGACCAAAAAAAGTATATCGTTTCTGGTGCCTTTTTTGAAAAGTAAAGTCTTGATTAACTTAAGGTGCTGACATGGATACTGTCTGTAAGTGCCCAGATTGTAATGGTTTTAACCCAAACTCAGCCTTTACCCCCAGCCCTGTCCCCTGTACACCCTAACCCAAACTCAGCCCTTACCCCCAGCCCTGTCCCCTACACACCCTAACCCAAACTCAGCCTTTACCCCCAGCCCTGTCCCCTGCACACCCTAACCCAAACTCAGTCTTTACCCCCAGCCCTGTCCCCTGCACACCCTAACCCAAACTCAGCCCTTACCCCCAGCCCTGTCCCCTGTACACCCTAACCCAAACTCAGTCTTTACCCCCAGCCCTGTCCCCTACACACCCTAACCCAAACTCAGCCCTTACCCCCAGCCCTGTCCCCTGTACACCCTAACCCAAACTCAGTCTTTACCCCCAGCCCTGTCCCCTACACACCCTAACCCAAACTCTGCCTTTACCCCCAGGCCCATATATGGTATTTCTGACTTTCTGATTTGTAAATTCACCGCAGTTTCCAACATTGACCAGCAGGTGGGAATGATACTCTCTACTCAGACAGTAAATGACCACCAGTCAGCTACATTTATTTTGTTAGGAGGGGATGGAAAAGCATTGAGACTATTTGTCATGGAAGCAATTTCACTCATTTACTCATGTGAATGAGTCCAAAGAGATAAGAGAAGCTAATATTGATAGGCACTGTTAAATCTTTACAGCTCAGGATAATATGACTATAATTAAAGAACATCACTACCATCTGCTGGCTGGATCGGTCTTCTGATTTGAATTGAAACAGTTTTCAGAACTTTAGAGATGATTAACTAAAAGATGATGATAGAAGACAGCACCATGCTGTATGATAGCATAAACCCTCTAATGTTGGTCACTAGTTAACAAAGTCACAAACCCTGCCAATTTTTACATTTTACCAGACGCTCTGTAGTGAGTCAATATTTTCATACTTTTTTAGTAATTGAAACCACAACTCTGGCAATGCAAGCACTATGCTCTACCAACTGAGCTACATTCTTAAAATCTGATTTTAACCTTAAAACACACTGCTAACCTTATGCCTAACCTTAAACCTAAATTAAGATCAGAAATGTACAATTTTTTTATGACATTGTACGATAGGCCTGTAGACAATTTGGACTTTGTGACTTGGTTTTATAATAACCAGAGAGGCTGGGGGGAGGAGTTTACTCCAAGTACCTGTGCAAAGGTGAAGGTGAAAGTTGTGTCTCAGTAAAGGCCTGAGGTGTAGATTGTTCTGTAAAAACGTGTAGATATGCACATATAGTGACTATTAGAGTGGTTGTGGATTTAAATCAACTATTTTGAATGTGAAGTGGAGGACGTGAAGACCAGTAAAGGTAAGAGGAGATGTCAGTATATTTCACCTTCCAAACTAGACACAACAGTCCTGTTTTAAAACAATGAGGACTGGAGAAAGAGGAAGTGATGTTTGTATCTGTGTGATTGAACAAAAGAGAGAATTTGATGAATGGTAATGATGTAAATATGAATGTTTTCTCTTTTTATTGCAGTTAAAATGGCAGAGTCCAGAGTTCATAGTAAGTCACCATGATATAATTTATGATGAACTTTTCTTTCATGTATCTGGGAGAACAGAACTAAACCAACTATTGAAATGAAATGTGTTTGTGGTTTTATTTGTCTTTATGTGTAAATGTGTGTCTGGATGAAATGTGTTTGTAACATGAGGAGATGTAGCTGAGTTTGTGTCTGTGAGAAACAGCTCTACTGCTCCACAGTGACCTCTCCCTCCAAACATATATTTTATTATAGAACCCATTTAATCCAGTCGGACACAATATGGAAGAAAATCAACCTTTTGTACTTTACTGGCTCTAGAGAAGTTAAAGTTGTACATATCAACAAAAGAGTTCGGCTCCTGAGTGGAGCAGCGGTCTAAGGTTCTGCATCTCAGTGAGAGAGGTGTCTCTACAGACTCTGGTTCAATTCCAGGCTGTATCACAACTTCCCATGATTGGGAGTCCCATAGGGCAAAGCACAATTGGTCCAGCATCGTCCGGGGTTGGCTGTCATTGTAAATAAGAATTTAATCTTAACTGACTTACCTCGGTAAATAAATAAAATATGTATCCAGAGCAATTAGGATTAAGTGTCTTGCTCAAGGGCATATCAACAAATGTTTTCCTAGTTTCCTCAGTGGGAAATTACAGTGCCTCTAATTTATTCTATATATTTAGTCACATCAGATCTTTTTCTTTCTTCAGTAGATTTAAGTTGAGTTCAGTTCAGGATTTACTTGTTCTAAATGATGTTACAGATGATTTTACCATTATCCATTACCTTTACTGGTGTTTAAATCAGAGATTTTTACTGTAAAACATCATATGTTGTTATTTCAGGGGGAATTGGCCGTGTATAGACGCATAAAGTGAATGAGTATAATAATTGAAGTGATATTTAATGTTATTAGGTTTGTTTAGTGTCACTTGCACAATGGTAGACCTGGTTAGTATGAATGTTGAGGCTTGGACACTGGGGTAGACCTGGTTAGTATGAATGTTGAGGCTTGGACACTGGGGTAGACCTGTTTTATATGAGTATGCCCATGGATTTCCCTGGTTTATAATGTGGTGTAGGGATAGGTTCATACAGGTAATGGGTCTGGATGGACGTCTATTGCCCAATCAAATCCTTTCTGGCAACAACGTTTGTGGTAGAAACAAGAGATTGGGGCTGGGTCACATGTGTTATACCACTGTAATATCAGTTTATCTATGAAATGATTAGTGTATACAGGTCAGAGGTCACAGGACTAAAACATGCTGATAACAGGGTTGGGGTGTGCAGTGAATAGCTGGATATAGGGCTGGGGTGTGTCGTGGTAATTTCCTGTATTACTCAATAAAGAGAGAGAGAGAGCCAACCACACACAAGTCAGAGTTAAATTATATATTCCATCTTTAATATATATACAAGCTTCACCTCTAGCCCTTTAATGACTCTCAGATCAATTCAGTGTCTATAAATGAATTCTCTGAGAGTGCTTACAAAACAATTCTTAGTTTCATTTATAGCCAAGATACACCCCTCTCAACTTACAAAGAATCCTTCATGTGGGTGTTGGGGTTAGGGCATGGGGGTTGCAGGGCTGGGGTGTGTGGGTCATTGAGTTTAGGTGTGTGGGTAAGTGGGCTGAGGTATATAGATATTGAGGGTATTGTCATGTGGGTGTTAGGGTTAGGGCATGGGGGTAACAGGGCTGGGGTGTGTGGGTCATTGAGTTTAGGTGTGTGGGTAAGTGGACTGAGGTATATAGATATTGAGGTTGAGGAATAGGGGTAAATATCTGTTCATGTTATTATGGGCAGAGCACTCTGTCACAATTGTGACCAAGAATAAAACATACTTTTAAATAAATAAATAAATAATCAAAATGGATGACATGTTAGGCTTAATAGTGACATAAGATTAGCATAGTGGCATGTCTGGGAAAGATGTGGGAACAAATGGGATAATATCATTCTAGATTGCAGCATCACATTCTTCTATGACATATATACTTTCCTTCAAATGAATATGTCTGTCTGGGATTGTGGGGGTTGTATTTTAGAATTGACATGGTCCTGGTTGTTGTATGTCTATTGTAGTTTTTAATTCAGCTGTGTTTATAAATGTACTGAGAGGATTTGTGTTTCTGACACAGACGATGTCATTAAACATGAAATGTTCTCTCTTTCTGAACAGATCAGTTTAAACTCACCTCAGAAGACCATGTGTGGTCTGATGTTGGTGAAGAGGTCACCCTCCCCTGTCACCTCTCACCTGACACCAGTGCTGTTGACACAACGATCAGGTGGTTTAAAGAGACAGAGTGTATTTACCTGTATAAGAATGGCCAGGTGACAGAGAGGAGTGGCTATGAGGGCAGAGTGAGTCTGATCACCCAGGAGCTGGAGAGAGGCAACGTGTCTCTGAGGCTGACAGACTACAGGGAGTCAGATACAGGAGTCTACATATGTCAGGTCATCCATGGAGAACAGAAGAAGGAGGCTGCAGTGGGTTTATGGGTCAGAGAAGGTAAGTGTTCTAGAAGTCCAGTAATGTTTCTAAACACCTAAACAACAACAATAACAACCAGTCTCTTTCCCTGTACAGAACACTTGTACTTTCTCATGTAGGTAGGAGTTCATAGTAGGAGTTACAGATGAATAGACTAGATTCATTCTGAATATCAACTAGTTACAATGCATATTACCATCACTGTGAGCTTTGAACTGGTCCTAAAGCATTAGAACCATTCCAACATTACTGTCACGTCCCTTGATTGTCATTAGTAATGAATGTGATGAACACTCATACCCCTCTGATGTATATCACATCATTATGGTATATGAGAGGATAATGTGTTAGATGGTGATTTGAAGGTAATGATAATAACTAATGCATTCTGTTTTACATGATCATTATTCATGTCTCTCCATCTTGGATAATGGATGATCAGGATCAGGTGAGTAATTACTTATTTGTCTGTTTTGTTTATTGACAACCAATAATACAAGACAAAGAACAGACCAGAGTGTTAATATGATACTATAAAAACTACAGGCCTTGTGAACAGCAGTGTGTCTTCTTCAAGGCTGCAAAATAAATCAGTTTCTTTACATTTATCAATACTCTCCCCAAATGTTCTCAGGGTAGGTTGGATTAAGATGTATAGATGTTCTTCAAATTATCCACAATTTTCATATCATAGTCCTCCCACAATATATCTGCTATAGAGGTCACCATTTAACATAGCCTTCCCACAATATTTCTTCCATAGAGCTCAACATATCACACTCCAAAATGAACATGGAATCATCTTGAATTGTCACGCCCTGACCTTAGAGAGCCTTTTTATTTCTCTATTTGGTTAGGTCAGGGTATGATTTGGGTGGGCATTCTAGTTTTTCTATTTCTTTGTTGGCCGGGTATGGTTCTTGTTTTTGGTTAGTTGCTGTGTTAGCGATACAAAACTTTACGTGTCGTTTATTCTTTCTTGTTTTTGGTGTTCATTTAATAAATTGATGATGTACGCCTACCACGCTGCACCTTGGTCCAATCCATCTTTCAACGAACGTGACATGAATTCAGTTTGATGTCCTAGTATGAATCATTCTGTGATGTTTAGACTGTTCCAATAGTAGCACTGCTTACATCCCTTTCCCTAGATGTACATTAGTAATGAATGTGATGAACAGTCATATCAATATGATGTATGGTATTTGATTGAATAATGTCATGTGACTGAAATTGGATTGAATGTAACTGTAATGACTCATACATTTTGTAATACATTATCAATATTCATTCCTGTCCATCTTGGATAATGGATGATCAGGAGCAATACCATAAACCTCCCACAATATATCTGCCATAGAGGTCAATATTTCACACACCAAAATTAAAATAGAATCATCTTGAATTTATCTTGATGTCTTATTATGAAGCATTCAGTCATTCTCATACTGCTCACATAGTAGTGCTGCTTACATCCCTTTCCCTAGATGTACATTAGTAATGAATGTGATGAACAGTCATTCCAATATGATGTATGGTGTTTCATTAAATTAATGTAATGAGACAGAAATTCAATGAACAATAATAACTAATGCATTCTGTTTTACATGATCATTATTCATGACTCTCCATCTTGGATGATCAGCATGGGGTGAGTAATTACTTATTTGTCTGTTTTGTTTATTGACAACCAAAAACAAAAGACAAAAACAAACCAGAGTGTTAATCTGATACTATAAAAACTACAGGCCTTGTGAACAGCAGTGTGTCTTCTTCAAGGTTACAAATTAAATCAGTTTCTTTACATTTATCAATACTCTCCCCAAACGTTCTCAAGATAGGTTGGATAAAGATGTATAGATGTTCTTCAAATTATCCAGAATTTTCATATCAAAATCCTCCCACAATATATCTGCTATAGAGGTCACCATTTCACATTGTCCTCCCACAATATTTCTTCCATAGAGCTCAACATATCACACTCCAAAATGAACATGGAATCAGCTTGAATTGTCACGCCCTGACCTTAGAGAGCCTTTTTATTTCTCTATTTGGTTAGGTCAGGGTATGATTTGGGTGGGCATTCTAGTTTTTCTATTTCTTTGTTGGCCGGGTATGGTTCTTGTTTTTGGTTAGTTGATGTGTTAGCGCTACAAAACTTTACGTGTCGTTTATTCTTTCTTGTTTTTGGTGTTGATTTAATAAATTGATGATGTACGCCTACCACGCTGCACCTTGGTCCAATCCATCTTTCAACGAACGTGACATGAATTCAGTTTGATGTCCTAGTATGAATCATTCTGTGATGTTTAGACTGTTCCAATAGTAGCACTGCTTACATCCCTTTCCCTAGATGTACATTAGTAATGAATGTGATGAACAGTCATTCCTATATGATGTATGGTATTTCATTAAATTATGTAATGAGACAGAAATTAAATGAACAATAATAACTAATGTATTCTGTTTTACATGGTCATTATTCATGACTCTCCATCTTGGATAATGGATGATCAGCATTAGGTGAGTAATTACTTATTTGTCTGTTTTGTTTATTGACAAGCAATAACACAAGACAAAGAACAGACCAGAGTGTTAATCTGATACTATAAAAACTACATTCCTTGTGAACAGCAGTGTGTCTTCAAGGCTACAAATTAAATCAGTTTCTTTACATTTATCAAAACTCTCCCCAAATGTTCTCAAGGTAGGTTGGATTAAGATGTATAGATGTTCTTCAAATTATCCAGAATTTTCATATCATAGATCTCCCACAATATCTCTGCCATAGAGGTCAACATATCACACTCCAAAATGAACATGGAATCATCTTGAATTCAGTTTGATGTCCTAGTATGAATCAATCGGTGATGTTTAGACTGTTCCAATAGTAGCACTGCTTACATCCCTTTCCCTAGATGTACATTAGTAATGAATGTGATGAACAGTCATATCAATATGATGTATGGTATTTGATTGAATAATGTAATGTGACTGAAATTGGATTGAATGTAACTGTAATAACTCATACATTTTGTTATACATTATCAATATTCATTCCTCTCCATCTTGGATAATGGATGATCAGGAGCATTACCATAAACCTCCAACAATATATCTGCCATAGAGCTCAACATTTCACACACCAACATTAAAATAGAATCATCTTGAATTTAGCTTGATGTCTTATTATGAAGCATTCAGTCATTCTCAGACTGCTCACATAGTAGCACTGCTTACATCCCTTTCCCTAGATGTACATTTGTAATGAATGTGATAATCAGTCATTCCTATATGATGTATGGTATTTAATTAAATTATGTAATGAGACTGAAATTCAATCAACAATAATAACTAATGCATTCTGTTTTACATGATCATTATTCATGACACTCCATCTTGGATAATGGATGATCAGGATTGGGTAAGTAATTACTTATTTGTCTGTTTTGTTTATTGACAACCAATAACACAAGACAAATAACAGACTAGTGTTAATCTGATACTATAAAAACTACAGGCCTTGTGAACAACAGTGTGTCTTCTTCAAGACTACAAATTAAACCAGTTTCTTTACATTTATCAATACTCTCCCCAAATGTTCTCAAGGTAGGTTGGATTAAGATTTATAGATGTTCTTCAAATTATCCAGAATTTTCATATCAAAGTCCTCCCACAATATATCTGCCATAGAGCTCAACATATCACACTCCAAAATGAACATGGAATCATGAATGTATAGTTAAAGTGACTATGCATATATGTTAAACAGAGAGTAGCATTAGCGTAATAGAGGGAGGGGGGGGGGGCAACAATGAAAATAGTCCGGGTAGCCATTGAATTACCTGTTCAGGAGTCTTACGGCTTGGGGGTAAAAACTGTATAGAAGCCTTTTTGTCCTAGACATGGCACTCTGGTACCGCTTGCCATGCGGTAGTAGAGAGAACAGTCTATGACCGGGGTGGCTGGGGTCTTTGACAATTTTTAGGGCCTTCCTCAGACACCGCTTGGTGTAGAGGTCCTGAATGGCAGGCAGCTTAGCCTCAGTGATGTACTGGGCCGTACGCACTACCCTCTGTAGTGCCTTGTGGTTGGAGGCCGAGCAATTGCCGTACCAGGCAGTGATGCAACCAGTCAGGATGCTCTTGATGTTGCAGCTGTAGAACCTTTTGAGGATCTCAGGACCCATGCCAAATCTTTTTAGTTTCCTGAGGGGTAATAGGCTTTGTCGTGCCCTCTTCACGACTGTCCTGGTGTGTTTGGACCATTCTAGTTTGTTGGTGATGTGGACACCAAGGAACTTGAAGCTCTCAACCTGCTCCACTACAGCCCCGTCGATGAGAATGGGGGTGTGCTCGGTCCTCCTTTTCCTGTAGTCCACAGTCATCTTCTTAGTCTAGGTTACGTTGAGGGATAGGTTGTTATTCTGGCACCACCCGGCCAGGTCTCTGACCTCCTCCCTATAGGCTGTCTCGTCGTTGTCGGTGATCAGGTCTACCTACCACTGTTGTGTTGTCTGCAAACTTAATGATGGTGTTGGAGTCGTGCCTGGCCATGCAGTCGTGGGTGAACAGGGAGTACAGGAGGGGACTGAGCACTCACCCCTGAGGGGCTCCAGTGTTGAGGATCAGCGTGGCAGATGTGTTGCTACCTACCCTCACCACCTGGGGGAGGCCCATCAGGAAGTCCAGGATCCAATTGCAGAGGGAGGTGTTTAGTCTCAGGATCCATAGCTTAGTGGTGAGCTTTGAGGGTACTACGGTGTTGAATGCTGAGCTGTATTCAATGAACAGCATTCTCACATAAGTGTTCCTTTTGTCCAGGTGGGAAAGGGCAGTGTGGAGTGCAATAGAGATTGCATCATCTGTGGATCTGTTTGGGCGGTATGCAAATTGGAGTGGGTCTAGGGTTTCTGGGATAATGGTGTTGATGTGACCCATTACCAGCATTTCAAAGCACTTCATGGCTACGGACGTGAGTGCTACGGGTCTGTAGTCATTTAGGCAGGTTGCCTTTGTGTTCTTGGGCACAGGGATTATGGTGTTCTGCTTGAAACATGTTGACAACACCAGTTGATGATTGGTTCAGCTCAGATAACTGTTGACTGGAGGAAATAATTACTAATAATTGTACCACCTCTATCAAATGATAATGTCTTCATAGGCATACTATTGAATTAATTAATAAATGACTTATTCAAACAACCAATGAAATATGTTAATTGCTCTCAAGTAGAAGATGGAAGAAAATATATGAAAAGAGATATTAAGACAGGATATGATGAAACAACTAGAGAACAAAGACACACAACTGGATGATATGACCCAGGAAGTGAGAGAGAAAGAGAGACTCCTGGAAGAGAAGAACCAGATAATTGGACAGAAGGAGAAACTATTAGAAGAGAAAGAAAACCAACTGGAAGAGAAAGACAAGCAACTAAAGGATAGAGACATTCAACAAGAGACACTGAGAAAGAACCTGCAGGACAAGAACAGCCAAGTAGAGAACTTCAGAGTCCTACTGCAGGAAAAAGACCTTCAACTAGAGGACAGGAACCACAGACTTGGAGAGAAGGACAGACTACTGGAAGAGAGAGACAAACTACTGGAAGAGAGAGAGAAAGAGAGACTCCTGGAGGAAAAGAACCAGATAATGGAACAGAGGGAGAAACTATTAGAAGAGAAAGAAAACCAACTGGATGATATGACCCAGGAAGTGAGAAAGTACTGGAGGGAAAAGCAAATGGACTAAAGAAGAGGAGTCAGGAAGTAGAAGAGAAAGATAACCTACTAGAGGAGAGAGAGAAGCAGTTAAAAAGAATATGAACTAAATGTATTTGTAGTTTCTTTATACTATGTTTTAATTGTGTCTCTGATGAGTCAGTATGTTGACCAGTTCTCTATGTTGTGTTACAGTGGGAGGAGAGACCTCAGATACACACCCCACACTTCCACTGAGGAGGAGAAACAGCATGGAGTTACCTCCTCCACTTAGTGAGTTATGGATGTAGATGATATTATATTTGACTCTGTTGTACATCCTCCAGATAGTGAGTTATGGATGTAGATTATATTATATTTGACTCTGTTGTACATCCTCCAGATAGTGAGTTATGGATGTAGATTATATTATATTTGACTCTGTTGTACATCCTCCAGATAGTGAGTTATGGATGTAGATTATATTATATTTGACTCTGTTGTACATCCTCCAGATAGTGAGTTATGGATGTAGATTATATTATATTTGACTCTGTTGTACATCCTCCAGATAGTGAGTTATGGATGTAGATTATATTATATTTGACTCTGTTGTACATCCTCCAGATAGTGAGTTATGGATATAGATTATATTATATTTGACTCTGTTGTACATCCTCCAGATAGTGAGTTATGGATGTAGATTATATTATATTTGACTCTGTTGTACATCCTCCAGAGAGTCAGTGTGTTGATCAGTGCTGTGTGTTGTGTTGCAGTGGGAGGAGAGAGCAGCAGTCCAGACTCCCCAGTGTCTCCCAAATAACAGAACTGGAGAGACGGGTGAAAGAAGAGAGGGATGAGGAGAGGAAAATAGAGCTGGAGAAGGAGCTGAAGAGGGAGTCTGATAGGAGGGAGGAGATGGAGAGAAATCTGGAGAGATTTAGAGATTTATGGTGGGAAAACAGGTCAGAATACTGTCTGATCCTGTCTAGGTCAAAATCTGTCCTTATGCCCCTGAGCAAGGCAGTTAACCCACTGTTCCCCGGGCGCCGAAGACGTGGATGTCAATTATGGCAGCCCCCCCGCACTACTGTATATAGCCTCACGACTGTATATAGCCTCTCTACTGTATATAGCCTCTCTACTGTATATAGCCTCTCTACTGTATATAGCCTCACTACTGTATATAGCCTCACTACTGTATATAGCCTCTCTACTGTATATAGCCTCTCTACTGTATATAGTCTCTCTACTGTATATAGTCTCTCTACTGTATATAGCCTCTCTACTGTATATAGTCTCTCTACTGTATATTGCCTCTCTACTGTATATAGCCTCTCTACTGTATATAACCTTGCTACTGTATATAGCCTCTCTACTGTATATAGCCTCTCTACTGTTATAGCCTCACGACTGTTATAGCCTCTCTACTGTATATAGCCTCTCTACTGTATATAGCCTCTCTACTGTATATAGCCTCTCTACTGTATATAGTCTCTCTACTGTATATAGCCTCTCTACTGTATATAGCCTCTCTACTGTATATAACCTTGGTACTGTATATAGCCTCTCTACTGTATATAGCCTCTCTACTGTATATAGCCTCTCTACTGTATATAACCTCACTACTGTATATAGCCTCTCTACTGTATATAGCCTCTCTACTGTATATAGCCTCTCTACTGTATATAGCCTCTCTACTGTATATAGCCTCGCTACTGTATATAGCCTTCACTGTATATAGCCTTGCTACTGTATATAGCCTCTCTACTGTATATAGCCTCGCTACTGTATATAGCCTCGCTACTGTATATAGCCTCGCTACTGTATATAGCCTCGCTACTGTATATAGCCTCTACTGTATATAGCCTCTCCACTGTATATAGCCTCTCTACTGTATATAGCCTCTCTACTGTATATAGCCTCTCTACCTATAGGGTTGGTCCTGGTCAGTCCCTGGATGGGAGACCAGGTGCTGCTGGAAGTGGTGTTGGAGGGCCAGTAGGAGGCACTCTTTCCTCTGGTCTAAACAAAGATCCCAATGCCCCAGGGCAGTGATTGGGGACACTGCTCTGTGTAGGGTGCCGTCTTTCGGATGGGATGTTAAACGGGTGTCCTGACTCTCTGAGGTCATTAAAGATCCCATGGCACTTATCGTAAGAGTAGGGGTGTTAACCCCGGTGTCCTGGCTAAATTCCCAATCTGGCCCTCAACCATCACGGTCACCTAATAATCCCCAGTTTACAATTGGCTCATTCATCCCCCTCCTCTCCCCTGTAACTATTCCCCAGGTCGTTGCTGCAAATGAGAACGTGTTCTCAGTCAACTTACCTGGTAAAATAACGGTAAAATAAAAAATAAAAAATAAAAAATAAATATAGCCTCTCTACTGTATATAGCCTCGCTACTGTATATAGCCTCGCTACTGTATATAGCCTCTACTGTATATAGCCTCTCTACTGTATGTAGCCTCTCTACTGTATATAACCTTGCTACTGTATATAGCCTCTCTACTGTATATAGCCTCTCTACTGTATGTAGCCTCACTACTGTATATAGCCTCTACTGTATATAGCCTCTCTACTGTATATAGCCTCTCTACTGTATATAGCCTCTCTACTGTATATAGCCTCACTACTGTATATAGCCTCACTACTGTATATAGCCTCTCTACTGTATATAGCCTCTCTACTGTATATAGCCTCTCTACTGTATATAGTCTCTCTACTGTATATAGCCTCTCTACTGTATATAGTCTCTCTACTGTATATTGCCTCTCTACTGTATATAGCCTCTCTACTGTATATAACCTTGCTACTGTATATAGCCTCTCTACTGTATATAGCCTCTCTACTGTTATAGCCTCACGACTGTTATAGCCTCTCTACTGTATATAGCCTCTCTACTGTATATAGCCTCTCTACTGTATATAGCCTCTCTACTGTATATAGTCTCTCTACTGTATATAGCCTCTCTACTGTATATAGCCTCTCTACTGTATATAACCTTGGTACTGTATATAGCCTCTCTACTGTATATAGCCTCTCTACTGTATATAGCCTCTCTACTGTATATAGCCTCTCTACTGTATATAACCTCACTACTGTATATAGCCTCTCTACTGTATATAGCCTCTCTACTGTATATAGCCTCTCTACTGTATATAGCCTCGCTACTGTATATAGCCTTCACTGTATATAGCCTTGCTACTGTATATAGCCTCTCTACTGTATATAGCCTCGCTACTGTATATAGCCTCGCTACTGTATATAGCCTCGCTACTGTATATAGCCTCGCTACTGTATATAGCCTCTACTGTATATAGCCTCTACTGTATATAGCCTCTCTACTGTATGTAGCCTCTCTACTGTATATAGCCTCTCTACTGTATATAGCCTCGCTACTGTATATAGCCTCTCTACTGTATATAGCCTCTCCACTGTATATAGCCACTCTACTGTATATAGCCTCTCTACTGTATATAGCCTCTCTACTGTATATAGCCTCTCTACTGTATATAGCCTCTCTACTGTATATAGCCTCTACTGTATATAGCCTCTCTACTGTATGTAGCCTCTCTACTGTATATAACCTAGCTACTGTATATAGCCTCTCTACTGTATATAGCCTCTCTACTGTATGTAGCCTCACTACTGTATATAGCCTCTACTGTATATAGCCTCTCTACTGTATATAGCCTCACTACTGTATATAGCCCCTCTACTGTATATAGCCTCTCTACTGTATGTAGCCTCACTACTGTATATAGCCTCTACTGTATATAGCCTCTCTACTGTATATAGCCTCACTACTGTATATAGCCCCTCTACTGTATATAGCCTCTCTACTGTTATTTTTCAGTCTTTTTTACTGTTATTTTTAATTTCTTTACTTACCTATTGTTCACCTTATACCATTTTTTTACTTCGAAATTGCACTGTTGGTTAGAGCCTGTAAGTAAGCATTTCACTGTAAGGTCTGTTGTATTCGGCGCACGTGACAAATAAACTTTGATTTGATATATTCCCATTTCAAGTCAACATTCTCTGATTTCTGAACCCTCAACCATCTTTCTGGTTCCATTTGAAAGTTGAAATGTCAATATTATTCACATTTTAGTACAATTATCAGACAAAACATGATACCCACCCTATATTCAAGACACAATTTCTTTAAAATTAAAAAAAAAAAAATCGGGAAATTATCAAATAGTTTGACAACCTTGTTTGTACGCTTGATATCAATCTCAACAATTTATATTTTCCAGTGAGGATGACATGAATGAGTCATGGTATGGTGGGGCAGGTAAAAGGGGTCAACTTTGAGCACTTTTCTCTAATGTTTTGGCGTTCAGCTCCAAAAAGTCCCTTTCTGAGCACTTCTACATTACAATGGGAAAGTATGTTTGGACTGTTCCATTCAAATCAAAAGGGGGGAGTTAAAAAGTGATTCAATTCAAATGGATTTGTCCTAAATCATGTTCTCTTGTGTTGTAATTTGAATGATTTTATTAACTCCTGTATAGACAGTAGACTAATTACAGAATCTTTGCTCATTTAATTAATTTTACTCCTAGCCTATGGTGAGGGGAATTAACTTGTTTTTCATAGGTGAGTCTTGACAAAAGGTAGAATTATGAGAGTGTACATGAACAGTTATGTTTGTTGAAAAGAAGGGATATCTATATTCTAAACCTATTTCTGAAATGCTCGTTCTAACCATGTTGAATTCTAAAACGTTTTTTTTACCTTTATTTAACTAGGCAAGTCAGTTAAGAACAAATGATTATTTACAATGACGGCCTACCCCGGCCAAACCTGGACGACGCTGGGATAATTATGGGACTCCTGATCACAGCCGGATGTGAAACAGCCTGGATAGACAGGAGTAGAGGACCACAAGGTAACGAGCATTAATTAGCATTAGGATGGTTGTCACATGGAATGTGGGGTTGGTTGTTACTACCACCTCCATTATAACCACATTATTCAGGGACGTTGCCACTGCCAGTACACACTAAATCCACAGCTCTTTTGTTGCTATAAAGACCTCCCTTCCCAGGAAATACAAACACCTCTGTCTGACATATCAAAATGTATTGTGGAGAGAGTTTTCCCATTGGAAAGACGTCTCCTTGACCACAGAATAGAATGTCGATTCCAGTTCAACATAGAAACCATGTAGAACTGTAGAATGTCGCCATTCTAAACACATCTGTGAGACAATTAGCCAATTAGAAAACAATGTTTAAAGTGCATCTTCCTGATGCATCATGGGGGCAAAATACAGTTGTATTCCAGCCACTAGGGGGCACTCTGGTGAAGCCCATGGGAAATAAAGAAATATATAGTTTAACTGAACTGGGATAAGGGAGAAAAATGAACAAAACGTGCTGTAAACTGCTGTTACATGTGCTGACATGATTAAAGGTCAAGTAAACAGTACCTTTCGTGTTGTAGTTTATATTATAAGCTCATAGAAAGGGTAACATATACTGTACATCCGTTGGACAGAGGTCTCTGTGCTGTCTGGGTGTGTTGCCTCTCTCTCACACACACACACTGAGTAAAACATTAGGAACACCTCCCTCAGAACAGCCTCAATTCGTTGGGACATGGACTATACAAGGTGTTGAAAACATTCCACAGGGATGCTGGGTGATGTTGACTCCAGTGCTTCCCACAGTTTTGTCAAGTTGTCTGGATGTCCTTTGGGTGGTGGAACATTCTTGATACATTCAGGAAACTGTTGAGCAGAGAGAAATGTGGGAGCAGGTACCATGTCCTCAACATTAAGGACAGTGCCCATGGCACTCAGGTATCAGAGCTGCTGGATCAGGTAGAGGAGATGGTGGCAAGAAACAGAGAGAGATTCTACAGCAGTCAGACCTACCAGGAGGCAGAGGACCAGGTTAGAGAAATGGAGGGAAAGATCCAGAGAGAGAGAGGAGAGAGACTTGAGAGAGAGGCTTCAGAAGGAGTTGCAGGACTCTCTGATAAAGATAGAGGGAGTGATCCAGGAACATGAGGGAGATATCAGAACACTCAGTGAAAGAACCAGTGAACTGGAGAGACAGGTGAATGAAGAGAGGGATGAGGAGAAGAAAATAGAACTGGAGAGGGAGCTGAAGAGGGAGTCTGATAGGAGGGAGGAGATGGAGAGATTTAGAGAGAAGACAGAGAATGAGAGGAGGGAGATGGAGGAGAGACACAGACAGGAGATAGAGGAGATGATGGAGAGGCCAGAGTTGAAGCAGAGAGAAACCTGATGAAGATAGTCCTTCCTGAGTTACAGAGGAACATCATGATCTCACAGACAAAGATGCAGGGGGAGTTCAGCAGACAGATGGAGGAGAATAATAGACAGATGAAGGAGAAGAATAGACAGATGAACGAGAAGGATAAACATGGAGGAGAAGGATAGACATATGGAGGAGAAGGATAGACTTATAGAGGAGAAGGATGGAGAAATGGAGAGACTAAGACAGAACTTGAAAGAAGTCAGGGAAGCTCACTCAGTGTTGCAGAATGGACTGGAACGAGAGGGGAGAGGTCAGAGGGCACTGATAGGGTTGTTGGGCTGGGTCAGGAGAAACTCATCAAGTTGGCTTCTCCACAATTTGATATGATTCACCATCACCGTCTATGTGTAGAACCAGACCAGGTCTTCTGTCCACTGTACCGTAGTGAGTGACAGAGAGAATACAGTAGACGGCACACGTCAAATGTGTGATTTATGACCCTATTTTATGGGTCACGTGTGTATGCCCATATATGGACATCCTGCAGGACATCCTGCCTTCCGTTGTCACGCTCTCTAGGGAGTGCCCATATATGTACGTTCTGTCAGGAAGTTCTCACGCTATCGAGTGAGTGTTTATTTAACCAGATAGTGCATCTGTTCCTTTGAAGTAAAGCTGTCATGATGATTGATATGTAGTGACCTCGTTGAACTGGGGAATGTGTTTGAACATTTGAAAGAGTATGGCCTCCCCTGTTGTAGTGAACTTAGGGCTGTTGTATATGACAACAGTAATGTCCGGGGGTATTGGACAGCCGCACTATAAGTAAGCGCTGTCAACACTACAATCGACCTCAATAAACCCCAGAACGCTAAAGAAATTAAACATGTATTTTGTGATCAGTGACACACACGTGATGACCGTAACAACAGAAGCAGGACCCTGGTTGACCGTAACAACAGAAGCAGGACCCTGGTTGACCGTAACAACAGAAGCAGGACCTCGGTTGACCGTAACAACAGAAGCAGGACCTCGGTTGACCGTAACAACAGAAGCAGGACCCTGGTTGACCGTAACAACAGAAGCAGGACCCTGGTTGACCGTAACAACAGAAGCAGGACCCTGGTTGACCGTAACAACAGAAGCAGGACCCTGGTTGACCGTAACAACAGAAGCAGGACCCTGGTTGACCGTAACAACAGAAGCAGGACCCTGGTTGACCGTAACAACAGAAGCAGGACCCTGGTTGAAACACAGAGAAAGGAACGAGTATAAAGCAACAATATACGATGCGCCAAAAAATACTTTTCTAAATATGTGTAGAACCCAAATACCACCAGCAACTGTGTTGAAAGATCAAGTGTTGATGTCTAATGGACAGCAATGGGGTTCTCCGTTTGATTACCCGGCCTGTAGAGTGAAACTCTATACCGTAGCCGAAGGAGAAGAATATACCGACCAGACTTTAGGAGTGGACTACGGGCTTGAAGACTGGACGGTGTTTCGCAAGGTGGTGTGTCCCGAACTGAGCCTTATCACCAAGGGGTATAGCTTGTTCACGGGGTACGAGACCCGTTGGGAAGGTGCCCCTGACTCCTCAGGAAGAATATTTCACAGGGTGAAAATACAAAGAAAGAATGGACTTCCATGTGGAGTTTTATATCAGCAACGGTAACAGACGTGATGGTGGACTGACTGGGGATTTTAGGTTGGGTCTGCTTATTCCTTATAAAATTTGGGATATAATGGAATTGAAAATGTTAGAGTTATTGGACTCTCTTTTTGTACAGAGCCAACAGCTAAGGAAGTGCATAATATATATGAATCCTAAGGATTATGATTCAAAGGAACCCCAAGAAGGTTCATCCTCAGAAGGGTCATCCTCAGAAGGGTCATCCTCAGAAGGGTCATCCTCAGAAGGGTCAGCCCCTGAAGGGTCATCCTCAGAAGGGTCAGCCCCTGAAGGTTCATCCTCAGAAGGGTCATCCTCAGAAGGGTCAGCCCCTGAAGGGTCATCCTCAGAAGGGTCAGCCCCTGAAGGTTCATCCTCAGAAGGGTCATCCTCAGAAGGGTCATCCTCAGGAGGGTCAGTCCCTGAAGGGTCATCCTCAGAAGGGTCAGCCCCTGAAGGGTCATCCTCAGAAGGGTCAGCCCCTGAAGGGTCATCCTCAGAAGGGTCAGCCCCTGAAGTACGCGGCTGTTACGATAACCACGCCCCTATACCATAGGAATGGTTCAACAATAAAAGGGGTGACCATAAAGCCTCCGGTTCTTTATTTCAGCATATACCATGGATATTCATATAGCATATCAGGACTCCGATACATCATGGGTACCAGACCCTAAGGACTCTATGCCTCATAGCCCTCCTTTTTACGCCCCCCAGGCAAGCCCCCGACACCCCCTACATGTACACAGCCTGAGGATGTGTTTAATGGGGTGGTCAGTACTATTTTTGTGGACACCATCAAGGCCTCTGTAGCCGCACTTTTAGATGTGGTGACTGGAGAATATATAAGAGATAAATGCATCGGTTGTGAGATCAATCACCCCAGCCAGCGACGACATCCGTGTTTATACAACCCACCCCAGTACTACTTCTTCAACCATTTTGAGGAGCTGGTGAAAAGACTGTGGTCCAGCCGCTTTATACCTTCGATGGTCAGAGCCATGGAGGCTATGGGTCTTGTGCCATCTATTCCCAGAGTTTACGGTGTAACGGAGGCTTTCCTACATGAACTGAAGGAGGTGATCTACATCCACGAGAAACTCAACAACAAATACAAGGAAGCTTTGGTGGCTGATGTGGTGACTTTCTGGCTCAATAAACCCCAAGAGAACAAGTAACAATATATATATATTTTAAATTAGATGTAAATCAATGGGTAACTATATGCATAAGATGTTAGAGAGAATAAATACACTTTTTCTTTTGAGAGAATTTACAAATGTTATGCAGCAAATTATTGAAAATAAAGTGTACAATGCAGAGCTCTACACAACCAACAATACAGGGGTTAATGCAGAGCTCTACACAGCCAACAATACAGGGGTTAATGCAGAGCTCTACACAGCCAACAATACAGGGGTTAATGCAGAGCTCTACACAGCCAACAATACAGGGGTTAATGCAGAGCTCTACACAGCCAACAATACAGGGGTTAATGCAGAGCTCTACACAGCCAACAATACAGGGGTTAATGCAGAGCTCTACACAACCCCCAATACAGGGTTAATGCAGAGCTCTACACAACCCCCAATACAGGGGTTAATGCAGAGCTCTAATACAACCCCCAATACAGGGTTTAATGCAGAGTTCTACACAACCCCCAATACAGGGTTTAATGCAGAGTTCTACACAACCCCCAATACAGGGGTTAATGCAGAGTTCTACACAACCCCCAATACAGGGTTTAATGTAGAGCGTGCGCTAAATATGGAGCAAATCATGAGTCATGTAAGACATACGGGCGAGGCTCTACAATGGACACAACTGTTATGCTGGTGAATGAGGACCCAAAAGCGACGTAATAGTAACAGAGTCTTTATTCCAGTATTAAACAAATAATGATTCTCCTGGATATTATCAATGGTCAATCCAAAACAGGAAACTGAAATCCTCTCGTCAATAGAGAGGAACGACTGGAGACGCGACCACAGACTGCAGGTCGCTTCAGGAAGGCACTGGCCGTAGCTGACATAGACACCTGCTCACACGCAGCATCTGAAGAAGGCAAAGAACACGACAGGGCGGAACAAGGACACAGGAACAGCAAACATCAAACAAGAATCCGACAAGGACAGAAGCGGAAAACAGAGGGAGAAATAGGGACTCTAATCAGAGGGCAAAATAGGGGACAGGTGTGAAAGAGTAAATGAGGTCGTTAGGAGAATGAGAAACAGCTGGGAGCAGGAACGGAACGATAGAGAGAGAGAGCGGGAGAGGGAGAGAGGGAGGAGGAGAGAGAGAGAGAGAGAAAGAGGGAAAGAACCTAATAAGACCAGCAGAGGGAAGCACAGGGACAAGACATGATCAAAGACAAAACATGACAGTACCCCCCCACTCACCGAGCGCCTCCTGGCGCACTCGAGGAGGAACCCTGGCGGCAACGAAGGAAATCATCAATCAACGAACGGTCCAGCACGTCCCGAGATGGAACCCAACTCCTCTCCTCAGGACCGTAACCCTCCCAATCCACTAAGTACTGGTGACCACGTCCCCGAGAACGCATGTCCATGATCTTCCGTACCTTGTAAATAGGAGCGCCCTCGACAAGGACGGGGGGGGGGGAGGGAAGACGAACGGGGGCGCGAAGAAAAGGCTTGACACAAGAGACATGGAAGACAGGGTGGACGCGACGAAGATGTTGCGGAAGAAGCAGTCGCACAGCGACAGGATTGACGACCTGAGAGACACGGAACGGACCAATGAACCGCGGAGTCAACTTGCGAGAAGCTGTCGTAAGGGGAAGGTTACGAGTGGAAAGCCACACTCTCTGACCGCGACAATACCTAGGACTCTTAATCCTACGTTTATTGGCGGCTCTCACAGTCTGCGCCCTGTAACGGCAAAGTGCAGACCTGACCCTCCTCCAGGTGCGCTCACAACGTTGGACAAAAGCCTGAGCGGAGGGAACGCTGGACTCGGCGAGCTGGGACGAGAACAGAGGAGGCTGGTACCCAAGACTACTCTGAAACGGAGATAGACCGGTAGCAGACGAAGGAAGCGAGTTGTGAGCGTACTCAGCCCAGGGGAGCTGTTCTGCCCAAGACGCAGGGTTTCGAAACGAAAGGCTGCGTAATATGCGACCAATCGACTGATTGGCCCTTTCTGCTTGACCGTTAGACTGGGGATGAAACCCGGAAGAGAGACTGACGGAAGCACCAATCAAACGACAGAACTCCCTCCAAAACTGTGACGTGAATTGCGGACCTCTGTCTGAAACGGCGTCTAACGGGAGGCCATGAATTCTGAACACATTCTCAATGATGATTTGTGCCGTCTCCTTAGCGGAAGGAAGCTTAGCGAGGGGAATGAAATGTGCCGCCTTAGAGAACCTATCGATAACCGTAAGAATCACAGTCTTCCCCGCAGACGAAGGCAGACCGGTAATAAAGTCTAAGGCGATGTGAGACCATGGTCGAGAAGGAATGGGAAGCGGTCTGAGACGACCGGCAGGAGGAGAGTTACCTGACTTAGTCTGCGCGCAGTCCGAACAAGCAGCCACGAAACGACGCGTGTCCCGCTCCTGAGTAGGCCACCAAAACCGCTGGCGAATAGAAGCAAGCGTACCCCGAACGCCGGGGTGGCCAGCTAACTTGGCAGAGTGAGCCCACTGAAGAACAGCCAGACGAGTAGAGACAGGAACGAACAGAAGGTTACTAGGACAAGCGCGCGGCGACGCAGTGTGAGTGAGTGCTTGCTTTACCTGTCTCTCAATTCCCCAGACAGTCAACCCGACAACACGCCCTTCAGGGAGAATCCCCTCGGGGTCGGTAGAAGCCACAGAAGAACTAAAGAGACGGGATAAGGCATCAGGCTTGGTGTTCTTATTTCCCGGGCGATAGGAAATCACGAACTCGAAACGAGCGAAAAACAACGCCCAACGAGCTTGACGTGCATTAAGTCGTTTGGCCGAACGGATGTACTCAAGGTTCTTATGGTCAGTCCAAACGACAAAAGGGACGGTCGCCCCCTCCAACCACTGTCGCCATTCGCCTATGGCTAAGCGGATGGCGAGCAGTTCGCGGTTACCCACATCATAGTTGCGCTCCGATGGCGACAGGCGATGAGAAAAGTAAGCGCAAGGATGGACCTTATCGTCAGAGTGGAAGCGCTGAGACAGAATGGCTCCCACGCCCACCTCTGAAGCGTCAACCTCGACAATGAATTGTTTAGTGACGTCAGGAGTAACAAGGATAGGGGCGGATGTAAAACGCTTCTTGAGGAGATCAAAAGCTCCCTGGGCGGAACCGGACCACTTAAAGCAAGTCTTGACAGAAGTCAGAGCTGTGAGAGGGGCAGCCACTTGACCGAAATTACGAATGAAACGCCGATAGAAATTAGCGAAACCGAGAAAGCGCTGCAACTCGACACGTGACTTAGGGACGGGCCAATCGCTGACAGCCTGGACCTTAGCGGGATCCATCTGAATGCCTTCAGCGGAAATAACAGAACCGAGAAATGTGACAGAGGAGACATGAAAGGCGCACTTCTCAGCCTTCACGTAGAGACAATTCTCTAAAAGGCGCTGGAGTACACGTCGAACGTGCTGAACATGAATCTCGAGTGACGGTGAAAAAATCAGGATATCGTCAAGGTAAACGAAAACAAAAATGTTCAGCATGTCTCTCAGTACATCATTAACTAATGCCTGAAAGACAGCTGGAGCATTAGCGAGACCGAACGGCAGAACCCGGTATTCAAAATGCCCTAACGGAGTGTTAAACGCCGTTTTCCACTCGTCCCCCTCTCTGATGCGTACGAGATGGTAAGCGTTACGAAGGTCCAACTTAGTAAAGCACCTGGCTCCCTGCAAAATCTCGAAGGCTGACGACATAAGGGGAAGCGGATAACGATTCTTAACCGTTATGTCATTCAGCCCTCGATAATCCACGCAGGGGCGCAGAGTACCGTCCTTCTTCTTAACAAAGAAAAATCCCGCTCCGGCGGGAGAGGAAGAAGGCACCACGGTACCGGCGTCGAGAGAAACAGACAGATAATCCTCGAGAGCCTTACGTTCGGGAGCCGACAGAGAGTATAGTCTACCCCGAGGGGGAGTGGTCCCCGGAAGAAGATCAATACAACAATCATACGACCGGTGAGGAGGAAGGGAGCTGGCTCTGGACCGACTGAAGACCGTGCGCAGATCATGATATTCCTCCGGCACTCCTGTCAAATCACCAGGTTCCTCCTGAGTAGAGGGGACAGAAGACACAGGAGGGATAGCAGACATTAAACACTTCACATGACAAGAAACGTTCCAGGATAGGATAGAATTACTAGACCAATTAATAGAAGGATTATGACATACTAGCCAGGGATGACCCAAAACAACAGGTGTAAAAGGTGAACGAAAAATCAAAAAGGAAATGGTCTCACTGTGGTTACCAGATACTGTGAGGGTTAAAGGTAGTGTCTCACATCTGATACTGGGGAGAAGACTACCATCTAAGGCGAACATGGGCGTGGGCTTCCCTAACTGTCTGAGAGGAATGTCATGTTTCCGAGCCCATGCTTCGTCCATAAAACAACCCTCAGCCCCAGAGTCTATCAAGGCACTGCAGGAAGCAGCCGAACCGGTCCAGCGTAGATGGACCGACAAGGTAGTACAGGATCTTGATGGAGAGACCTGAGTAGTAGCGCTCACCAGTAGCCCTCCGCTTACTGATGAGCTCTGGCTTTTACTGGACATGACATGACAAAATGTCCAGCAGAACCGCAATAGAGGCAAAGGCGGTTGGTGATTCTCCGTTCCCTCTCCTTTGTCGAGATGCGAATACCTCCCAGCTGCATGGGCTCAGTCTCTGAGCCGGTGGGAGGAGATGGTTGAGATGCGGAGAGGGGAAACACCGTTAACGTGAGCTCTCTTCCACGAGCTCGGTGACGAAGATCTACCCGTCGTTCTATGCGGATGGCGAGTGCAATCAAAGAGTCCACGCTGGAAGGAACCTCCCGGGAGAGAATCTCATCCTTAACCTCAGCGTGGAGTCCCTCCAGAAAACGAGCGAGCAACGCCGGCTCGTTCCAGTCACTGGATGCAGCAAGAGTGCGAAACTCTATAGAGTAATCCGTTATGGATCGATCACCTTGACATAGGGAAGCCAGGGCCCTGGAAGCCTCCTTCCCAAAAACTGAACGATCAAAAACCCGTATCATCTCCTCTTTAAAGTTCTGATAATCGTTAGAACACTCAGCCCTTGCCTCCCAGATAGCTGTGCCCCACTCCCGAGCCCGACCAGTAAGGAGTGATATGACGTAAGCGATCCGAGCTCTCTCACTAGAGTACGTGTTGGGCTGGAGAGAGAACACAATATCACACTGGGTGAGAAAAGAGCGACACTCAGTGGGCTGCCCAGAGTAACATGGTGGGTTATTAACCCTAGGTTCCGGAGACTCGGAAGACCAGGAAGTAGCTGGTGGCACGAGACGAAGACTCTGAAACTGTCCAGAGAGATCGGAGACCTGAGCGGCCAGGGTCTCAACGGCATGACGAGCAGCAAACAATTCCTGCTCGTGTCTGCCGAGCATTGCTCCCTGGAACTCGACGGCAGTGTTGAGAGAATCCATAGTCGCTGGGTCCATCTTGGTCGGATTCTTCTGTTATGCTGGTGAATGAGGACCCAAAAGCGACGTAATAGTAACAGAGTCTTTATTCCAGTATTAAACAAATAATGATTCTCCTGGATATTATCAATGGTCAATCCAAAACAGGAAACTGAAATCCTCTCGTCAATAGAGAGGAACGACTGGAGACGCGACCACAGACTGCAGGTCGCTTCAGGAAGGCACTGGCCGTAGCTGACATAGACACCTGCTCACACGCAGCATCTGAAGAAGGCAAAGAACACGACAGGGCGGAACAAGGACACAGGAACAGCAAACATCAAACAAGAATCCGACAAGGACAGAAGCGGAAAACAGAGGGAGAAATAGGGACTCTAATCAGAGGGCAAAATAGGGGACAGGTGTGAAAGAGTAAATGAGGTCGTTAGGAGAATGAGAAACAGCTGGGAGCAGGAACGGAACGATAGAGAGAGAGAGCGGGAGAGGGAGAGAGGGAGGAGGAGAGAGAGAGAGAGAGAAAGAGGGAAAGAACCTAATAAGACCAGCAGAGGGAAGCACAGGGACAAGACATGATCAAAGACAAAACATGACAACAACTGGTATCCCGTCTTGTGGATGATTCTGAAAAACTAGAAACATCCTTGTCTAAGATTTTAGTTTATTTGTTTGAAACACCGTTTAATTGTAACATGTATCATATTTGTTGTTTACATACTTATATAACGGATGTATGTGTCTTAAAAATTCAGCGATATAAGCATGTAAATGTAAACCAAGTATACAAGGTGTTGCATGCATGGGTCATTGAGAAAACAGGGACTAATATCCTGCTACGTATCCTGAAGTGTATGGATACGTAATACTTAATGTTTGCAAAAATAAAAGGCTAAATGAAAATGAAATGTTCTCGTTATACGAAAGGGGCTCATTAATGTTATTGTACATCAGAGAGGCAAGAAGGATGGCGGAGCAGATCTTGAAAAACATGTATTATTCCCCCTATACCCCCTCTACCATACCCCCTCTAACCCAGGGTCTTTAATAATATCCCCTCTAACCCAGGGTCTTTAATAATATCCCCTCTAACCCAGGGTCTTTAATAATACCCCCTCTAACCCAGGGTCTTTAACTATACTCCCTCTAACCCAGGGTCTTTAACTATACCCCCTCTAACCCAGGGTCTTTAATAATATCCCCTCTAACCCAGGGTCTTTAATAATACCCCCTCTAACCCAGGGTCTTTAATAATACCCCCTCTAACCCAGGGTCTTTAATAATACCCCCTCTAACCCAGGGTCTTTAATAATATCCCCTCTAACCCAGGGTCTTTAATAATACCCCCTCTAACCCAGGGTCTTTAACTATACTCCCTCTAACCCAGGGTCTTTAACTATACCCCCTCTAACCCAGGGTCTTTAATAATACCCCCTCTAACCCAGGGTCTTTAACTATACCCCCTCTAACCCAGGGTCTTTAACTATACCCCCTCTAACCCAGGGTCTTTAACTATACTCCCTCTAACCCAGGGTCTTTAACTATACCCCCTCTAACCCAGGGTCTTTAACTATACTCCCTCTAACCCAGGGTCTTTAATAATACCCCCTCTAACCCAGGGTCTTTAACTATACCCCCTCTAACCCAGGGTCTTTAACTATACCCCCTCTAACCCAGGGTCTTTAACTATACTCCCTCTAACCCAGGGTCTTTAACAATACCCCCTCTAACCCAGGGTCTTTACTAATACCCCCTCTAACCCAGGGTCTTTAATAATACCCCCTCTAACCCAGGGTCTTTAATAATACCCCCTCTAACCCAGGGTCTTTAATAATACCCCCTCTAACCCAGGGTCTTTAATAATACCCCCTCTAACCCAGGGTCTTTAATAATACCCCCTCTAATCCAGGGTCTTTAATAATATCCCCTCTAACCCAGGGTCTTTAATAATACCCCCTCTAACCCAGGGTCTTTAACTATACTCCAACCCAGGGTCTTTAACTATACCCCCTCTAACCCAGGGTCTTTAATAATACCCCCTCTAACCCAGGGTCTTATGGGGGGAAGGAGAGGTTCCAGAGAGCAGAAGAAACAGGTAACAGGTTAGGCGCTGCTCAAGTGAATGAATGGCTAGCAGAGCAGGATGCTCACACTCTGCATAAACCCGTGCGAAAACAATTTCCACTAAATATAGTTTTTTTCTACTCATCCCTTGTTCCAGTTTCAAGCGGATCTATGTGACATGCAGGCCCTTGCAGATAAAAAGGATGGAAATCGCTACATGCTAACGGTTATAGATATTTTCTCTAAAATAGCATTTGTAAAGGTCTTAAAAAATAAGAGCGGGGCAGAGGTGACCCGGGCCTTTGACTCTATCTTGAAGGACAGAGGAGCACCCAAGAAAGTGCAGATGGGTGGCGGTAAAAATATTTTTTTAATAATACTTTTCAGAATCTCATGAAGAAGCACAATATAGAGGTTCTACAGGTTCAGATCTGAAAGCTTCAGTTGTTGAACGCTTTAACAGAACTTTGAAGGAGAGGATGTGGAAATACTTTACGGCTCACAACAGCCAGAGATATGTGGATTTAGTTCAAGATTTAGTAAAGGGTTACAACTACAGCTACCATAAGAGTATACGATGAAACCCTCCGAGGTCTCTTCTGAAAACTATTTTCAAGTCTTTAAAAATCTGAATGGATTGTTCCCCCTTCGCATTAAGATATTGATTTTAAATTCATAGTGAGGGACTTGGTACGTACATCCAAGTTGAGGGGTGTTTTTGACAAAAAATATGAGCAAGGTTACAGCGATGAGTTGTTCACAGCTGCCACGTATATCCCCTGTCTACAAGTTAAAAGATTATGATGGGGAGCTTATAGAGGGATCTTTTATGAGAAGGAACTCCAGAAGGTAAAGATTATGATGGGAAGTTTATAGAGGGATCCTTTATGAGAAGAACCTACAGAAGGTACAGATTATGATGGGGAGTTTATAGAGGGATCCTTTATGAGAAGAACCTACAGAAGGTACAGATTATGACGGGGAGTTTATAGGGGGATCCTTTATGAGAAGGAACTCCAGAAGGTAAAGATTATGACGGGGAGTTTATAGGGGGATCCTTTATGAGAAGGAACTACAGAAGGTATAGATTATGACGGGGAGTTTATAGGGGGATCCTTTATGAGAAGGAGCTACAGAAGGTACAGATTATGACGGGGAGTTTATAGAGGGATCCTTTATGAGAAGAACCTACAGAAGGTACAGATTATGATGGGGAGCTTATAGAGGGATCCTTTATGAGAAGGAACTACAGAAGGTAAAGATTATGATGGGAAGCTTATAGAGGGATCCTTTAGGAGAAGGAACTACAGAACGTACAGTTGGGTAAAGACAAAGTCTTTCACGTGGAGGAGATTCTGGATCAAAAGAGAGAAAATGGTAAAACATGGGTGTTGGTCCTTTGGAAAAACTGGCCCCAAAAGTTCAACAGTTGGGTATTAGAGGATGAGGTGGAGGCAGTGAGGCTTAACTTAATCCCTCATGCGTGATAAAAACACCATCATTCGAGTGTACACAGGAGTGCATCATGGAGCACAATGGATTCTACCTGACTCTCCCCAGTAATGCGTCTGCACATATATATATATGAATAACCAAAGTTCGAATTATACAACCAATTTTCCAAAGCCTGTAGAGTTATCAGAGGCCTGGGAAGTAGGTCTCATCGAGATTACATACCCACATAGTTGGTATAATATCAAGGATAAGGACCGTGATTTTTATTGCAAAAGGATTTTGGAACCCACAAAAGTTATAAAACTTAAAAAAGGGTTTTATAGAACTGTTGTCACAGGCGTCGTAAGAAGAGGACCAAGGTGCAGCGTGGTGAGTGTACATTTCCCTTTTTATTAGAATGAATGTTGCCAACAAAACAACCAAACAAAGAAACGACCGTAAAGCTTAACTGGGCTGTAATGCCTCTAACAAAGTCACCTACCCACAAACTGTAAAGGAAAAAAGGCTGCCTAAGTATGATTCCCAATCAGAGACAACGATAGACAGCTGTCCCTGATTGAGAACCACACCCGGCCAAAACATACAAGTACAAAAACCTAGAAAACAAAACATAGAATGCCCACCCAAATCACACCCTGACCAAACCAAAATAGAGACATAAAAAGTCTCTCTCAGGTCAGGGCGTGACAACTGTAGAGAGGATCGTCTCAGAGTTGAATGAACCCCTAACCCTGAACAATACAGAAATACTCTTGATCTACAACCCTATTCATAGATGTGTACAAATCTCAGGGGATGCTGATAACTGTTGATAACTGTTGTCTCGAAGACCAAAAAAGAGACCTCCGGGTATAAGGCGCAGGCCGGCCCTTAAGATATTAAGGATCGTTGAGCAAAACATGAAAACCCAAGAGCTAGAAGGTCTCCTGAGCCGCTTGATTGGAAAACAATCTTGTGGAGTATGGGCTTGTGATGAACTACCTATTGAGAAAAGGAAGGAGCGAACGGCCATGTTTTTTGTCATTACCCATCCTAAACACATACCGAGTGAACATTGGCTAGCTGTGACATTAGAAGATGAAGGAGGAAGAAAAATCCCTACTTTTTTTTATTCCTACAGCTTTCCCCCTGGATTTTCACATTTCCCCCCATCTATTAAACAGTTTTTGACCAAAAATGTATCAAATATCTACTACAGCATCAAACAAGTACAAGATAATCGTTCCACTACATGTGGTCAACACTGTGTATTCTACCTGTGGTCAACACTGTGTATTCTACCTGTGGTCAACACTGTGTATTCTACCTGTGGTCAACACTGTGTATTCTACCTGTGGTCAACACTGTGTATTCTACCTGTGGTCAACACTGTGTATTCTACCTGTGGTCAACACTGTGTATTCTACCTGTGGTCAACACTGTGTATTCTACCTGTGGTCAACACTGTGTATTCTACATGTGGTCAACACTGTATTCTACCTGTGGTCAACACTGTGTATTCTACCTGTGGTCAACACTGTGTATTCTACCTGTGGTCAACACTGTGTATTCTACCTGTGGTCAACACTGTGTATTCTACCTGTGGTCAACACTGTGTATTCTACCTGTGCCAAAGAGTCCATGGAGTTTCTATTGAAGATGTTATGTCTCTTTATAATAATGATTTAAAAAGTGATGATAGCACCGTAGATTGTTTTGTCAGAAAATATTAAAAGCGTTCAAGTAAGTGTTCTTTAAGACCCTGTAATCAAGGCGTATGCTCAGGTCAAATGTTGAAAGAATGTCACAAATGTTACATTGTTTCATTTTTTCAAATAAAATTTATTGAATTTAATCAAAAGTCATTCAGAAGTCTAACCACCCTGAGAGATCAGGATTATGAAAAGGTCTGGAGACGTTCAGGGGTGAGTTATCATCAGCCCTTTCAAAGGGGGGAGGGGTTGCTAGAACATCTTTAGGGATGCTGTAGCTCTTTGAAGGTTTTTGTTTTAATGTTTGAATCTGTTGACGAAGCTTATAGTTTGGTACACCCGAGAGTGGAATGTTGAGGATTGCCAGGGCCTTAAGAAACTGACGACAACCAGGAGGTCTTCTGTCATCCGCAATCTTTGTGGGCTGCCGTGGTACTTATAAGCAAGTCCATCATATGAGAACCCCTGACAACGTCCCCCTGAACGATAAACTCTCCTTTGTCATTCCAAGTAGCAGCCCCCTTTGAGTCTTTTATCTGGTTCATAATGTATCTAACATTTTTCCGGTTACGTGCCGGAACATGTGTCAACATGTCATGCATAACATTATCTTCAACATGCATGTGATCTTCAACCGGTAAGATCCCCGGTCCCGGCATTACAGGGCCATGGCTCTCGCTATGCGAGCCATCTTTTAAGGGGTCCGGTAGGGAAAGCGATAAATGGTTGGTCTCTCTCTCAGCTCGTTTTACCAAGGCCAAATACCTTTGCAAGAGCCATTATATTTTAAGGGTTAAGACACACGGGTGTCACGATCGTCTTGAGGTGAAAGTGTGGACCAAGGCGCAGCGTGATAGAAATACATCTTCTTTTTATTTATAAGACGAAAAACGAACACTATACAAACTACTACAAAAACAACAAACAATCGTGAAGCTATAACAAACAATAAGTGCAGACACTGGCAACTTACACATATACAATTACCCACAAAACCCAATGCCTATAGCTGCCTTAAATATGGCTCTCAATCAGAGACAATGAACCACTCTAAACCAACCAATCTAGGCAGCCATAGACATACAAACACCTAGACAAGCCACTGACCCATTTAACATACAAAACCCCTAGACAATCCAAAAACACATACATTCCCCATGTCACACCCTGACCTAACTAAAGTAATAAAGAAAACAAAGATAACTAAGGCCAGGGCGTGACAACGGGGGCTTGTAACCTAAGTCAGTAACCAAAGGGCAAGGTGGTCTATGACAAGAGATTGCTTTTAGTGAGTGGGGCATTACGTAGATGAAACCCCTTTTTATCCCAATTCACTATTCCGGTCGTTTATGAACCCCTCTACCAAGCGTGTGATTCATTCCAAGTTTATTTTCATCGTTTTGAGTCACGCCTTTGATACGGTTGTGTTCTCTATCGCCCGCTCTGCTGATCATGCCCTATCTGAACTACAGTATGCTTTCATTATTTTGTAGAAAACCTTTATTGACCTAAAACTATTATTGAATACGTGTAAAACTAAGTATATTTTGTTTTCTAGAGTGTACAAAAATAATTCTAATGATTGAAGTTGTATCAGCAGACGTTAAGCTGACTTAAAAAACAGATGAGTTAGTTCATTAAGATGATAAATATTGGGGCCTCCCGGGTGGCGCAGTGGTCTAGGGCACTGCATCGCAGTGCTAACTGCGCCACCAGAGTCTCTGGGTTCGCGCCCAGGCTCTGTCGCAGCCGGCCGCGACCGGGAGGTCCGTGGGGCGACGCACAATTGGCATAGCGTCGTCCGGGGTAGGGAGGGTTTGGCCGGTAGGGATATCCTTGTCTCATCGTGCTCCAGCGACTCCTGTGGCGGGCCGGGCGCAGTGCGCGCCAGCCAAGGGGGCCAGGTACACAGTGTTTCCTCCGACACATTGGTGCGGCTGGCTTCCGGGTTGGAGGCGCACTGTGTTAAGAAGCAGTACGGCTGGTTGGGTTGTGCTTCGGAGGACGCATGGCTTTCGACCTTCGTCTCTCCCGAGCCCGTACGGGAGTTGTAGCGATGAGACAAGGTAGTAATTACTAGCGATTGGATACCACGAAAATTGGGGAGAAAATGGGATAAAATTGAAAAAAAAAAATGAAAAAAAAGATGATAAATATTAAAAAGTGGCTTCTTCTATAGAAGGTCAGGCCTTTGGCTTAATAGTATCAAGCAGTAATTCCACATCCGTTTGCGTTGCTTGGTAGTGTATTGGCAAGGTATGAGACAAGATAAATAATACAATTTAAGTAAAGTATAAAATAAACAGTATTATCCTAAATTGAGAGATGAATTTAAAAAAAAGTGTTATCACATCAACCTCAAAATGTTTCAGAATGTGTAACGATTGTCGTCTGGGGGAGAAGAAGAGGACCAAGGTGCAGCGTGGTAAGTGTTCATAGAACACCAGACATGGAATGCCCACCCCAACTCACGCCCTGACCAACCAAAATAGAGACATAAAAAGGATCTCTAAGGTCAGGGCGTGACAGAATGTACCTGTTTTCAGTATAAAATGACATGTACACAGATTATATTACAACTAGGAAACTCAACAGTGTGTTAGTACGAGAAACATTAATTAGATAGTTGTTTTATGTTTGTGAAACCTTGAAATGTACACAATGAGAAGTGATATTGTAACAACAGTTTTGAATGGGTAATTGTATCAAATATATATCCTTGTACGTTTGAATTAGCGCTCATTTAAAATGTATTCATCACTGCTTGGTAAACACATTCCTGTAAGTTGGCGCTACTGTACGTGGTTATATGGGGCTGCTGTACAGATTTGAGCACTTGACAAGACGTTGACATTTCTGGGTCTGTCTCACCTGTAACATAATAATAATAAAGATCATGATAATAATAATGTTATATTATTTTTTATAATAATACAAAATCTGTCAATCAACCCAATGTATTTCTAAAAACCCTTTTTGCATCTTCAATAGTTATAACAGCTAATAGTTATAACAGCTAATGATGACCCAAATAAATTATTCCCGGTAGCAGCTGGGAATCCTATAGACATTTTGAATAATATTAAAATATATTTATACAAAATATATACATTTTATCTTAAAAAATACATACAATTGACATAAAGACATGTCGGAAAATTCGGTGTCCTCCAGTTTTAGAATATCTTGACGGAATATTGTGTCTACCTCAGAATTGGCTGTATCAAGCTATTTGGCCGCCTCATACATCAACAAATTGTCTACCTCATTAAAACGTTGAAATGATCAGGTTTCAATGTTTTACTATGTATGTCCTGGGTGCCGATTTCCTCCTCGACCACGTCCTCTCAACGTATTGGGCCTTCTGTGTCGTTATACGCCTGGCAGGAGTCTGAAAGAATAATATATGCAAAATAGGGTATTAATAATAAAATAAATATATATTTTATAAATATTTTAAATACATTTCAGATATATCAATATATTAACAATATATAGTTAAATTACCTCTGTTTTTTTGGCGCCGGCTGTTCTGAGGAATCCTAGATAACGTGGGTCCTAGCCCTTTTTCCTCTGGATTTGTAGATTCTGCATTGTTTGTATAGCTATCGTTGGAGTCTGAAGAAAAACCATTATTTGACATTGTTTTAACATATTCTATCAAAAAATGTATAACTAATACAAAAAAATGTATAATGGGGTCGTACCGTATCCATAGAGAGCATGTTCTTGAATCAAATCGTTTTCAGACCAGGCGCCCTTCTCGGGCCTTGCTGATTCTGTGCGATGCTTTGTGCCAAAGTAGTGCGATGCGTCTTAGGGGCTAGATTATGTAGCGATTGGCTGGAGGTTCCTGGGGGTGTGTATCTGTGTGTTAAAGCTGCTCTTCTTGTGTTGTAGTGATTGGCTGTAGGTTCCTGGGGGTGTGTATCTGTGTGTTAAAGCTGCTCTTCTTGTGTTGTAGTGATTGGCTGGAGGTTCCTGGGGGTGTGTATCTGTGTGTTATAGCTGCTCTTCTTGTGTTGTAGTGATTGGCTGGAGGTTCCAGGGGGTGTGTATCTGTGTGTTAAAGCTGCTCTTCTTGTGTTGTAGTGATTGGCTGGAGGTTCCAGGGGGTGTGTATCTGTGTGTTAAAGCTGCTCTTCTTGTGTTGTAGCGATTGGCTGGAGGTTCCTGGGGGTGTGTATCTGTGTGTTAAAGCTGCTCTTCTTGTGTTGTAGCGATTGGCTGGAGGTTCCAGGGGTGTGTATCTGTGTGTTAAAGCTGCTCTTCTTGTGTTGTAGTGATTGGCTGGAGGTTCCTGGGGGTGTGTATCTGTGTGTTAAAGCTGCTCTTCTTGTGTTGTAGTGATTGGCTGGAGGTTCCAGGGGGTGTGTATCTGTGTGTTAAAGCTGCTCTTCTTGTGTTGTAGTGATTGGCTGGAGTTTCCTGGGGGTGTGTATCTGTGTGTTAAAGCTGCGCTTCTTGTGTTGTAGTGATTGGCTGGAGGTTCCAGGGGGTGTGTATCTGTGTGTTAAAGCTGCTCTTCTTGTGTTGTAGTGATTGGCTGGAGGTTCCAGGGGGTGTGTATCTGTGTGTTAAAGCTGCTCTTCTTGTGTTGTAGTGATTGGCTGGAGGTTCCAGGGGGTGTGTATCTGTGTGTTAAAGCTGCTCTTCTTGTGTTGTAGTGATTGGCTGGAGGTTCCTGGGGGTGTGTATCTGTGTGTTAAAGCTGCTCTTCTTGTGTTGTAGTGATTGGCTGGAGGTTCCAGGGGGTGTGTATCTGTGTGTTAAAGCTGCTCTTCTTGTGTTGTAGTGATTGGCTGGAGGTTCCAGGGGGTGTGTATCTGTGTGTTAAAGCTGCTCTTGTGTTGTAGTGATTGGCTGGAGGTTCCAGGGGGTGTGTATCTGTGTGTTAAAGCTGCTCTTGTGTTGTAGTGATTGGCTGGAGGTTCCAGGGGGTGTGTATCTGTGTGTTAAAGCTGCTCTTGTGTTGTAGTGATTGGCTGGAGGTTCCAGGGGGTGTGTATCTGTGTGTTAAAGCTGCTCTTCTTGTGTTGATTGGAGATATGGTAAACCGTTCGTACAGAATGGCAGAATATCGTCTGTTTCATTACCCTCGTTCAGAGGTAGAGTCCATAATGCTTCAGGTATTCTTGTTGGGGGGCTGTCCACTGTAAACACAAGGTTAGCTTTTTTTAAATAATGTACACACTTTTTGTTTAATGTATAAAAGATTATTACGGATTTTTATTTTTGGATTTAGGTCGAAAAAAGCTTGATGGTGACGGGCTGCGTAAAGAAGAACTGGGCTCTGTTTCCTCATCTAATGTTGAATGATCCAAATCATTTATTCCCGGTAGCAGTTGTATATCCTATAGATGTTAAATAATATACAAAATATATTTATACGAAATATATACATTTTAACTTATAAAAATACATACAATTGACATAAAAAACATAGCTGAAAATTCGATGTCCACCCCTTTTAGAATATCTGTAAAACCCATATGTAACAACGGTTTAATATTAGAGAGAGAGTTCCAAACGGTGCAGTAATTTCGTAATATCAAACAATTCCCACAAAACTACCTAACGCACACAAAATCTAATATATTATTTCCAAATCCTCACCTTCAAAACTCTCCATGTGTATAGGCTTCAGGAAAGACTTGAAAAGACTTTTCAGATGAGCAGCTGGGACCTGACTGAGACAATGGAATGAATTTACAGACCTGGGGGATTGTTTGTTGTTTGACCGGTTTTGTTGGAGACAGCCTGTGTGCAACTGACCCTATAGTGTTGATATTGTTTAGGAAATAACATTGTTTTTAAACCTTAGAGGTTGTCTAGACCGATTCTATGCTGGTTGGGGGGATTGACTTTTGAGCCCCCACATCCTCGGGAATTATCCCCCATGCTGTTTCCCGAGGATGTGGGGGTCAAAAGTCAATTCCACCAACCAGCATAGAATCGGTCTAGACACCCTGTGTGCAAATGACCCCTAATTTTGAATTGTTTCAAGCACAATGGTCGAGACACACACACACACACACACATAGACACACACCCCCCAAAAACCCTATTGTTTTGAAACACACACACACGCCCGCACACACACACGCACACGCACAGAAGCCTTTCTCTGAGACACAAACACTGAGAAAAAAAAACAGATTCCATTTGTTAAAGGTGAGATACAATTTTAAAACCGTTTATTTAATTCTAAATCTTTAGTACAGACCTTTTAAACATGCTATAACAATTTTACTATTCCTTTCTTACAGATAAAGGTGAGGCTATATGGTCAACCCATACACCTGTCCGTCTCTAATTCGCCAACATCCAGACAGTGTCTCTTCCTCGTAAGATGTCCAGCTCCATCCTGGTTCCGTATGTTTTCATTCCCTGGATAGATCAAACATCTTGCCTTTAGGCCCTGGGTCTGTCTTAAGGATAGCTTTAGGCCCTGGGTCTGTCTTAAGGATAGCTTTAGGCCCTGGGTCTGTCTTAAGGATAGCTTTAGGCCCTGGGTCTGTCTTAAGGATAGCTTTAGGCGCTGGGTCTGTCTTAAGGGTAGCTTTAGGCCCTGGGTCTGTCTTAAGGATAGCTTTAGGCCCTGGGTCTGTCTTAAGGATAGCTTTAGGCCCTGGGTCTGTCTTAAGGATAGCTTTAGGCCCTGGGTCAGTCTTAAGGATAGCTTTAGGCCCTGGGTCTGTCTTAAGGATAGATTTAGGCCCTGGGTCAGTCTTAAGGGTAGCTTTAGGCCCTGGGTCTGTCTTAAGGATAGCTTTAGGCCCTGGGTCTGTCTTAAGGATAGCTTTAGGCCCTGGGTCTGTCTTAAGGATAGCTTTAGGCCCTGGGTCTGTCTTAAGGATAGCTTTAGGCCCTGGGTCTGTCTTAAGGATAGCTTTAGGCCCTGGGTCTGTCTTAAGGATAGCTTTAGGCCCTGGGTCTGTCTTAAGGATAGCTTTAGACCCTGGGTCTGTCTTAAGGATAGATGCGCCCAGCGGCGTAATTGTTCACAATGTTGGAAAAGATTGTCCAGCTGTTTCATCATGGCCAGGAATATATGATAATCGCCCCACTTAAAGCTAATGACAGGCACAAAATAGTTCACATCCTTGCAGGCTTTGGAAAATACATACGAACTAACTGATTTTGTAGCATTTGAACTATCGTATTGGGCACATGCTAAAATTGTCACTTTGGAGTCGGGACTATACGTCACTGAAGAGATTATTATGGCTTTCAATTCACACCTCCTCTTCCAACGCCCACACACCACGTCTTCCAGCGCCCGCACACCACGTCTTCCAACGCCCACACACCACCTCTTCCAACGCCACCACACCACGTCTTCCAACGCCCACACACCACCTCTTCCAGCGCCCGCACACCACGTCTTCCAACGCCCACACACCACCTCTTCCAACCCCCACACACCACCTCTTCCAACGCCCACACACCACCTCTTCCAACCCCCACACACCACCTCTTCCAACTCCCACACACCACCTCTTCCAACGCCACCACACCACCTCTTCCAACGCCACCACACCACCTCTTCCAACGCCCACACACCACCTCTTCCAACGCCACCACACCACGTCTTCCAACGCCACAACACCACCTCTTCCAACGCCACCACACCACCTCCTCCAACCCCACTACACCACCTCTTCCAACGCCACCACACCACCTCTTCCAACGCCACCACACCACCTCTTCCAACGCCACCACACCACCTCTTCCAACGCCACCACACCACCTCTTCCAACGCCCACACACCACCTCTTCCAACGCCACCACACCACCTCTTCCAACGCCACCACACCACCTCTTCCAACGCCACCACACCACCTCTTCCAACCCCCCCACACCACCTCTTCCAACACTACCACACCAAGTCTTCCAACGCCACCACACCACCTCTTCCAACGCCACCACACCACCTCTTCCAACGCCACCACACCACCTCTTCCAACGCCACCACACCACCTCTTCCAACGCCCACACCACCTCTTCCAACGCCACCACACCACCTCTTCCAACGCCACCACACCACCTCTTCCAACGCCACCACACCACCTCTTCCAACGCCACCACACCACCTCTTCCAACGCCACCACACCACCTCTTCCAACGCCACCACACCACCTCTTCCAACGCCACCACACCACCTCTTCCAACGCCCACACACCTCCTCTTCCAACCCCCCCACACCACCTCTTCCAACGCCACCACACCACCTCTTCCAACGCCACCACACCACCTCTTCCAACGCCACCACAACACCTCATCCAACGCCCGCACACCATCTCTTCCAACCCCCACACACCACCTCTTCCAACCCCCACACCTCCTCTTCCAACCCCCCCACACCACCTCTTCCAACCCCCACACACCACCTCTTCCAACCCCCACACCTCCTCTTCCAACCCCCACACCTCCTCTTCCAACCCCCACACCTCCTCTTCCAACCACCCACACCACCTCTTCCAACGCCCGCACACCACCTCTTCCAACGCCCGCACACCACCTCTTCCAACCCCCACACCACCTCTTCCAACGCCACCACACCACGTCTTCCAACCCCCACACACCACGTCTTCCAACGCCCACACACCACCTCTTCCAACGCCACCACACCACCTCTTCCAACCCCCACACCACCTCTTCCAACGCCCACACACCACCTCTTCCAACCCCCACACCACCTCTTCCAACGCCCACACACCACCTCTTCCAACCCCCACACACCACCTCTTCCAAACCCCACACCTCCTCTTCCAACGCCACCACACCTCCTCTTCCAACCCCCCCACACCTCCTCTTCCAACGCCACAACACCACCTCTTCCAACCCCCACACACCACCTCTTCCAACGCCACCACACCACGTCTTCCAACGCCACCACACCACCTCTTCCAACGCCACCACACCACCTCTTCCAACCCCCACAACACCTCTTCCAACGCCACCACACCACCTCTTCCAACACCCACACACCACCTCTTCCAAACCCCACACCTCCTCTTCCAACCTCCACACACCACCTCTTCCAACGCCACCACACCACGTCTTCCAACGCCACCACACCACCTCTTCCAACGCCACCACACCACCTCTTCCAACGCCACCACACCACCTCTTCCAACCCCCACACCACCTCTTCCAACGCCACCACACCACGTCTTCCAACCCCCACACACCACGTCTTCCAACGCCCACACACCACCTCTTCCAACGCCACCACACCACCTCTTCCAACGCCCACACACCACCTCTTCCAACCCCCACACCACCTCTTCCAACCCCCACCACACCACCTCTTCCAACCCCCACACCACCTCTTCCAACGCCCACACACCACCTCTTCCAACCCCCACACCACCTCTTCCAACCCCCACACCACCTCTTCCAACCCCCACACACCACCTCTTCCAACCCCCACACACCACCTCTTCCAAACCCCACACCTCCTCTTCCAACGCCACCACACCTCCTCTTCCAACCCCCCCACACCTCCTCTTCCAACGCCACAACACCACCTCTTCCAACCCCCACACACCACCTCTTCCAACGCCACCACACCACGTCTTCCAACGCCACCACACCACCTCTTCCAACCCCCACAACACCTCTTCCAACGCCACCACACCACCTCTTCCAACGCCACCACACCACCTCTTCCAACCCCCACACCACCTCTTCCAACCCCCACACACCACCTCTTCCAACCCCCACACACCACCTCTTCAAAACCCCACACCTCCTCTTCCAACGCCACCACACCTCCTCTTCCAACCCCCCCACACCTCCTCTTCCAACGCCACAACACCACCTCTTCCAACCCCCACACACCACCTCTTCCAACGCCACCACACCACGTCTTCCAACGCCACCACACCACCTCTTCCAACCCCCACAACACCTCTTCCAACGCCACCACACCACCTCTTCCAACGCCACCACACCACCTCTTCCAACCCCCACACCACCTCTTCCAACGCCACCACACCACCTCTTCCAACCCCCACACACCACCTCTTCCAAACCCCACACCTCCTCTTCCAACCCCCCCACACCACCTCTTCCAACGCCACCACATCACCTCTTCCAACGCCACCACACCACCTCTTCCAACCCCCACACCACCTCTTCCAACGCCACCACACCACCTCTTCCAACCCCCACACACCACCTCTTCCAACCCCCACACCACCTCTTCCAACCCCCCCACACCACCTCTTCCAACCCCCACACACCACCTCTTCCAACCCCCACACCACCTCTTCCAACGCCACCACACCACCTCTTCCAACCCCCACACCACCTCTTCCAACGCCACCACACCACCTCTTCCAACGCCCGCACACCACCTCTTCCAACCCCCACACCTCCTCTTCCAACCCCCACCACACCACCTCTTCCAACGCCCGCACACCACCTCTTCCAACCCCCACACCACCTCTTCCAACCCCCACACCACCTCTTCCAACCCCCACACCACCTCTTCCAACCCCCACACCTCCTCTTCCAACCCCCCCACACCACCTCTTCCAACCCCCACACACCACCTCTTCCAACCCCCACACCTCCTCTTCCAACCCCCCCACACCACCTCTTCCAACGCCACCACACCACCTCTTCCAACGCCACCACACCTCCTCTTCCAACCGCCACCACACCACCTCTTCCAACGCCACCACACCACCTCTTCCAACGCCACCACACCACCTCTTCCAACGCCACCACACCACCTCTTCCAACGCCACCACACCTCCTCTTCCAACCCCCACCACACCACCTCTTCCAACGCCACCACACCACCTCTTCCAACCCCCACACCTCCTCTTCCAACCCCCCCACACCACCTCTTCCAACCCCCACACACCACCTCTTCCAACCCCCACACCACCTCTTCCAACACCACCTCTTCCAACCCCCACACCACCTCTTCCAACGCCACCACACCACCTCTTCCAACCCCCACACCACCTCTTCCAATGCCACCACACCACCTCTTCCAACCCCCACCACACCACCTCTTCCAACGCCCGCACACCACCTCTTCCAACGCCCGCACACCACCTCTTCCAACGCCCGCACACCACCTCTTCCAACGCCCGCACACCACCTCTTCCAACGCCACCACACCACCTCTTCCAACGCCACCACACCACCTCTTCCAACGCCACCACACCATCTCTTCCAACGCCACCACACCACCTCTTCCAACGCCACCACACCACCTCTTCCAACGCCACCACACCACCTCTTCCAACGCCACCACACCACCTCTTCCAACGCCACCACACCACCTCTTCCAACGCCACCACACCACCTCTTCCAACGCCACCACATTACCTCTTCCAACGCCACCACACCACCTCTTCCAACGCCACCACACCACCTCTTCCAACGCCACCACACCACCTCTTCCAACGCCACCACACCTCCTCTTCCAACGCCACCACACCACCTCTTCCAACGCCACCACACCACCTCTTCCAACGCCACCACACCTCCTCTTCCAACGCCACCACACCTCCTCTTCCAACGCCACCACACCACCTCTTCCAACGCCCACACACCACCTCTTCCAACGCCACCACACCACCTCTTCCAACCCCCACACCACCTCTTCCAACCCCACACCACCTCTTCCAACGCCACCACACCACCTCTTCCAACGCCCACACACCACCTCTTCCAACGCCCACACACCACCTCTTCCAACGCCACCACACCACCTCTTCCAACGCCACCACACCACCTCTTCCAACGCCCACACACCACCTCTTCCAACGCCACCAAACCACCTCTTCCAACGCCCACACACCACCTCTTCCAACGCCACCACACCACCTCTTCCAACCCCCACACACCACCTCTTCCAACCCCCACACCACCTCTTCCAACGCCCACACACCACCTCTTCCAACGCCCACACACCACCTCTTCCAACGCCCACACACCACCTCTTCCAACGCCCACACACCACCTCTTCCAACGCCACCACACCACTTCTACCAACGCGTAGCCGGGCAGGGTTGTACCACTCAGGGAGTGTTCGATCTGACAGAGCGCTAGCCGTATCTTAAGCCCTTCTCTCATACGCAGAGCAGGAGAAAAACTCCCGGCTTTTGTTTGATAAAGGGGGCTGTGGCCGCTGTCTGTGAAAAACTTCACAGTTGAATCCTCCGGTTGGAAAATGTAACCCATATGTCCGTCACTCGTATCCAACACTCCATTAAAACAAACATGGGCATCACGCAGAATGTCTTCCATGTTTTTGTTATTGTGTTCTTGACACGAGGCACAAAGTACACCTACAATTGGCCTAGGAGACAAGTTTCATTTGTTTTTTAATGTTTTGTCGAGGTTGCTTGTAGTGTTCAGCTCTTATTTATAATGCGGCTGCCCCTAATAATCCCGGACATTCCTGTTTCATAGACAACAGCCCTATAACAGGTCACTATAACAGGGGGTGCCATACTCTTTGAAATGTTTAAACACATCCCCCAGTTCAACGAGGTCCCTACACATCAATCATCATGACAGCTTCAAGGGAGCAGATGCACTATCTGGTTAGATAAACACTCACTCTAAAGCGTGAGAACGGAAGCACAGGATGCCCATATATGGGCACTCCCTAGAGCACGTGACCCATGACATAGGGTCATAAATCACACGTTTGACGTGTGCCATCTACTGTATTCTCTCTATCCCCCAGCATCCCTGTGGAATGCTTTCAACAGCTTGTAGAGTCCATGTCCCAACGAATTGAGGCTGTTCTGAGGGGGGTGTTCCTAATGTTTTACTCAGTGTGTGAGAGAGAGGCAACACACCCAGACAGCACAGAGACCTCTGTCCAACGGATGTACAGTATATGTTACCCTTTCTATGAGCTTATAATATAAACTACAACATGAAAGGTACTGTTTACTTGACCTTTAATCATGTCAGCACATGTAACAGCAGTTTACAGCACTTTTTGTTCATTTTTCTCCCTTATCCCAGTTCAGTTAAACTATATATTTCTTTATTTCCCATGGGCTTCACCAGAGTGCCCCCTAGTGGCTGGAATACAACTGTATTCTGCCCCTTACATATACAGTACATGATCAGGAAGATGCACTTTAAACATTGTTTTCTAATTGGCTAATTGTCTCACAGATGTGTTTAGAATGCCGACATTCTACAGTTCTACATGGTTTCTATGTTGAACTGGAATCAACATTCTATTCTGTGGTCAAGGAGACGTCTTTCCAATGGGAAAACTCTCTCCACACTACATTTTGATATGTCAGACAGAGGTGTTTGTATTTCCTGGGAAGGGAGGTCTTTATAGCAACAAAAGAGCTGTGGATTTAGTGTGTACTGGCAGTGGCAACGTCCCTGAATAATGTGGTTATAATGGAGGTGGTAGTAACAACCAATCCCACATTCCATGTGACAACCATCCTAATGCTAATTAATGCTCGTTACCTTGTGGTCCTCTACTCCTGTCTATCCAGGTTGTTTCACATCCGGCTGTGATCAGGAGTCCCATAAGGCCGCGCACCATTGACCCAGCGTCGTCCAGGTTTGGCCGGGGTAGGCCGTCATTGTAAATAATCATTTGTTCTTAACTGACTTGCCTAGTTAAATAAAGGTTAAAAAAACGTTCTATAATTCAATATGGTTAGAAGGAGCATTTCAGTAATAGGTTTGGAATATAGATATCCCTTTTCAACAAACATAACTGTTCATGTACACTCCCATAATTCTAACTTTTATAAAGACTCACCTATGAAAAACAAGTTAATTCCCCTCACCATAGGCTAGGAGTAAATTGAATTAAATGAGCAAAGATTCTGTAATTAGTCTACTCCTGTCTATACAGGAGTTAATAAAATCATTCAAATTACAACACCAGAGAACATGATTTAGGACAAATCCATTTGAATTGAATCACTTTTTAACTCCCCCCTTTTGATTTGAATGGAACCGTCCAAACATACTTTCCCATTGTAATGTAGAAGTGCTCAGAAAGGGACTTTATAGAGTAAATTTTTTCTACTTTTTCCACTACTGTGAGATCATTTCTCCATCCTTCTCCTTCATCTGTCTATTCTTCTCCTTCATCTGTCTATTCTTCTGCTCCATCTGTCTGCTGAACTCCCTCTGCATCTTTGTCTGTGAGATCATGATGTTCCTCTGTAACTCAGGTAGGACTATCTTCATCATGTTTCTCTCTGCTTCAACTCTGGCCTCTCCTTCATAGTTCTCCATCATCTCCTCTATCTCCTGTCTTTGTCTCTCCTCCATCTCCCTCCTCTCATTCTCTGTCTTCTCTCTAAATCTCTCCATCTTTCTCTCCATCTCCTCCCTCCTATCAGACTCCCTCTCCAGCTCCAACTTTTTGTCTCCTCATCCCTCTCTTCTTTCACCCGTCTCTCCAGTTCTGTTATTTGGGAGACACTGGGGAGTCTGGACTGCTGCTCTCTCCTCCCACTGCAACACAACACACAGCACTGATCAACACACTGACTCTCTGGAGGATGTACAACAGAGTCAAATATAATATAATCTACATCCATAACTCACTATCTGGAGGATGTACAACAGAGTCAAATATAATATAATCTACATCCATAACTCACTATCTGGAGGATTTAACTCCATGCTGTTTGTCCTCCTCAGTGGAAGTGTGGGGTCTGTATCTGAGGTCTCTCCTCCCACTGTAACACAACATAGAGAACTGGTCAACATACTGACTCATCAGAGACACATTTAAAACATAGTATAAACAAACTACAAATACATTACACATCATAGTGAAATATAGATTATTGGAGAAAATAGAGAATATCAAGACTGATGACAGTTCGAGACAACATGTATAACTCACTAAGTGAAGGATGGTCCACTATAGACTAGAAACAGTAGGAGACAACAGTACAATAGTGATAACTCACTAAGTGAAGGATGGTCCACTATAGACTAGAAACAGTAGGAGACAACAGGACAATACTGATAACTCACTAAGTGAAGGATGGTCCACTATAGACTAGAAACAGTAGGAGACAACAGGACAACATGTATAACTCACTAAGTGAAGGATGGTCCACTATAGACTAGAAACAGTAGGAGACAACAGGACAATAGTGATAACTCACTAAGTGAAGGATGGTCCACTATAGACTAGAAACAGTAGGAGACAACAGGACAATACTGATAACTCACTAAGTGAAGGATGGTCCACTATAGACTAGAAACAGTAGGAGACAACAGGACAACATGTATAACTCACTAAGTGAAGGATGGTCCACTATAGACTAGAAACAGTAGGAGACAACAGGACAACATGTATAACTCACTAAGTGAAGGATGGTCCACTATAGACTAGAAACAGTAGGAGACAACAGGACAATAGTGATAACTCACTAAGTGAAGGATGGTCCACTATAGACTAGAAACAGTAGGAGACAACAGGACAATATTGATAACTCACTAAGTGAAGGATGGTCCACTATAGACTAGAAACAGTAGGAGACAACAGGACAATATTGATAACTCACTAAGTGAAGGATGGTCCACTATAGACTAGAAACAGTAGGAGACGACAGGACAATATTGATAACTCACTGTATGAAGGATCCTCCATGCTGTGTCTCCTCCTGACTGGGAGTATGGAACCTGTATCTGACGTCTCTCCAGGTTCTAAAATAATAGAACAACCATTTAGAATGGGAACATCTACCTCAGTGACACATGAAGGCACATAGACCTACTGAAAGGGAGTTCTGGGTTTCTATTGAAATGTTAAGTATCACATATCTCACTCACCAGTCATCTGGGCTGAGATCTCTCTTCTCAGTCTCTCTACCTCAGTCTTCACATCACATATCTGTTGAGCTGAAATAACAAAGGAGGACTAGGATCTGAATTCTGTGTTAAAGACTTTAGACAGAAATATGATGCAGAGGGAAAGTATGAAGTGATGGACAACAATATTCACAACTCAGTGGAGAGTCGACAATAACCTGAGAATTGAGGAAAGTACAGAAGACTAAATGTATTAATGGTGTGAATAATCTTACCCAGTTCAGCATTTTCATTGTTGACATCCTCCACCTGTTTGTCTTTTTCCTTGAACTGCTTCTCTCTCTCCTCTAGTAGGTTATCTTTCTCTTCTACTTCCTGCCTCATCTCTTTTAGTTCATTTGCTTTTCCCTTCAGTCGTTTGTCTCTCTCTTCCAGTCGTTTGTCTCTCTCTTCCAGTAGTTTGTCTCTCTCTTCCAGTCGTTTGTCTCTCTCTTCCAGTCGTTTGTCTCTCTCTTCCAGTAGTTTGTCTCTCTCTTCCAGTCGTTTGTCTCTCTCTTCCAGTCGTTTGTCTCTCTCTTCCAGTCGTTTGTCTCTCTCTTCCAGTCGTTTGTCTCTCTCTTCCAGTTGTCTGTCCTTCTCTCCCAGTCTGTGGTTGCTGTCCTCTAGTTGAAGGTCTTTTTCCTGCAGTAGGACTCTGAAGTTCTCTACTTGGCTGTTCTTGTCCTGCAGGTTCTTTCTCAGTGCCTCTAGTTGAATGTCTCTATCCTTTAGTTGCTTGTCTTTCTCTTCCAGTTGGTTTTCTTTCTCTTCTAATAGTTTCTCCCTCTGTCCCATTATCTGGTTCTTCTCCTCCAGGAGTCTCTCTTTCTCTCTCACTTCCTGGGTCATATCATCCAGTTCTGTGTCTTTCTCTTTCAGTTGTTTCATCATCTCTTTAAACATCTTCAACTCTGAGTGAGAGTAATTAACATATTTAATGGGTTGTTTGAATAAGTAATGTATTAATTCATTCAATAGTATGCCTGTAAAGACATTATCATTTGATGGAGGTGGTACAATTATTAGTAAATATTTCCTCCAGTCAACAGTTATCTGAGCTGAACCAATCATCAACTGGTCTATTGACTATTTGATACATTACAAATGAATTAGTCTGAAAAACTGAATGACATGACTCATGTTCCCTGATTCAATCCTCTCTCCTCCAGACTCTCTCATACTTACCAAGCTCACCAGCTGATGCCTCCCTCTTCAGCTTGTCCTCCTGGGTCTCATGTTGTAAATACTCTGATCCTGAGACAATGGTGTAAAACAGAGGTGAGTTCTGTGTGGTAGACTACATCACTACATACAGAACAAACAGGACCAATCAGATTTCTCCTGTCACTCAAGCCTCCCTCATGTAGGGACTGTGGGCACTAATGAGATCTGGTTAACTTCATAAATAATGTTGTTTTGTTATTGTCCTATCTCCGATCAAATGATTATGTTCATTGTTAGTGATAACCAGCATTGGGCTCTATGGCAGATACAGGATATTGTGTCAGGAGGCAGGGTTCTATGGAATATACATTCAGTAGAATCTGAAGAACATCTGACATCTTAATCCAACCTACCTAGAGAACATTTGGGGAGAGTTTTGATAAATGTAAAGAAACTGATTTAATCCGTAGCCTTGAAGAAGACACACTGCTGTTCACAAGGCCTGTAGTTTTTATAGTATCAGATTAACACTCTGGTCTGTTCTTTGTCTTGTGTTATTGGTTGTCAATAAACAAAACACACAAATAAGTAAATACTCACTTCTTGCTGATCATCCATTATCCAAGATGGAGAGTCATGAATAATGATCAACGTAAGCTTAACTTTGCAACGTAAGCTTAACTTTCTGAACATTCGAGACGTGTAGTCCACTTGTCATTCCAATCTCCTTTGCATTAGCGTAGCCTCTTCTGTAGCCTGTCAACTATGTGTCTGTCTATCCCTCTTCTCTCCTCTCTGCACAGACCATACAAACGCTTCACACCGCGTGGCCGCCGCCACTCTAACCTGGTGGTCCCAGCGCGCACGACCCACGTGGAGTTCCAGGTCTCCGGCAGCCTCTGGAACTGCCGATCTGCGGCCAACAAGGCAGAGTTCATCTCAGCCTATGCTTCCCTCCAGTCCCTCGACTTCTTGGCACTGACGGAAACATGGATTACCACAGATAACACTGCTACTCCTACTGCTCTCTCCTCGTCTGCCCACGTGTTCTCGCACACCCCGAGAGCTTCTGGTCAGCGGGGTGGTGGCACTGGGATCCTCATCTCTCCCAAGTGGACATTCTCTCTTTCTCCCCTGACCCATCTGTCTATCGCCTCCTTTGAATTCCATGCTGTCACAGTTACCAGCCCTTTCAAGCTTAACATCCTTATCATTTATCGCCCTCCAGGTTCCCTTGGAGAGTTCATCAATGAGCTTGACGCCTTGATACGTTCCTTTCCTGAGGATGGCTCACCTCTCACAGTTCTGGGTGACTTTAACCTCCCCACGTCTACCTTTGACTCATTCCTCTCTGCCTCCTTCTTTCCACTCCTCTCCTCTTTTGACCTCACCCTCTCACCTTCCCCCCCTACTCACAAGGCAGGCAATACGCTTGACCTCATCTTTACTAGATGCTGTTCTTCCACTAATCTCATTGCAACTCCCCTCCAAGTCTCCGACCACTACCTTGTATCCTTTTCCCTCTCGCTCTCATCCAACAGTTCCCACACTGCCCCTACTCGGATGGTATCGCGCCGTCCCAACCTTCGCTCTCTCTCCCCCGCTACTCTCTCCTCTTCCATCCTATCATCTCTTCCCTCTGCTCCAACCTTCTCCAACCTATCTCCTGATTCTGCCTCCTCAACCCTCCTCTCCTCCCTTTCTGCATCCTTTGACTCTCTATGTCCCCTATCCTCCAGGCCGGCTCGGTCCTCCCCTCCTGCTCCGTGGCTCGACGACTCATTGCGAGCTCACAGAACAGGGCTCCGGGCAGCCGAGCGGAAATGGAGGAAAACTCGCCTCCCTGCGGACCTGGCATCCTTTCACTCCCTCCTCTCTATATTTTCCTCTTCTGTCTCTGCTGCTAAAGCCACTTTCTACCACTCTAAATTCCAAGCATCTGCCTCTAACCCTAGGAAGCTCTTTGCCACCTTCTCCTCCCTCCTGAATCCTCCTCCCCCCCCCCCTCCCTCTCTGCGGATGACTTCGTCAACCATTTTGAAAAGAAGGTCGACGACATCCGATCCTCGTTTGCTAAGTCAAACGACACCGCTGGTTCTGCTCACACTGCCCTACCCTGTGCTTTGACCTCTTTCTCCCCTCTCTCTCCAGATGAAATCTCGCGTCTTGTGACGGCCGGCCGCCCAACAACCTGCCCGCTTGACCCTATCCCCTCCTCTCTTCTCCAGACCATTTCCGGAGACCTTCTCCCTTACCTCACCTCGCTCATCAACTCATCCTTGACCGCTGGCTACGTCCCTTCCGTCTTGAAGAGAGCGAGAGTTGCACCCCTTCTGAAAAAACCTACACTCGATCCCTCCGATGTCAACAACTACAGACCAGTATCCCTTCTTTCTTTTCTCTCCAAAACTCTTGAACGTGCCGTCCTTGGCCAGCTCTCCTGCTATCTCTCTCAGAATGACCTTCTTGATCCAAATCAGTCAGGTTTCAAGACTAGTCATTCAACTGAGACTGCTCTTCTCTGTGTCACGGAGGCGCTCCGCACTGCTAAAGCTAACTCTCTCTCCTCTGCTCTCATCCTTCTAGACCTATCGGCTGCCTTTGATACTGTGAACCATCAGATCCTCCTCTCCACCCTCTCCGAGTTGGGCATCTCCGGCGCGGCCCACGCTTGGATTGCGTCCTACCTGACAGGTCGCTCCTACCAGGTGGCATGGCGAGAATCTGTCTCCGCACCACGTGCTCTCACCACTGGTGTCCCCCAGGGCTCTGTTCTAGGCCCTCTCCTATTCTCGCTATACACCAAGTCACTTGGCTCTGTCATATCCTCACATGGTCTCTCCTATCATTGCTATGTAGACGACACACAATTAATCTTCTCCTTTCCCCCTTCTGATAACCAGGTGGCGAATCGCATCTCTGCATGTCTGGCAGACATATCAGTGTGGATGACGGATCACCACCTCAAGCTGAACCTCGGCAAGACGGAGCTGCTCTTCCTCCCGGGGAAGGACTGCCCGTTCTATGATCTCGCCATCACGGTTGACAACTCCATTGTGTCCTCCTCCCAGAGCGCTAAGAACCTTGGCGTGATCCTGGACAACACCCTGTCGTTCTCAACTAACATCAAGGCGGTGACCCGTTCCTGTAGGTTCATGCTCTACAACATTCGCAGAGTACAACCCTGCCTCACACAGGAAGCGGCGCAGGTCCTAATCCAGGCACTTGTCATCTCCCGTCTGGATTACTGCAACTCGCTGTTGGCTGGGCTCCCTGCCTGTGCCATTAAACCCCTACAACTCATCCAGAACGCCGCAGCCCGTCTGGTGTTCAACCTTCCCAAGTTCTCTCACGTCACCCCGCTCCTCCGCTCTCTCCACTGGCTTCCAGTTGAAGCTCGCATCCGCTACAAGACCATGGTGCTTGCCTACGGAGCTGTGAGGGGAACGGCACCTCCGTACCTTCAGGCTCTGATCAGGCCCTACACCCAAACAAGGGCACTGCGTTCATCCACCTCTGGCCTGCTCGCCTCCCTACCTCTGAGGAAGTACAGTTCCCGCTCAGCCCAGTCAAAACTGTTCGCTGCTCTGGCACCCCAATGGTGGAACAAACTCCCTCACGACGCCAGGTCAGCGGAGTCAATCACCACCTTCCAGAGACACCTGAAACCCCACCTCTTTAAGGAATACCTAGGATAGGATAAAGTAATCCTTCTAACCCCCCCCCCCCTTAAAAGAGTTAGATGCACTATTGTAAAGTGGTTGTTCCACTGGATATCATAAGGTGAATGCACCAATTTGTATGTCGCTCTGGATAAGAGCGTCTGCTAAATGACTTAAATTTAAATGTAAATGTATGTAAAACATAATGTATTAGTTATTATTGTTCATTGAATTTCTGTCTCATTACATAATTTAATGAAATACCATACATCATATTGGAATGACTGTTCATCACATTCATTACTAATGTACATCTAGGGAAAGGGATGTAAGCAGCACTACTATGTGAGCAGTCTGAGAATGACTGAATGCTTCATAATAAGACATCAAGCTAAACTCAAGCTGATTCAATTTTAATGTTTGTGTGTGAAATGTTGAGCTATATGGCAGATATATTGTGGGAGGACTACGTGAAATGGTAACCTCTATAGCAGATATATTGTGGGAGATCTATGATATGAAAATTCTGGATAATTTGAAGAACATCTATACATCTTAATCCAACCTACCTTGAGAACATTTGGGGAGAGTATTGATAAATGTAAAGAAACTGATTTAATTTGTAGCCTTGAAGAAGACACACTGCTGTTCACAAGGCCTGTAGTCTGTATAGTATCAGATGAACACTCTGGTCAGTTCCTTGTCTTGTATTATTGGTTGTCAATAAACAAAACAGACAAATAAGTAATTACTCACCGTCGTCTGATCATCCATTATCCAAGATGGAGAGTCATGAATAATGATCATGGAAAACAGAATACATTAGTTATTATTGTTCATTGAATTTCTGTCTCATTACATAATTTAATGAAATACCATACATCATATTGGAATGACTGTTCATCACATTCATTACTAATGTACATCTAGAGAAAGGGATGTAAGCAGCACTACTATGTGAGCAGTCTGAGAATGACTGAATGCTTCATAATAAGACATCAAGCTAAATTCAAGCTGATTCTATTTTAATTTTGGTGTGTGAAATGTTGAGCTATATGGCAGATATATTGTGGGAGGTTTATGGTATTGCTCCTGATCATCCATTATCCAAGATGGAGAGGAATGAATATTGATAATGTATTACAAAATGTATGAGTTATTACAGTTACATTCAATCCAATTTCAGTCACATGACATTATTCAATCAAATACCATACATCATATTGATATGACTGTTCATCACATTCATTACTAATGTACATCTAGGGAAAGGGATGTAAGCAGTGCTACTACTGGAACAGTTTAAACATCACAGAATGCTTCATACTAGGACATCAAACTGAATTCATGTCACGTTCGTTGAAAGATGGATTGGACCAAGGTGCAGCGTGGTAGGCGTACATCATCAATTTATTAAATCAACACCAAAAACAAGAAAGAATAAACGACACGTAAAGTTTTGTAGCGCTAACACAGCAACTAACCAAAGACAAGAACCATACCCGGCCAACATAGAAACAGACAAACTAGAATGCCCACCCAAATCATACCCTGACCTAACCAAATAGAGAAATAAAAAGGCTCTCTAAGGTCAGGGCGTGACAATTCAAGCTGATTCCATGTTCATTTTGGAGTGTGATATGTTGAGCTCTATGGAAGAAATATTGTGGGAAGGCTATGTGAAATGGTGACCTCTATAGCAGATATATTGTGGGAGATCTATGATATGAAAATTCTATATAATTTGAAGAACATCTATACATCATAATCCAACCTACCTTGAGAACATTTGGGGAGAGTATTGATAAATGTAAAGAAACTGATTTAATTTGTAGCCTTGAAGAAGACACACTGCTGTTCACCAGGCCTGTAATTTGTATAGTATCAGATTAACACTCTGGTCTGTTCTTTGTCTTGTGTTATTGGTTGTCAATAAACAAAACAGACAAATAAGTAATTACTCACCTTGTACTGATCATCCATTATCCAAGAAGGAGAGTCATGAATAATGATCATGTAAAACAGAATACATTAGTTATTATTGTTCATTGAATTTCTGTCTCATTACACAATTTAATGAAATACCATACATCATATTGGAATGACTGTTCATCACATTCATTACTAATGTACATCTAGGGAAAGGGATGTAAGCAGCACTACTATGTGAGCAGTCTGAGAATGACTGAATGCTTCATAATAAGACATCAAGCTAAATTCCAGCTGATTCTATTTTAATTTTGGTGTGTGAAATGTTGAGCTCTATGGCAGATATATTGTGGGAGGACTATGGTAATGCTCTTGATCATCCATTATCCAAGATGGAGAGGAATTAATATTTATAATGTATAACTAAATGAATGAGTTATTACAGTTACATTCAATCAAATTTCAGTCACATGACATTATTCAATCAAATACCATACATCATATTGATATGACTGTTCATCACATTCATTACTAATGTACATCTAGGGAAAGGGATGTAAGCAGTGCTACTATTGGAACAGTCTAAACATCACAGAATGCTTCATACTAGGACTTTAAACTGAATTCATGTCACGTTCGTTGAAAGATGGATTGGACCAAGGTGCAACGTGGTAGGCGTACATCATCAATTTATTAAATCAACACCAAAAACAAGAAAAATAAACGACACGTAAAGTTTTGTAGCGCTAACACAGCAACTAACCAACAACAAGAACCATACCCGGCCAACAAAGAAATAGAAAAACTAGAATGCCCACCCAAATCATAACCTGACCTAACCAAATAGAGAAATAAAAAGGCTCTCTAAGGTCAGGGCGTGACAATTCAAGCTGATTCCATGTTCATTTTGGAGTGTGATATGTTGAGCTCTATGGCAGAAATATTGTGGGAAGGCTATGTGAAATGGTGACCTCTATAGCAGATATATTGTGGGAGGACTATGTGAAATATTGACCTCTATGGCAGATATATTGTGGGGGATCTATGATATGAAAATTCTGGATAAATTGAAGAACATCTATACATCTTAATCCAACCTACCTTGAGAACATTTGGGGAGAGTATTGATAAATGTAAAGAAACTGATTGAATTTGTAGCCTTTAAGAAGACACACTGCTGTTCACAAGGCCTGTAGTTTTTATAGTATCAGATTAACACTGTAACGGCCGTCCCTCGGTGAGTGAGTAGACCAAGGCGCAGCGGGTGATGAATACATAATGTTTATTTGACAAGACGGAAAAACACGAAACGAAAATACACTTGAATGATTAACAAAATAACAAAACGAACTAGACAGACCTAAACTATGAACTTACATGAAACGAGGAACACATAAACAGGAACGACCGAGACGAGACAGTACCGTGTGGTGCAAAATACACAGACACAGCGACAATCACCCACAAACAAACATTGAGAACAACCTACCTTAATATGACTCTCAATCAGAGGAAATGCCAAACACCTGCCTCTAATTGAGAGCCATACCAGGCAACCCTTTAACCCAACATAGAAACACAACACATAGAAATGCCCACCCCGCTCACGCCCTGACCAATAAACACATACAAAACAAGAGAAAACAGGTCAGGAACGTGACATAACCCCCCCCTTAAGGTGCGAACGCCGGGCGCACCAGCACAAAGTCTAGGGGAGGGTCTGGGTGGGCATCTGACCACGGTGGTGGCTCAGGCTCCGGACGCTGTCCCCACACCACCATAGTCACTCCCCGCTTCTGTATCCCCCTCCCAATGACCACCCTCCAACTAAACCCACCTAAATGAAGGGGCAGCACCGGGATAAGGGCCAGCACCGGGATAAGGGGCAGCTCCGGGATAAGGGGCGGCAGCTCCGGGCTGAGGGACTCTGGCAGGTCCTGGCTGAGGGACTCTGGCAGGTCCTGGCTGAGGGACTCTGGCAGGTCCTGGCTGAGGGACTCTGGCAGGTCCTGGCTGAGGGACTCTGGCAGGTCCTGGCTGGACGGCTCTGGCAGGTCCTGGCTGGACGGCTCTGGCAGGTCCTGGCTGGACGGCTCTGGCAGGTCCTGGCTGGACGGCTCTGGCAGGTCCTGGCTGGACGGCTCTGGCTGATCCGGTCTGGCGGAAGGCTCTGGCTGATCCGGTCTGGCGGAAGGCTCTGGCTGATCCGGTCTGGCGGAAGGCTCTGGCTGATCCGGTCTGGCGGAAGGCTCTGGCTGATCCGGTCTGGCGGAAGGCTCTGGCTGATCCGGTCTGGCGGAAGGCTCTGGCTGATCCGGTCTGGCGGAAGGCTCTGGCTGATCCGGTCTGGCGGAAGGCTCTGGCTGATCCGGTCTGGCGGAAGGCTCTGGCTGATCCGGTCTGGCGGAAGGCTCTGTAGGCTCTTGGCAGACGGGCGGCTTTGCAGGCTCATGGCAGACGGGCGGCTTTGCAGGCTCATGGCAGACGGGCGGCTTTGCAGGCTCATGGCAGACGGGCAGTTCAGGCGCCGTTGGGCAGACGGGCAGTTCAGGCGCCGCTGGGCAGACGGGCAGTTCAGGCGCCGCTGGGCAGACGGGCAGTTCAGGTGCCGCTGGGCAGACGGGCAGTTCAGGCGCCGCTGGGCAGACGGGCAGTTCAGACGGCGCTGGGCAGACAGATGGCTCAGACGGCGCTGGGCAGACAGGCAGTGCAGCAGGCGTTGGGCAGACGGCCGACTCTGCCCTGCTGAGGCGCACAGTAGGCCTGGTGCGTGGTATAGGCACTGGCTGCGCTGGAGAGGAGGAAAGCTCTGACAGCGCTGGACAGGTGGGAGCAGCTGGAGAGAGAACCCGGAGAGACAGCCTGGTGCGGGGGGCTGCCACCGGTGGACTGGTACTTGGAGGTGGCACCGGGTATACCGGACCGTGAAGGAGGACACGTGCTCTTGAGCACCGAGCCTGCCCAACCTTACCAGGTTGAATGGTGCCCGTAGCCCTGCCAGTGCGGCGAGGTGGAATAGCCCGCACTGGGCTATGCTGGCGAACCGGGGACACCATTCGTAAGGCTGGTGCCATGTATGCCGGCCCGAGGAGACGTACTGGAGACCAGATACGTTGGGCCGGCTTCATGACATCTGGCTCGATGCCCAACCTAGCCCTCCCAGTGCAGCAAGGTGGAATAGCCCGCACTGGGCTAAGCACGCGTACTGGGGACACCGTGCGCTTTACCGCATAACACGGTGTCTGACCAGTACGACGCTCTCTCACTCCACGGTAAGCACGGGGAGTTGGCTCAGGTATCCTACCCGGCTTTGCCACACTCCTCGTGTGCCCCCCCCCAAGAAATTTTTGGGTCTGACTCTCGGGCTCCCAACCGCGTCGCCGCGCTGCCTCCTCATACCAGCGCTCCTGGGCTGTGGCTGCCTCCTTCTCCTCCCGAGAGCGGCGATTCTCTCCCACCTTAGCCCAGGGTCCTTCTCCATTGAATACTTGCTCCCAAGACCATAAATCCTGCTTCGTGCGCTGTCGTTGCTGTCCATTAACCCGCTGCTTGATCTGGGTTTGGTGGGTGATTCTGTAACGGCCGTCCCTCGGTGAGTGAGTAGACCAAGGCGCAGCGGGTGATGAATACATAATGTTTATTTGACAAGACGGAAAAACACGAAACGAAAATACACTTGAATGATTAACAAAATAACAAAACGAACTAGACAGACCTAAACTATGAACTTACATGAAACGAGGAACACATAAACAGGAACGACCGAGACGAGACAGTACCGTGTGGTGCAAAATACACAGACACAGCGACAATCACCCACAAACAAACATTGAGAACAACCTACCTTAATATGACTCTCAATCAGAGGAAATGCCAAACACCTGCCTCTAATTGAGAGCCATAACAGGCAACCCTTTAACCCAACATAGAAACACAACACATAGAAATGCCCACCCCGCTCACGCCCTGACCAATAAACACATACAAAACAAGAGAAAACAGGTCAGGAACGTGACAAACACTCTGGTCTGTTCTTTGTCTTGTGTTATTGGTTGTCAATAAACAAAACAGACAAATAAGTAATTACTCACCAAATGCTGATCATCCATTATCCAAGATGGAGAGTCATGAATAATGATCATGTAAAACAGAATACATTAGTTATTATTGTTCATTGAATTTCTGTGTCATTACATCATTTAATGAAATACCATACATCATATTGGAATGACTGTTCATCACATTCATTACTAATGTACATCTAGGGAAAGGGATGTAAGCAGCACTACTATGTGAGCAGTCTGAGAATGACTGAATGCTTCATAATAAGACATCAAGCTAAATTCAAGATGATTCTATTTTCATTTTGGAGTGTGAAATGTTGAGCTATATGGCAGATATATTGTGGGAGGTTTATGGTAATGCTCCTGATCAACCATTATCCAAGATGGAGCGGAATTAATATTGATAATGTATTACAAAATGTATGAGTTATTACTGTTACATTCAATCCAATTTCAGCCACATTACATTATTCAATCAAATACCATACATCATATTGATATGACTGTTCATCACATTCATTACTAATGTACATCTAGGGAAAGGGATGTAAGCAGTGCTACTACTGGAACAGTCTAAACATCACAGAATGATTCATACTCGGACATCAAACTGAATTCATGTCACGTTCGTTGAAAGATGGATTGGACCAAGGTGCAGCGTGGTAGGCGTACATCATCAATTTATTAAATCGACACCAAAAACAAGAAAGAATAAACGACACGTAAAGTTTTGTAGCGCTAACACAGCAACTAACCAAAAACAAGAACCATACCCGGCCAACAAAGAAATAGAAAAACTAGAATACCCACCCAAATCATACCCTGACCTAACCAAATAGAGAAATAAAAAGGCTCTCTAAGGTCAGGGCGTGACAATTCAAGCTGATTCCATGTTCATTTTGGAGTGTGATATGTTGAGCTCTATGGCAGAAATATTGTGGGAGGACTTTGATATGAAAATTCTGGATAATTTGAAGAACATCTATACATCTTAATCCAACCTACCTTGAGGACATTTGGGGAGAGTATTGATAAATGTAAAGAAACTGATTTAATTTGTAGCCTTGAAGAAGACACACTGCTGTTCACAAGGCCTGTAGTTTTTATAGTATCAGATTAACACTCTGGTCTGTTCTTTGTCTTGTGTTATTGGTTGTCAATAAACAAAACAGACAAATAAGTAATTGCTCACCCTGTGCTGATCATCCATTATCCAAGATGGAGAGTCATGAATAATGATCATGTAAAACAGAATGCATTAGTTATTATTGTTCATTGAATTTCTGTCTCATTACATAATTTAATGAAATACCATACATCATATTGGAATGACTGTTCATCACATTCATTACTAATGTACATCTAGGGAAAGGGATGTAAGCAGCACTACTATGTGAGCAGTCTGAGAATGACTGAATGCTTCATAATAAGACATCAAGCTAAATTCAAGATGATTCTATTTTAATTTTGGTGTGTGAAATGTTGAGCTCTATGGCAGATATATTGTGGGAGGTTTATGGTAATGCTCCTGATCATCCATTATCCAAGATGGAGAGGATTTAATATTGATAATGCATAACAAAATGTATGAGTTAATACAGTTACATTCAATCCAATTTCAGTCACATGACATTATTCAATCAAATACCATACATCATATTGATATGACTGTTCATCACATTCATTACTAATGTACATCTAGGGAAAGGGATGTAAGCAGTGCTACTATTGGAACAGTCTAAACATCACAGAATGATTCATACTAGGACATCAAACTGAATTCATGTCACGTTCGTTGAAAGATGGATTGGACCAAGGTGCAGCGTGGTAGGCGTACATCATCAATTTATTAAATCAACACCAAAAACAAGAAAGAATAGACGACACGTAAAGTTTTGTAGCGCTAACACAGCAACTAACCAAAAACAAGAACCATACGCGGCCAACAAAGAAATAGAAAAACTAGAATGCCCACCCAAATCATACCCTGACCGAACCAAATAGAGAAATAAAAAAGCTCTCTAAGGTCAGGGCGTGACAATTCAAGCTGATTCCATGTTCATTTTGGAGTGTGATATGTTGAGCTCTATGGCAGAAATATTGTGGTAAGGCTATGTGAAATGGTGACCTCTATAGCAGATATATTGTGGGAGGACTATGTGAAATATTGACCTCTATGGCAGATATATTGTGGGAGGACTATGTGAAATATTGACCTCTATGGCAGATATATTGTGGCAGGACTATGTGAAATGGTGACCTCTATAGCAGATATATTGTGGGAGGACTATGTGAAATGGTGACCTCTATAGCAGATATATTGTGGGAGGACTATGTGAAATATTGACCTCTATGGCAGATATATTGTGGGAGGCTTATGTGAAATGGTGACCTCTATAGCAGATATATTGTGGGAGATCTATGATATGAAAATTCTGGATAATTTGAAGAACATCTATACATTTTAATCCAACATACCTTGAGAACATTTGGGGAGAGTATTGATAAATGTAAAGAAACTGATTTAATTTGTAGCCTTGAGGAAGACACACTGCTGTTCACAAGGCCTGTAGTTTTTATAGTATCAGATTAACACTCTGGTCTGTTCTTTGTCTTGTGTTATTGGTTGTCAATAAACAAAACAGACAAATAAGTAATTACTCACCCAATTCTGATCATCCATTATCCAAGATGGAGAGTCATGAATAATGATCATGTAAAACAGAATACATTAGTTATTATTGTTCATTGAATTTCTGTCTCATTACATCATTTAATGAAATACCATACATCATATTGGAATGACTGTTCATCACATTCATTACTAATGTACATCTAGGGAAAGGGATGTAAGCAGCACTACTATGTGAGCAGTCTGAGAATGACTGAATGCTTCATAATAAGACATCAAGCTAAATTCAAAATGATTCTATTTTCATTTTGGTGTGTGAAATGTTGAGCTATATGGCAGATATATTGTGGGAGGTTTATGGTTTTGCTCCTGATCATCCATTATCCAAGATGGAGAGGAATGTTTATTGATAATGTATAACAAAATGTATGAGTTATTACAGTTACATTCAATCCAATTTCAGTCACATTACATTATTCAATCAAATACCATACATCATATTGATATGACTGTTCATCACATTCATTACTAATGTACATCTAGGGAAAGGGACGTAAGCAGTGCTGCTACTGGAACAGTCTAAACATCACAGAATGCTTCATACTAGGACATCAACCTGAATTCATGTCACGTTCGTTGAAAGATGGATTGGACCAAGGTGCAACGTGGTAGGCGTACATCATCAATTTATTAAATCAACACCAAAAACAAGAAAGAATAAACGACACGTAAAGTTTTGTAGCGCTAACACAGCAACTAACCAAAGACAAGAACCATACCCGGCCAACATAGAAACAGACAAACTAGAATGCCCACCCAAATCATACCCTGACATAAACAAATAGAGAAATAAAAAGTCTCTCTAAGGTCAGGGCATGACAATTCAAGCTGATTCCATGTTCATTTTGGAGTGTGATATGTTGAGCTTTTTGGAAGAAATATTGTGGGAAGGCTATGTGAAATGGTGACCTCTATAGCAGATATATTGTGGGAGATCTATGATATGAAAATTCTGGATAATTTGAAGAACATCTATACATCTTAATCCAACCTACCTTGAGAACATTTGGGGAGAGTATTGATAAATGTAAAGAAACTGATTTAATTTGTAGCCTTGAAGAAGACACACTGCTGTTCACAAGGCCTGTAGTTTTTATAGTATCAGATTAACACTCTGGTCTGTTCTTTGTCTTGTGTTATTGGTTGTCAATAAACAAAACAGACAAATAAGTAATTACTCACCCCACTCTGATCATCCATTATCCAAGATGGAGAGTCATGAATAATGATCATGTAAAACAGAATGCATTAGTTATTACAGTTACATTCAATCCAATTTCAGTCACATGACATTATTCAATCAAATACCATACATCATATTGATATGACTGTTCATCACATTCATTACTAATGTACATCTAGGGAAAGGGATGTAAGCAGTGCTACTATTGGAACAGTCTAAACATCACAGAATGCTTCATACTGGGACATCAAACTGAATTCATGTCACGTTTGTTGAAAGATGGATTGGACCAAGGTGCAGCGTGGTAGGCATACATCATCAATTTATTAAATCAACACCAAAAACAAGAAAGAATAAACGACACGTAAAGTTTTGTAGCGCTAACACAGCAACTAACCAAAAACAAGAACCATACCCGGCCAACAAAGAAATAGAAAAACTAGAATACCCACCCAAATCATACCCTGACCGAACCAAATAGAGAAATAAAAAAGCTCTCTAAGGTCAGGGCGTGACAATTCAAGATGATTCCATGTTCATTTTGGAGTGTGATATGTTGAGCTCTATGGCAGAAATATTGTGGGAAGGCTATGTGAAATGGTGACCTCTATAGCGGATATATTGTGGGAGGACTATTTGAAATATTGACCTCTATGGCAGATATATTGTGGGAGGACTATGTGAAATATTGACCTCTATGGCAGATATATTGTGGGAGGACTATGTGAAATGGTGACCTCTATGGCAGATATATTGTGGGAGATCTATGATATGAAAATTCTGGATAATTTGAAGAACATCTATACATCTTTATCCAACCTACCTTGAGAACATTTGGGGAGAGTATTGATAAATGTAAAGAAACTGATTTAATTTGTAGCCTTGAAGAAGACACACTGCTGTTCACAAGGCCTGTAGTTTTTATAGAATCAGATTAACACTCTGGTCTGTTCTTTGTCTTGTGTTATTGGTTGTCAATAAACAAAACAGACAAATAAGTAATTACTCACCCAATTCTGATCATCCATTTTCCAAGATGGAGAGTCATAAATAATGATCATGTAAAACAGAATACATCAGTTATTATTGTTCATTGAATTTCTGTCTCATGACATAATTTAATGAAATACCATACATCATATGGGAATGACTGTTCATCACATTCATTACTAATGTACATCTGGGGAAAGGGATGTAAGCAGCACTACTATGTGAGCAGTCTGAGAATGACTGAATGCTTCATAATAAGACATCAAGATAAATTCAAGCTGATTCTATTTTAATTTTGTTGTGTGAAATGTTGACCTCTATGGCAGATATATTGTGGGAGGTTTATGGTATTGCTCCTGATCATCCATTATCCAAGATGGAGAGGAATGAATATTGATAATGGATAACAAAATGTATGAGTTATTACTGTTACATTCAATCCAATTTCAGTCTCGTTACATTATTCAATCAAATACCATACATCATATTGATAGGACTGTTCATCACATTCATTACTAATGTACATCTAGGGAAAGGGATGTAAGCAGTGCTACTACTGGAACAGTCTAAACATCACAGAATGATTCATACTAGGACATCAAACTGAATTCATGTCACGTTCGTTGAAAGATGGATTGGACCAAGGTGCAGCGTGGTAGGCATACATCATCAATTTATTAAATCAACACCAAAAACAAGAAAGAATAAACGACACGTAAAGTTTTGTAGCGCTAACACAGCAACTAACAAAAGACAAAGAACCATACCCGGCCAACATAGAAACAGACAAACTAGAATGCCCACCCAAATCATACCCTGACCTAACCAAATAGAGAAATAAAAAGGCTCTCTAAGGTCAGGGCGTGACAATTCAAGCTGATTCCATGTTCATTTTGGAGTGTGATATGTTGAGCTCTTTGGAAGAAATATTGTGGGAAGGCTATGTGAAATGGTGACCTCTATAGCAGATATATTGTGGGAGATCTATGATATGAAAATTCTGGATAATTTGAAGAACATCTATACATCTTAATCCAACCTACCTTGAGAACATTTGGGGAGAGTTTTGATAAATGTAAAGAAACTGATTTAATTCGTAGCCTTGAAGAAGACACACTGCTGTTCACAAGGCCTGTAGTTTTTATAGTATCAGATTAACACTCTGGTCTGTTCTTTGTCTTGTGTTATTGGTTGTTAATAAATGAAACAGACAAATAAGTAATTACTCACCCCGTCCTGATCATCCATTATCCAAGATGGAGAGTCATGAATAATGATCATGTAAAACAGAATGCATTAGTTATTATTGTTCATTGAATTTCTGTCTCATTACATAATTTAATGAAATACCATACATCATATTGGAATGACTGTTCATCACATTCATTACTAATGTACATCTAGGGAAAGGGATGTAAGCAGCACTACTATGTGAGCAGTCTGAGAATGACTGAATGCTTCATAATAAGACATCAAGCTAAATTCAAGCTGATTCTATTTTAATTTTGGTGTGTGAAATGTTGACCTCTATGGCAGATATATTGTGGGAGGTTTATGGTAATGCTCCTGATCAACCATTATCCAAGATGGAGAGGAATTAATATTGATAATGTATTACAAAATGTATGAGTTATTACAGTTACATTCAATCCAATTTCAGCCACATTACATTATTCAATCAAATACCATACATCATATTGATATGACTGTTCATCACATTCATTACTAATGTACATCTAGGGAAAGGGATGTAAGCAGTGCTACTATTGGAACAGTCTAAACATCACAGAATGCTTCATACTAGGACATCAAACTGAATTCATGTCACGTTCGTTGAAAGATGGATTGGACCAAGGTGCAACGTGGTAGGCGTACATCATCAATTTATTAAATCAACACCAAAAACAAGAAAGAATAAACGACACGTAAAGTTTTGTAGCGCTAACACAGCAACTAACCAAAAACAAGAACCATACCCGGCCAACAAAGAAATAGAAAAACTAGAATGCCCGCCCAAATCATACCCTGACCGAACCAAATAGAGAAATAAAAAGGCTCTCTAAGGTCAGGGCATGACAATTCAAGATGATTCCATGTTCATTTTGGAGTGTGATATGTTGAGCTCTATGGCAGAAATATTGTGGGAAGGCTATGTGAAATGGTGACCTCTATAGCAGATATATTGTGGGAGGACTATGTGAAATATTGACCTCTATGGCAGATATATTGTGGGAGGACTATGTGAAATATTGACCTCTATGGCAGATATATTGTGGGAGATCTATGATATGAAAATTCTGGATAATTTGAAGAACATCTATACATCTTAATCCAACCTACCTTGAGAACATTTGGGGAGAGTATTGATAAATGTAAAGAAACTGATTTAATTTGTAGCCTTGAAGAAGACACACTGCTGTTCACAAGGCCTGTAGTTTTTATAGTATCAGATTAACACTCTGGTCTGTTCTTTGTCTTGTGTTATTGGTTGTCAATTAAAAAAGAAGACACATAAGTAATTACTCACGGAAATCTGATCATCCATTATCCAAGATGGAGAGTCATGAATAATGATCATGTAAAACAGAATGCATTAGTTATTATTGTTCATTGAATTTCAGTCTCATTACATAATTTAATGAAATACCATACATCATATTGGAATGACTGTTCATCACATTCATTACTAATGTACATCTAGGGAAAGGGATGTAAGCAGCACTACTATGTGAGCAGTCTGAGAATGACTGAATGCTTCATAATAAGACATCAAGATAAATTCAAGCTGATTCTACTTTAATTTTGGTGTGTGAAATGTTGACCTCTATAACAGATATATTGTGGGAGGTTTATGGTAATGCTCCTGATCATCCATTATCCAAGATGGAGAGGAATGAATATTGATAATGTATAACAAAATGTATGAGTTATTACAGTTACATTCAATCCAATTTCAGTCACATTACATTATTCAATCAAATACCATACATCATTTTGATATGACTGTTCATCACATTCATTACTAATGTACATCTAGGGAAAGGGATGTAAGCAGTGCTACTATTGGAACAGTCTAAACATCACAGAATGCTTCATACTAGGACATCAAACTGAATTCATGTCACGTTCGTTGAAAGATGGATTGGCCAAGGTGCAGCGTGGTAGGCGTACATCATCAATTTATTAATTCAACACCAAAAACAAGAAAGAATAAACGACACGTAAAGTTTTGTAGCGCTAACACAGCAACTAACCAAAAACAAGAACCATACCCGGCCAACAAAGAAATAGAAAAACTAGAATGCCCACCCAAATCATACCCTGACCTAATCAAATAGAGAAATAAAAAGGCTCTCTAAGGTCAGGACGTGACAATTCAAGCTGATTCCATGTTCATTTTGGAGTGTGATATGTTGAGCTCTATGGAAGAAATATTGTGGGAGGGCTATGTGAAATGTTGACCTCTATAGCAGATATATTGTGGGAGGGCAATGTGAAATATTGACCTCTATGGCAGATATATTGTGGGAGGACTATGTGAAATATTGACCTCTATGGCAGATATATTGTTGGAGGACTATGTGAAATATTGACCTCTATGGCAGATATATTTTTGGAGGACTATGTGAAATATTGACCTCTATGGCAGATATATTGTGGGAGATCTATGATATGAAAATTCTGGATAATTTGAAGAACATCTATACATCTTAATCCAACCTACCTTGAGATCATTTGGGGAGAGTATTGATAAATGTAAAGAAACTGATTTAATTTGTAGCCTTGAAGAAGACACACTGCTGTTCACAAGGCCTGTAGTTTTTATAGTATCAGATTAACACTCTGGTCTGTTCTTTGTCTTGTGTTTTTGGTTGTCAATAAACAAAACAGACAAATAAGTAATTACTCACCGTCGTCTGATCATCCATTATCCAAGATGGAGAGTCATGAATAATGATCATGTAAAACAGAATACATTAGTTATTATTGTTCATTGAATTTCTGTCTCATGACATAATTTAATGAAATACCATACATCATTTTGGAATGACTGTTCATCACATTCATTACTAATGTACATCTAGGGAAAGGGATGTAAGCAGCACTACTATGTGAGCAGTCTGAGAATGACTGAATGCTTCATAATAAGACATCAAGCTAAATTCAAGATGATTCTATTTTAATTTTGGTGTGTGAAATGTTGAGCTATATGGCAGATATATTGTGGGAGGTTTATGGTAATGCTCCTGATCATCCATTATCCAAGATGGAGAGAAATGAATATTGATAATGTATAACAAAATGTATGAGTTATTACAGTTACATTCAATCCAATTTCAGTCACATTACATTATTCAATCAAATACCATACATCATATTGATATGACTGTTCATCACATTCATTACTAATGTACATCTAGGGAAAGGGATGTAAGCAGCACTACTATTGGAACAGTCTTAACATCACAGAATGATTCATACTAGGACATCAAACTGAATTCATGTCACGTTCGTTGAAAGATGGATTGGACCAAGGTGCAGCGTGGTAGGCGTACATCATCAATTTATTATTAAATCAACACCAAAAACAAGAAAGAATAAACGACACGTAAAGTTTTGTAGCGCTAACACAGCAACTAACCAAAAACAAGAACCATACCCGGCCAACAAAGACATAGAAAAACTAGAATGCCCACCCAAATCATACCCTGACCTAACCAAATAGAGAAATAAAAAGGCTCTCTATGGTCAGGGCGTGACAATTCAAGCTGATTCCATGTTCATTTTGGAGTGTGATATGTTGAGCTCTATGGCAGAAATATTGTGGGAAGGCTATGTGAAATGGTGACCTCTATAGCAGATATATTGTGGGAGGAATATGTGAAATATTGACCTCTATGGCAGATATATTGTGGGAGGACTATGTGAAATGGTGACCTCTATAGCAGATATATTGTGGGAGGACTATGTGAAATATTGACCTCTATAGCAGATATATTGTGGGAGGACTATGTGAAATATTGACCTCTATGGCAGATATATTGTGGGAGATCTATGATATGAAAATTCTGGATAATTTGAAGAACATCTATACATCTTAATCCAACCTACCTTGAGAACATTTGGGGAGAGTATTGATAAATGTAAAGAAACTGATTTAATTTGTAGCCTTGAAGAAGACACACTGCTGTTCACAAGGCCTGTAGTTTTTATAGTATCAGATTAACACTCTGGTCTGTTCTTTGTCTTGTGTTTTTGGTTGTCAATAAACAAAACAGACAAATAAGTAATTACTCACCGTCTTCTGATCATCCATTATCCAAGATGTAGAGTCATGAATAATGATCATGTAAAACAGAATACATTAGTTATTATTGTTCATTGAATTTCTGTCTCATGACATAATTTAATGAAATACCATACATCATATTGGAATGACTGTTCATCACATTCATTACTAATGTACATCTAGGGAAAGGGATGTAAGCAGCACTACTATGTGAGCAGTCTGAGAATGACTGAATGCTTCATAATAAGACATCAAGCTAAATTCAAGATGATTCTATTTTAATTTTGGTGTGTGAAATGTTGAGCTATATGGCAGATATATTGTGGGAGGTTTATGGTAATGCTCCTGATCATCCATTATCAAAGATGGAGAGAAATGAATATTGATAATGTATAACAAAATGTATGAGTTATTACAGTTACATTCAATCCAATTTCAGTCACATTACATTATTCAATCAAATACCATACATCATATTGATATGACTGTTCATCACATTCATTACTAATGTACATCTAGGGAAAGGGATGTAAGCAGTGCTACTATTGGAACAGTCTTAACATCACAGAATAATTCATACTAGGACATCAAACTGAATTCATGTCACGTTCGTTGAAAGATGGATTGGACCAAGGTGCAGCGTGGTAGGCGTACATCATCAATTTATTAAATCAACACCAAAAACAAGAAAGAATAAACGACACGTAAAGTTTTGTAGCGCTAACACAGCAACTAACCAAAAACAAGAACCATACCCGGCCAATAAAGACATAGAAAAACTAGAATGCCCACCCAAATCATACCCTGACCTAACCAAATAGAGAAATAAAAAGGCTCTCTAAGGTCAGGGCGTGACAATTCAAGATGATTCCATGTTCATTTTGGAGTGTGATATGTTGAGCTCTATGGCAGAAATATTGTGGGAAGGCTATGTGAAATGGTGACCTCTATAGCAGATATATTGTGGGAGGAATATGTGAAATATTGACCTCTATGGCAGATATATTGTGGGAGGACTATGTGAAATGGTGACCTCTATAGCAGATATATTGTGGGAGGACTATGTGAAATGGTGACCTCTATAGCAGATATATTGTGGGAGGACTATGTGAAATATTGACATCTATGGCAGATATATTGTGGGAGGACTATGTGAAATGGTGACCTCTATAGCACATATATTGTGGGAGGACTATGTGAAATATTGACCTCTATGGCAGATATATTGTGGGAGATCTATGATATGAAAATTCTGGATAATTTGAAGACCATCTATACATCTTAATCCAATCTACCTTGAGAACATTTGGGGAGAGTATTGATAAATGTAAAGAAACTGATTTAATTTGTAGCCTTGAAGAAGACACACTGCTGTTCACAAGGCCTGTAGTTTTTATAGTATCAGATTAACACGCTGGTCTGTTCTTTGTCTTGTGTTATTGGTTGTCAATAAACAAAACAGACAAATAAGTAATTACTCACCGTCGTCTGATCATCCATTATCCAAGATGGAGAGTCATGAATAATGATCATGTAAAACAGAAGGCATTAGTTATTATCATTACCTTCAAATCACCATCTGTCACATTATCCTCTCAAATACCATAGTGATGTGATATACATCAGAGGGGTATGAGTGTTCATCACATTCATTACTAATGACAATCAAGGGACGTGACAGTAATGTTGGAATGGTTCTAATGCTTTAGGACCAGCTCAAAGCTCAGAGTGATGGTAATATGCATTGTAACTAGTTGATATTCAGAATGAATCTAGTCTATTCATCTGTAACTCCTACTATGAACTCCTACCTACATGTGAAAGTACAAGTGTTCTGTACAGGGAAAGAGACTGGTTGTTATTGTTGTTGTTTAGGTGTTTAAAAACATTACTGGAGTTCTAGAACACTTACCTTCTATGACCTTTAAACCCACTGCAGCCTCCTTCTTCTGTTCTCCATGGATGACCTGACATATGTAGACTCCTCTATCTGACCTCCTGATGTCTCTCAGCCTCAGAGACACGTTGCCTCTCTCCAGCTCCTGGGTGATCAGACTCACTCTGCCCTCATAGCCACTCCTCTCTGTCACCTGGCCATTCTTATACAGGTAAATACACTCTGTCCCTTTAAACCACCTGATCGTCGTGGCAACAGCACTGGTGTCAGGTGAGAGGTGACAGGGGAGGGTGACCTCTTCACCAACATCAGACCACACATAGTCTTCTGAGGTGAGTTTAAACTGATCTGTTCAGAAAGAGAGAACATTTCATGTTTAATTGTTTCCCCCCTCTGATAACCAGGTGGTGAATCGCATCTCTGCATGTCTGGCAGACATATCAGTGTGGATGACGGATCACCCCCTCAAGCTGAACCTCGGCAAGACGGAGCTGCTCTTCCTCCCGGGGAAGGACTGCCCGTTCCATGATCTCGCCATCACGGTTGACAACTCCATTGTGTCCTCCTCCCAGAGTGCTAAGAACCTTGGCGTGATCCTGGACAACACCCTGTCGTTCTCAACTAACATCAAGGCGGTGACCCGTTCCTGTAGGTTCATGCTCTACAACATTCGCAGAGTACGACCCTGCCTCACGCAGGAAGCGGCGCAGGTCCTAATCCAGGCACTGGTCATCTCCCGTCTGGATTACTGCAACTCGCTGTTGGCTGGGCTCCCTGCCTGTGCCATTAAACCCCTACAACTCATCCAGAACGCCGCAGCACGTCTGGTGTTCAACTTTCCCAAGTTCTCTCACGTCACCCCGCTCCTCCGCTCTCTCCACTGGCTTCCAGTTGAAGCTCGCATCCGCTACAAGACCATGGTGCTTGCCTACGGAGCTGTGAGGGGAACGGCACCTCCGTACCTTCAGGCTCTGATCAGGCCCTACACCCAAACAAGGGCACTGCGTTCATCCACCTCTGGCCTGCTCGCCTCCCTACCTCTGAGGAAGTACAGTTCCCGCTCAGCCCAGTCAAAACTGTTCGCTGCTCTGGCACCCCAATGGTGGAACAAACTCCCTCACGACGCCAGGTCAGCGGAGTCAATCACCACCTTCCGGAGACACCTGAAACCCCACCTCTTTAAGGAATACCTAGGATAGGATAAAGTAATCCTTCTAACCCCCCCCCCCCCTTAAAAGAGTTAGATGCACTATTGTAAAGTGGTTGTTCCACTGGATATCATAAGGTGAATGCACCAATTTGTAAGTCGCTCTGGATAAGAGCGTCTGCTAAATGACTTAAATGTAAATGTAAATGTTAATGACATCATCTGTGTCAGAAACACAAATCCTCTCAGTACATTTATAAACACAGCTGAATTAAAAACTACAATAGACATACAACAACCAGGACCATGTCAATTCTAAAATACAACCCCCACAATCCCAGACAGACAGATTCATTTGAAGGAAAGTATATATGTCATAGAAGAATGTGATGCTACAATCTAGAATGATATTATCCCATTTGTTCCCACATCTTTCCCAGACATGCCACTATGCTAATCTTATGCCACTAGTAAGCCTAACATGTCATCCATTTTGATTATTTATTTATTTATTTAAAAGTATGTTTTATTCTTGGTCACAATTGTGACAGAGTGCTCTGCCTATAATAACATGAACAGGTATTTACCCCTATTACTCAACCTCAATATCTATATACCTCAGCCCACTTACCCACACACCTAAACTCAATGACCCACACACCCCAGCCCTGCTACCCCCATGCCCTAACCCTAACACCCACATGCCAATACCCTCAATATCTATATACCTCAGCCCACTTACCCACACACCTAAACTCAATGACCCACACACCCCACCCCTGTTACCCCCATGCCCTAACCCTAACACCCATGACAATACCCTCAAATCTATACAATCAAGTACAGATACAGGCATATCCTGACCCTAAATGACCTGTGTGTTACTCAAGACCCCAGTTCCTTTGCCAAAACACCTCATCCCTGTTACTTTCCTATCTCAGTCCTGTTACCCACTTTCCTTAGGCCTGTATTCCCCAAGTCACCAACAGTAACCTATATCCAGCTATTCGCTGCACACCCCAACCCTGTTATCAGCATGTTTTAGTCCTGTGACCTCTGACCTGTATACACTAATCATTTCATAGATAAACTAATATTACACTGGTATAACACATGTGATCCAGCCCCAATCTCTTGTTTCTACCACAAACGTTGTTGCCAGAAAGGATTTGATTGGGCAATAAATGTCCATCCAGCCCCATTACCTGTATGAACCTTGTGTATCCCTACACCACATTATAAACCAGGGAAATCCATGGGCATACTCATATAAAACAGGTCTACCCCAGTGTCCAAGCCTCAACATTCATACTAACCAGGTCTACCATTGTGCAAGAGACACTACACAAACCTAATAACATTAAATATCACTTCAATTATTATACTAATTCATTTTATGGGTCTATACACGGCATATTCCCCCTGAAATAACAACATATGATGTTTTACAGTAAAAATCTCTGATTTAAACATCAGTAAAGGTAATGGATAATGGTAAAATCATCTGTAACATCATTTTGAACAAGTAAATCCTGAACTCAACTCAACTTAAATCTACTGAAGAAAGAAAAAGATCTGCTATGACTAAATATATAGAATAAATTAGAGGCACTGTATTTTCCCATTAGTCAGATATGTTTGGCAGGTAGCCTAGCACTTAAGAGCATTGGGCCAGTAACCGAAACGTCGCTGGTTTGAATCCTTGAGGCAACTAGGAAAACATTTGTTGATATGCACTTGAGCAAGGTACTTCATCCTAATTGCTCTGGATACATATTTTATATATTTAACTAGGTAAGTCAGTTCAGAACATATTCTTATATACAATGACAGCCTACCCCGGACGACGCTGGACCAATTGTGCTCTGCCCTATGGGACTCCCAACCATGGGCGGTTGTGATACAGCCTGGAATTGAACCAGAGTCTGTAGAGACACCTCTCTCACTGAGATGCAGTACCTTAGACCGCTGCTCCACTCGGGAGCCCAACTTATTTGTTGATATGTACAACTTTAACTTCTCTAGAGCCAGTAAAGTACAAAAGTTTTATTTTCTTCCGTATTGTGTCCGACTGGATTAAATGGGTTCTATAATAAAGAGATGTTTGGAGGGAGAGGTCACTGTGGAGCAGTAGAGCTGTTTCTCACAGACACAAACTCAGCTACAACTCCTCATGTTACAAACACACTTCATCCAGACACACATTTACACATGAAGACAAATACAACCACAATTACTAGTTAACAAAGTCACAAACCCTGCCCATTTTTACATTTTACCAGACGCTCTGTAGTGAGTCCATTCATTTTCATACTTTTTTTAGTGAGCAACATTAGAGGGTTTATGCTATCATACAGCATGGTGCTGTCTTCTATCATCATCTTTTAGTTAATCATCTCTAAAGTTCTGAAAACTGTTTCAATTCAAATCAGAAGACCGATCCAGCCAGCAGATGGTAGTGATGTTCTTTAATTATAGTCATATTATCCTGAGATGTAAAGATTTAACAGTGCCTATCAATATTAGCTTCTCTTATCTCTTTGGACCCATTCACATGAGTAAATGAGTGAAATTGCTTCCATGACAAATAGTCTCAATGCTTTTCCATCCCCTCCTAACAAAATAAATGTAGCTGACTGGTGGTCATTTACTGTCTGAGAAGAGAGTATCGTTGCCGCCTGCTGGTCAATGTTGGGAACTGCGGTGAATTTACAAATCAGAAAGTCAGATATACCATATAGGGGGCTGGGGTAAAGGCTGAGTTTGGGTTAGGGTGTGCAGGGGACAGGGCTGGGGGTAAAGACTGAGTTTGGGTTAGGGTGGACAGGGGACAGGGCTGGGGGTAAAGACTGAGTTTGGGTTAGGGTGGACAGGGGACAGGGCTGGGGGTAAAGGCTGAGTTTGGGTTAGTGTGTGTAGGGGACAGGGCTGGGGGTAAAGACTGAGTTTGGGTTAGGGTGTGCAGGGGACAGGGCTGGGGCTAAAGACTGAGTTTGGGTTAGGGTGTGTAGGGGACAGGGCTGGGGGTAAAGACTGAGTTTGGGTTAGGGTGTGCAGGGGACAAGGCTGGGGGTAAAGGCTGAGTTTGGGTTAGGGTGTGCAGGGGACAAGGCTGGGGGAAAAGGCTGAGTTTGGGTTAGGGTGTGTAGGGGACAGGGCTGGGGGTAAAGACTGAGTTTAAGTTAGGGTGTGTAGGGGACAGGGCTGGGGGTAAAGGCTGAGTTTGGGTTAGGGTGTGCAGGGGACAGGGCTGGGGGTAAAGACTGAGTTTAAGTTAGGGTGTGTAGGGGACAGGGCTGGGGGTAAAGGCTGAGTTTGGGTTAGGGTGTGCAGGGGACAGGGGACAGGGCTGGGGGTAAAGGCTGAGTTTGGGTTAAAACCATTACAATCTGGGCACTTATAGACAGTATCCATGTCAGCACCTTAAGTTAATCAAGACTTTACTTTTCAAAAAAGGCACCAGAAACCATATACTTTTTTTGGTCAATTATCTTTAAATTTAGTCTGAGTTTGACTATTTTCAGCAAGTTTCTACTGTGACATTCTGCCCAATGCTGTGTCATGTGGTAGTCCCTGGCAACAGTGTTTTACCCTGTTCATCCTCAAACCCAAACCAGTATGTTCTGACCCAGCTGTAGATGTGCAGTATAGCAGCTATTCACTAGAATAGGAGGCTTTTCTGCCACTGAATTCAATGTAAATATTATAGATTTATTTTGTCATGTTTTTTTATTTAAGTACAAAATATACAAGTGATGCTAGATCTTATGTTTTACAAGTAGATATTTAAAGTTGCATTTGATTTCAACTGTTTGTTTTTAAGTTAATTGCCTGAATTACCACTAGCCATGTTTGTTAACAGCTGATCTGCCGTTCTCTATCTAGACAATATTACCATGTCGTCTTAGAAGGTTACTGGTGATTTGTCATGAACTATTTCTCATTGAGCCCCATTCAGTGAAACAGTTCATTCAGCCTCATTTACTGCCTTTAAAAAACATAGCTGATATGGCTGACTTGCTTAAACAAATGTGGTTTCTACTGACAATGGAGATGTACAAACTATGGCATAAGGGGACGACAAGCAGATAAGAGGCAATCCGTAATTTAGATTAAGACATTAATGAGCGAGCTAGGACGGACGTAGTCAATATATAAAATGGCGCCGATAGAGAGGGCAGCCGTGCTTCTAGCCCCGAGGCAACTTTGCAGTGTTATTTCTTACATTGTTAGCCCAGACATTTTAGTGTGTTATTACATACAGCCGGGAAGAAGAAGGGTGGGGGTGTATGTTTCATGATTAACTACACATGGTGAGATTGTGTTTAACATAAAGGAACTCATGTCCTTTTGTTCACCCTACTTAGAATAAATACCTCACAATCAAATGCCGACCGTATTACCTCCCAAGAGAATTATCTTCGGTTATAGTCACAGCCGTGTATTTTCCCTGTTACACCTGTTCAGTGTGCATTTACAGGTGATTAGAATGCTTGTTATGGTCATTTTTACATGCCTTCATTACACCTGTCCAGTGTGCCTTTACAGGGGATATTAATGCTCTAACTCAGACTCTGTCTCGCTCCAGAGACTGGGTGGACCGGCCCCTGGGCACAAGGGCCAATCCAGCCAGCTCACTTCCCTAGGGATATGGGGGGAGGGGCCGGAGAGGGCTGAGGCTAAACCAGGGAGGGGGGCACAACCCCCGGAGAGCGGTGCCTACCTCCGCCCACGGCCACCAGGGGGCACCAGTACATCCAGCCAGCTCCCTGCACCAGGGATATCGGGGAGAGGGCCAGAGATCTGAGGGAAACTGGGTGGATTATTGACTGAAGCGCGCCAACTAAACTGAGTTTTGGGGGATATAAAGAAGGACTTTATCGAACAAAAGGACCATTTGTGATGGCTCTCTTTTGGAGAGCCAACAGAAGAAGATCTTCAAAGGTAAGGCATTTATTAGATCGCTATTTCTGACTTTCATGGCGCACCTACCTGGTTGAAATATGTTTTTCATGCTTTTGTATGCGGGGCGCTGTCCTCAGATATTAGCATGGTGTGCTTTCGCCGTAAAGCCTTTTTGAAATCGGATACAGTATTTTCATGAATGTTAAATACTATTTCTATTTCTGTAATTTTGAATTTCGCGCTCTGCAATTTCACCGGATGTTGTCGAGGCATATCCCAAAGATTAGAAGGTGAGGTCAGTACAGGTGCATCAAGCAGGGACCGAGAGACTGAAAAACAGCTTCTATCTCAAGGCCATCAGACTGTTAAACAGCCACCATTAACATCGAGTGGCTGCTGCCAACATACTGACTCAACTCCAGCTCACTTTAATAATGGAAATTGATCAAAAATGTATCACTAGCCACTTTAAACAATGCCACTTCATATAATGTATATGTATATACTGTACTCTATATTATCTACTGCACCTTGCCATCTTTATGTAATACATGTATCACTAGCCACTTTAAACTATGCACTTTTATGTTTACATACTCTACATTACTCATCTCATATGTATATACCGTACTCTATACCATCTACTGCATCTTGCCTATGCCGTTCTATACCATCACTCATTCATATATCTTTATGTACATATTCGTTATCCCTTTACACTTGTGTGTATAAGGTAGTAGTTGTGGAATTGTTAGGTTAGATTACTCATTGGTAATTACTGCATGGTTGGAACTAGAAGCACAAGCATTTCGCTAAACTCGCATTAACATCTGCTAACCATGTGTATGTGACAAATAAAATTTGATTTGATTTGAGATTAACATTCCATTATTTTATACTTAATTTCATACTTTATACCTTATGTCATACCTCAAGTTAAAAACAAATCAATTGCCTGAAAATAAAAACTTAAATATTTACACAAGAAACAAAAGAATAACAATTTTAAACTAAAAGACTAAAAAAGCACGCCAAGGAAAAGCAAAGCTGAAAAGGTGTGTTTTAAGATCCCTTTTAAATATGTCCACAGCTTCAGACCTCCTCAGGTTCTCTGCAGGCTATTCCAGAGGCTGGGGGCATAATAACTAAAGGCTGCCTCTCCATGCCTCTTGGTCCTGACTTCTGCATTTAACTCAACCCCTCTGAAATGTTGACCTCAATAGGGGAGGTTTATGGTAATGCTCCTGATAATCCATTATCCAAGATGGAGAGGAAGGATTATTGATAATGTAAAACAAAATGTATGAGTTATTACAGCTACATTCAATCAAAATTTCAGTCACATTACATTATTCAATCAAATACCATACATCATATTGATATGACTGTTCATCACATTCATTACTAATGTACATCTAGGGAAAGGGATGTAAGCAGCACTACTATTGGAACAGTCTAAACATCACAGAATGCTTCATACTAGGACATCAAACTGAATTCAAGCAGATTCTATGTTAATTTTGAAGTGTGAGATGTTGAGCTCTAGAGCAGACATATTGTGGGAGAACCAGGTGAAATATTGACCTCTATGGCAGATGTATTGTGGGAGAACTATGTGAAATATTGACCTCTATGGCAGATATATTGTGGGAGATCTATGATATGAAAATGCTGGATAATTTGAAGAATAGCTATACATCATAATCCAACCTACCTTGAGAACATTTGGGGAGAGTATTGATAAATGTAAAGAAACTGATTTAATTTGTAGCCTTGAAGAAGACACACTGTTGTTCACAAGGCCTGTAGTTTTTATAGTATCAGATTAACACTCTGGTCTGTTCTTTGTCTTGTGTTTTTGGTTGTCAATAAACATAACAGACAAATAAGTAATTACTCACGTGGTCCTGATCATCCATTATCCAAGATGGAGAGTCATGAATAATGATCATGTAAAACAGAATGCATTAGTTATTATTCTTCATTGAATTTCTGTCTCATTACATAATTAAATTAAATACCATACATCATATTGGAATGACTGTTCATCACATTCATTAGTAATGTACATCTAGGGAAAGGGATGTAAGCAGTGCTACTATGTGAACAGTCTAAACATCACAGAATGCCTCATACTAGGACATCAAACTGAATTCAAGCTGAATCCATGTTCATTTTGGAGTTTGAAATGTTGACCTCTATGGCAGATATATTGTGGGAGGTGTCAGGATTTACCTAGGGGTCATGATTGGGGCTGTACAAATGTTTGGTGTATTAGAATAATTAATTATGCTTATGTTATATGAATTGAAGGGGAGGGGTTATAAGACCCCTCCCTCCTTACATTTATAGGGTCATAGACTACAGATTAACAATACAAATTCATTGTAGAGGTTTAGTATTCCACAATTGTTTTTAGTTCTCTCTCTATTTCATTATGAAGAGGCCCCTCTGAGTAATGTGTGACTGTGAAGAAGGAGCTCTGCAGGGGAGTGGAGGAGATAAGGCTAGTCAAACATTCCACAATAAATCAGCTTTGGGGAGTGGACGTTTACTGCTAAGTTTAAGATAACACAAAAAGCCATTGTTTATATAGGGTTTTGGTCTCAGGAGTAAAAAGGTAATGACTAGTTAGTGACATCACTAAGGCGGGACTTCGGTTTAATAAAACAACTTGAGACCGTTTGTTTGAGGCAGAACTTACTCAGAAACATGCGTGCTATGTTCCTGTTTGTCAACTTCTGTCTGCAATTGCATTAATAAAGGTTATTGAATGATTTAATTAAAGATATTGTCATAATGCTAATTTCACCAATGAACCAATGATTGACAAAGAAGGACGTAAGGAACAAACCCTAACAGAGGACTATGTGAAATGTTGATCTCTATAGCAGATATATTGTGGGTGATATATGTGAAATGTTGATCTCTACAGCTGATATATTGTGGGAGGACTATGTGAAATATTGATCTCTATGGCAGATATATTGTGGGAGGACTATGTGAAAGGGAAAGGAAAGGGGGATACCTAGTCAGTTGTCCAACTGAATGTATTCAACTGAAATGTGTCTTCCGCATTTAACTCAACCCCTCTGAAATGTTGACCTCTATAGCAGATATATTGTGGGAGGACTATGGTATGTAAATTCTGGATAATTTGAAGAACATCTATACATCTTAATCCAATTTTCCTTGAGAACATTTGGGGAGAGTATTGATAAATGTAAAGAAAGTGATTTAATTTGTAGCCTTGAAGAAGACACACTGCTGTTCACATGGCCTGTAGTTTTTATAGTATCAGATTAACACTCTGGTCTGTTCTTTGTCTTGTGTTATTGGTTGTCAATAAACAAAACAGACAAATAAATAATTACTCACGTGGTCCTGATCATCCATTATCCAAGATGGAGAGTCATGAATAATGATCATGTAAAACAGAATACATTAGTTATTATTGTTCATTGAATTTCTGTCTCATGACATAATTTAATGAAATACCATACATAATATTGGAATGACTGTTCATCACATTCATTACTAATGTACATCTAGGGAAAGGGATGTAAGCAGCACTACTATGTGAGCAGTCTGAGAATGACTGAATGCTTCATAAGAAGACATCAAGCTAAATTCAAGATGATTCAATTTTAATTATGGTGTGTGAAATGTTGAGCTCTATGGCAGATATATTGTGGGAGGTTTATGGTAATGCTCCTGATCATCCATTATCCAAGATGGAGAGGAATGAATATTGATAATGTATAACAAAATGTATGAGTTATTACAGTTACATTCAATCCAATTTCAGTCACATTACATTATTCAATCAAATACCATACATCATATTGATAGGACTGTTCATCACATCCATTACTAATGTACATCTAGGGAAAGGGATGTAAGCAGTGCTACTATTGGAATAGTCTAAACATCACAGATTGATTCATACTAGGACATCAAACTGAATTCAAGATGATTCCATGTTAATTTTGGAGTGTGAAATGTTGACCTCTATGGCAGATATATTGTGGAAGGGCTATGTGTAACGTCCTGACCAGAGTTCTTATGTGTTGTGCTTGTTTTAGTGTTGGTCAGGACGTGAGCTGGGCATTCTATGTTGTGTGTCTTGTTTGTCCGTTTCTATGTCCAGCCTAATATGGTTCTCAATCAGAGGCAGATGTTTTGTGTTGGGGATTGTGGGTGGTTGTTTCCTGTCTCTGTGTTTTCTCTGCACCAGCTAGGACGGTATCGGTTTGCCACATTTGTTATTTTTTTATTTGTTTAGTGTTCACAGTATTTTCGTAATTAAATATGTTGAACACAAACTACGCTGCGTCTTGGTCCGATCCCTGTTACACCTCCTCTTCAGACGAAGAGGAGGAAGGCTGCCGTTACACTATGTGAAATGTTGACCTCTATGGCAGATATATTGTGGGAGGGCAATGTACAATATTGACCACCATGGCAGATGTATTTTGTGGGAGGACAATGTGAAAGGGAAAGAAAAGGGGGGATACCTAGTCAGTTGTCCAACTGAATGTATTCAACTGAAATGTTGAGGGCAATATACAATATCGACCACTATGACAGATGTATTTTGTGGGAGGACTATGTGAAATGTTCAGCTCTACAGCAGATATATAGTGGGAGGACTATGTGAAATGTAGACTTCTATGCCAGATATATTGTGGGAGGACTATGTGAAATGGTGACCTCTATGCCAGATATATTGTGGGAGGACTATGTGAAATATTGACCTCTATAACAGATATATTGTGGAGAGAATTGATAAATGTAAAGAAACTGATTTAATTTGTAGCCTTGAAGGAGACACACTGCTGTTCACAAGACCTGTACTTCATTATAGTATCAGATTTTTATTTTATTTTATTTCACCTTGAAGTTTGTAGAAATGTTAAAATAATGTAGGAGAATATAACACAATAGATATGGTAGGAGAAAATCCCAATTTTTGAGAGACCATGCTGTTACAATGGAAAGTAATGGGGCATACTAGAAATTAGACATTTCCTATGGCTTCCACAGGGTGTCAGCAGTCTATGTTCAAGGTATCAGGCATGTAACTTCAAAAACAAATAAGAAATATCACATTTAGGACAGGGACACAGTCTTGGAAATTCGTGTTTGCGCGCGCCATGAAGACAATGCACCTGCTAAAATCGGTTTCCTATTGAACATACTTCTTTCCTTAAGAAATATTATAGTTTGATTACAGTTTAGGGTTTCTGAGGAGTAAATAGAAACGTATTTTGACTTGTTGAAACAAAGTTTAGGGGTAGATTTTCAGATTCCTTTCTCTGCATGTTGAACGAGTGAATTACTCAAATCGATGGCGCCAACTAAACTGACTTTTTGGGATATAAAGAAGGATTTTATCTAACAAAATGACACTACATGTTATAGCTGGGACCCTTTGGATGACAAATCAGAGGAAGATTTTCAAAAAGTAAGTGAATATTTAATCGCTATTTGTGAATTTATGAAACCTGTGCCGGTGGAAAGATATTTTGATGTGGGGTGCCATTCTCAAACAATCGCCAAGGCATGTTTTCGCTGTAATAGCTACTGTAAATCGGGAGTAGTCTGTAAATCGCAAGCGAGATGCCTAGCCCAAAAGGTTAAAATAACATCAAAATGATCAGAAATACTGTGCAGACATTGTTAATGTTGTAAATGACTATTGTAGCTGGAAACGGCTGATTTTTAATGGAATATCTACATGGGCGTATAGAGGCCCATTATCAGCAACCATCACTCCTGTGTTCCAATGGCACGTTGTGTTAGCTAATACAAGTTTATAATTTTAAAAGGCTAATTGATCATTCGAAAACCCTTATGCAATTATGTTAGCACAGCTGAAAACTGTTGTTCTGATTAAAGAAGCAACAAAACTGCCCTTCTTTAGACTAGTTGAGTATCTGGAGCATCAGCATTTGTGGGTTCGATTACAGGCTCAAAATGGCCAGAAACAAAGACCTTTCTTCTGAAACTCGTCAGTCTATTCTTGTTCTGAGAAATGACGGCTTCCATGCGAGAAATTGCCAAGAAACTGAAGATCTCGTACAACGCTGTGTACTACTCCCTTCACAGAACAGCACAAACTGTCTCTAACCAGAATAGAAAGAGGAGTGGGAGGCCCCGGTGCACAACTGAGCAAGAGGACAAATACATTAGAGTGTCTAGTTTGAGAAACGGACGCCTCACAAGCCGCAAAACACTGTCTCAACAGTGAAGAGGCAACTCCGGGATGCTGGCTTTCTAGGCAGAGTTGCAAAGAAAAAGCAATATCTCAGACTCGCCAATAAAAATAAAAGTTTAAGATGGGCAAAAGAACACACACTGGACAGAGGAACTCTGCCTAGAAGGTCAACATCTTCACTATTGACGTTGAGACAGTTTTTTTTTTTTTACATACACTCAAATACTAATTGAGTGTATGTAAACTTCTGACCCACTGGGAATGTGATGAAAGAAATTAAAGCTGAAATAAATTTACTATTATTCTGACATTTCACATTCTTGAAAAAAAGTGGTGATCCTAACTGACCTAAGACATGGAATTTTTACGGGGATTAAATGTAAGGAATTGTGAAACACTGAGTTTAAATGTCTTTTGGCTAAGGTGTATGTAAACTTCCGGCCTCAACTGTAAATATTCCATTAAAAATCAGCCGTTTGCAGCTACAATAGTCATTTACAACATTAACAATGTCTACGCTGTATTTATGATCAATTTGATGTTATTTTAATGGACAAAAAATTTGCTTTTCTGTCAAAAACAAGGACATTTCTAAGTGACCCCAAACTTTTTGTCACGATCGTCTTGCGAAGAGAGTGAGGACCAAAATGCAGCGTGTGGAAAGTACATCTTCTTTATTAAAGAAAGAAGACGAAAACGACACGAACACTATACATAAACTAACAAAATAACAAACTGACGACCGTGAAGCTATACATATAAATAGTGCTGACACAAACACTACACATAGACAATTACCCACAAATGCATGATGCCCATGGCTGCCTTAAATATGGCTCCCAATCAGAGACAAATGAAAGACATCTGTCTCTGATTGAGAACCACTCAGGCAACCATAGACATACCTAGACACATTCACTCAACCATAGACATACCTAGAAACATTCACTCAACACAAACTCATACACTACACCCAACACCCCCTTTACCATATAACCACCCAAAATGACAAAACACAAACATTCCCCATGTCACACCCTGACCTAACTAAAATAATAAAGAAAACAAAGAATACTAAGGCCAGGACGTGACATAATCCCCCCCCTTAAGGTGCAAACTCCGGGCGCACCAGCATAAAGTCTAGGGGAGGGTCTGGGTGGGCGTCTGTCCACAGTGGCGGCTCTGGCACTGGACGTGGTCCCCACCCCACCATAGTCACTACCCGCTTTCGTAGCCTCCTCCAAATGACCACCCTCCACATTAACCCCACTGGATTAAGGGGCAGCACCAGACTAAGGGGCAGCACCGGACTAAGGGGCAGCACCGGACTAAGGGGCAGCACCGGACTAAGGGGCAGCACCGGGATAAGGGGCAGCACCGGGATAAGGGGCAGCACCGGGATAAGGGGCAGCACCGGGATAAGGGGCAGCACCGGGATAAGGGGCAGCACCGGGATAAGGGGCAGCACCAGGATAAGGGGCAGCTCCGGACTGAGGGACGGCAGCTCCGGACTGAGGGACGGCAGCTCCGGACTGAGGGACGGCAGCTCCGGACTGAGGGACGGATCCTGGCTGGATGACGGCTCTGGCGGATCCTGGCTGGACGGCTCTGGCGGATCCTGGCTGGACGGCTCATGGCTGGCTGACGGATCTGGCTGCTCATGGCTGGCTGACGGATCTGGCTGCTCATGGCTGGCTGACGGATCTGGCTGCTCATGGCTGGCTGACGGATCTGGCTGCTCATGGCTGGCTGACGGATCTGGCTGCTCATGGCTGGCTGACGGATCTGGCTGCTCATGGCTGGCTGACGGATCTGGCTGCTCATGGCTGGCTGGCGGCTCTGGACGTTCATGTCTGGCTGGCGGCTCTGGACGCTCATGTCTGGCTGGCGGCTCTGGACGCTCATGTCTGGCTGGCGGCTCTGGACGCTCATGTCTGGCTGGCGGCTCTGGACGCTCATGTCTGGTTGGCGGCTCTGGACGATCCTGTCTGGTTGGCGGCTCTGGCAGATCCTGTCTGGTTGGCGGCTCTGGCAGATCCTGTCTGGTTGGCGGCTCTGGCAGATCCTGTCTGGTTGGCGGCTCTGGCAGATCCTGTCTGGTTGGCAGCTCTGGCAGATCCTGTCTGGTTGGCGGCTCTGGCAGATCCTGTCTGGTTGGCGGCTCTGGCAGATCCTGTCTGGTTGGCGGCTCTGGCAGATCCTGACTGACGAATGGCTCTAGCGGCTCCTGACTGACTAACGGCTCTAACGGCTCGGGACAGACGGGCGGCTCTAATGGCTCGGGACAGACGGATGGCTCAGATGGCGCTGGGGAGACGGATGGCTCAGATGGCGCTGGGGAGACGGATGGCTCAGATGGCGCTGGGGAGACGGATGGCTCAGATGGCGCTGGGGAGACGGATGGCTCAGATGGCGCTGGGGAGACGGATGGCTCAGATGGCACTGGGCAGACGGATGGCTCAGATGGCACTGGGCAGACGGATGGCTCTGGCCGGATGAGGCGCACTGTAGGCCTGGTGCGTGGTGCCGGAACTGGAGGCACCGGGCTAAGGACACGCACCTTCAGGCTAGTGCGGGGAGAAGGAACAGGGCATACTGGACCCTGGGGACGCACATTAGGCCTAGTGCGTGGTGCCGGAACTGGTGGTACCGGGCTGGGGACACGCATCTCAGGGCTAGTGCGGGGAGCAGCAACAGGATGCATAGGACTCTGGAGACGCACAGGAGGCTTGGTGCGTGGTGCCGGAATTGGTGGTACCGTGCTGGAGACACGCACCATAGGACGAGTGCGTGGAGGAGGAACAAGGCTCTGGAGACACACTGGAAGCCTGTTGCGTGGTGTAGGCACTGGTGGAACTGGACTGGGGCGGGAAGGTGGCACCGGAAATACCGGACCGTGCAGGCTTACTGGCTCCCTTGAGCACCGAGCCTGCCCAACCTTACCTGGTTGAATGCTCCCCATCGCCCGACCAGTGCGGGGAGGTGGAATAACCCGCACCGGGCTATGTAGGCGAACCGGGGACACCATGCGTAAGGCTGGTGCCATGTATGCCGGCCCGAGGAGATGCACTGGAGACCAGACGCGTTGAGCCGGCTTCATGGCACCTGGCTCAATGCCCAATCTAGCCCTACCAGTGCGGGGAGGTGGAATAACCCGCACCGGGCTATGAACACGTACAGGAGACACCGTGCGCTCTACTGCGTAACACGGTGTTCGCCCGTACTCCCGCTCTCCACGGTTAGCCTGGGAAGTGGGCGCAGGTCTCCTACCTGCCCTCGGCCCACTACCTCTAAGCCTCCCCCCCAATAATTTTTTGGGGCTGACTCACAGGCTTCCTACCGCGTCTTCGTGCTGCCTCCATTCGCCGGTATCCCTCCTCGCACTGCGCCAGAGAATCCCAGGCGGGCTCCGGCACTCGCCCTGGGTCGATCGCCCACCTGTCGATCTCCTCCCACGTAGTGTAGTCCAGATTACGCTCCCATTGCCATTCCTCCTTGCGCTGCTCCTGTTGCCGCTTATCACGCTGCTTGATCCCGCAAAGGTGGGTAATTCTGTCACGATCGTCTTGCGAAGAGAGTGAGGACCAAAATGCAGCGTGTGGAAAGTACATCTTCTTTATTAAAGAAAGAAGACGAAAACGACACGAACACTATACATAAACTAACAAAATAACAAACTGACGACCGTGAAGCTATACATATAAATAGTGCTGACCCAAACACTACACATAGACAATTACCCACAAATGCATGATGCCCATGGCTGCCTTAAATATGGCTCCCAATCAGAGACAAATGAAAGACATCTGTCTCTGATTGAGAACCACTCAGGCAACCATAGACATACCTAGACACATTCACTCAACCATAGACATACCTAGAAACATTCACTCAACACAAACTCATACACTACACCCAACACCCCCTTTACCATATAACCACCCAAAATGACAAAACACAAACATTCCCCATGTCACACCCTGACCTAACTAAAATAATAAAGAAAACAAAGAATACTAAGGCCAGGGCGTGACACTTTTGAACGGTAGTGTACATCTAGGGAAAGGGATGTAAGCAGCACTACTATGTGAGCAGTCTGAGAATGACTGAATGCTTCATAATAAGACATCAAGCTAAATTCAAGCTGATTCTATTTTAATTTTGAAGTGTGATTGTCACGCCCTGGCCATAGAGAGGTTTTTATTCTCTATTTTGGTTAGGCCAGGGTGTGACTAGAGTGGGCATTCTAGTTTCTTTATTTCTATGTTTTCTATTTTTTTTGTGTTTGGCCGGGTGTGGTTCTCAATCAGAGGCAGCTGTCTATCGTTGTCTCTGATTGGGAATCATATTTAGGCAGCCTTTTTTCATTTCGCATTTGTGGGTAGTTGACTTTGTTAGTGGCATTATTGCCCAAGTTAAGCTTCATGGTCGTTTCCTTGTTTCTTGTTTTGTTGGCGACATTTACAATAATAAAAAGAAATGTACGGTCATCACGCTGTGCTTTGGTCCACTTCTTCTTCAGACGATCGTGACAGTGATATGTTGAGCTCTATGGCAGATATATTGTGGGAGGACTATGTGATATGTTGACCTCTATGGCAGATATATTGTGGGAGATCTATGATATGAAAATTCTGGATAATTTTAAAGAACATCTATACATCTTAATCCAACCTACCTTGAGAACATTTGGGGAGAGTATTGATAAATGTAAAGAAACTGATTTAATTCGTAGCCTTGAAGACACACTGCTGTTCACAAGGCCTGTAGTTTTTATAGTATCAGATTAACACTCTGGTCTGTTCTGTGTCTTGTGTTTTTGGTTGTCAATAAAAAAAGAAGACACATAAGTAATTACTCACGGAAATCTGATCATCCATTATCCAAGATGGAGAGTCATGAATAATGATCATGTAAAACAGAATGCATTAGTTATTATTGTTCATTGAATTTCTGTCTCATTACATCATTTAATGAAATACCATACATCATATTGGAATGACTGTTCATCACATTCATTACTAATGTACATCTAGGGAAAGGGATGTAAGCAGCACTACTATGTGAGCAGTCTGAGAATGACTGAATGCTTCATAATAAGACATCAAGCTAAATTCAAGCTGATTCTATTTTAATTTTGGTGTGAAATGTTGAGCTAAATGGCAGATATATTGTGGGAGGTTTATGGTAATGCTCCTGATCATCCATTATCCAAGATGGAGAGTAATGAATATTGATAATGTATAACAAAATGTATGAGTCATTACAGTTACATTCAATCCAATTTCAATCACATTACATTATTCAATTAAATACCATACATCATATTGGAATGACTGTTCATCACATTCATTACTAATGTACATCTAGAGAAAGGGATGTAAGCAGTGCTACTATTGGAACAGTCTAAACATCACAGAATGATTCATACTAGGACATCAAACTGAATTCAAGATGATTCCATGTTCATTTTGGAGTGTGAGATGTTGACCTCTATGGCAGATATATTGTGGGAGGACTATTTGAAATATTGACCTCTATGGCAGATATATTGTGGGAGGACTATGTGAAATGTTGACCTCTATGGCAGATATATTGTGGGAGAACTATGTGAAAGGGAAAGGAAATGGAAGGGAGAAACGTAGTCAGTTGTCCAACCGAACGAATTCAACTGAAATGTGTCTTCCGCATTTAACTCAAACACACTAAAATGTTGACCTCTATGGAAGATATATTGTGGGAGAACTATGATATGAAAATTCTGGATAATTTGAAGAACATCTATACATCTTAATCCAACCTACCTTGAGAACATTTGGGGAGAGTATTGATAAATGTAAAGAAACTGATTTAATTTGTAGCCTTGAAGAAGACACACTGCTGTTCACAAGGCCTGTCGTTTTTATAGTATCCGATTAACACTCTGGTCTGTTCTTTGTCTTGTGTTATTGGTTGTCAATAAACAAAACAGACAAATAAGTAATTACTCACCCCATCCTGATCATCCATTATCCAAGATGGAGAGTCATGAATAATGATCATGTAAAACAGAATGCATTAGTTATTATTGTTCATTGAATTTCTGTCTCATTACATATTTTAATGAAATAACATACATCATATTGGAATGACTGTTCATCACATTCATTACTAATGTACATCTAGGGAAAGGGATGTAAGCAGCACTACTATGTGAGCAGTCTGAGAATGACTGAATGCTTCATAATAAGACATCAAGATAAATTCAAGCTGATTCTATTTTCATTTTGGTGTGTGAAATGTTGATCCTTATGGTATATACCGTTGAAGTCGGACGTTTACGTACACCTTGGCCAAATAAATTTTAACTTCGTTTTTCACAATTCCTGACATTTAATCCTAGTAAAAATTCCCTGTTTCAGGACAGTTATGATCACCACTTTATTTTAAGAATGTGAAAGGTCAGAATAATAGAGAAAGAGAATGATTTATTTCAGCTTTGATTTATTTCATCATATTCCCAGTGGGTCAGAAGTTTACATACACTCAATTAGTATTTGGTAGCATTGCCTTTAAATTGTTTAACTTGGGTCAAACATTTCGGGTAGCCTTCCACAAGCTTCCCACAATAAGTTGGGTGAATTTTGGCCCATTCCTCCTGACAGAGCTGGTGTAACTGATTCAGGTTTGTAGGCCTCCTTGCTTGCACACGCTTTTTCAGTTCTGCACACACATTTTCTATAGGATTGACTTTGTTGTCCTTAAGCCATTTTGAAACAACTTTGGAAGTATGCTTGGGGTCATTGTCCATTTGGAAGACCCATTTGCGACCAAGCTTTAACTTCCTGACTGATGTCTTGAGATGTTGCTTTAATATATCCACATCATTTTCCTTCCTCGTGATGCCATCTAGTTTGCGAAGTGCACCAGTTTCTCCTGCAGCAAAGCACCCCCACAACATGATGCTGCCACCCCCATGCTTCACATTTGGGATGGTCTTCTTCGGCTTGCAAGCCTCCCCTTTTTTCTCCAAACATAATGATGGTCGGCATTTTTTAGTCCTGTAACATCTGACCTGTATACACTAATCATTTCATAGATAAACTAATATTACAGTGGTATAACACATGTGACCCAGCCCCAATCTCTTGTTTCTACCACAAACGTTGTTGCCAGAAAGGATTTGAATGGGCAATAGACGTCCATCCAGCCCCATTACCTGTATGAACCTTGTGTATCCCTACACCCCATTATAAACCAGGGAAATCCATGGGCATACTCATATAAAACAGGTCTACCCCAGTGTCCGAGCCTCAACATTCATACTAACCAGGTCTACCATTGTGCAAGAGAACCTAAACAAACCTAATAACATTAAATATCACTTCAATTATTATACTAATTCACTTTATGGGTCTATACACGGCCAATTCCCCCTGAAATAACAACATATGATGTTTTACAGTAAAAATCTCTGATTTAAACATCAGTAAAGGTAATGGATAATGGTAAAATCATCTGTAACATCATTTAGAACAAGTAAATCCTGAACCGAACTCAACTTAAATCTACTGAAGAAAGAAAAGGATCTGCTATGACTAAATATATAGAATAAATTAGAGGCTCTGTATTTTCCCATTAGTCAGACATGTTTGGCAGGTAGCCTGGCACTTAAGAGCATTGGACCAGTAACCGAAACGTCGCTGGTTTGAATCCCTGAGGAAACTAGGAAAACATTTGTTGATATGCCCTTGAGCAAGGCACTTAATCCTAATTGCTCTGGATACATATTTTACGAGGCAAGTCAGTTCAGAACAAATTGTTATTTACAATGACAGCCAACCCCAGACGACGCTGGACCAATGGTGCTCCGCCCTATGGGACTCCAATTCATGGCCGGTTGTGATACAGCCTGGATTTGAACCAGATTCTGTAGAGACACCTCTCGCACTGAGATGCAGTACCTTAGACCGCTGCTCCACTCAGGAGCCCAACCCTGCTGCCTTGTTCAGGGGCAGAACAACATACTTTTACCTTGTCAAATGGGGATTCAATCTAGCAACCTCTCGGTTACTGGCCCAACGCTCTAACCACTAGACTACCTGCCGCCCCTCATGTTACAAACACATTTCATCCAGACACACATTTACACATGAAGAGAAATAGAACCACAAACACATTTCATTTTCAATAGTTGGTTTAGTTCTGATCTCCCAGATACACGAAAGAAAAGTTCATTAATTATAGAATGGTGACTTACTATGAAGTCTGGACTCTGCCATTTTAACTGCAATAAAAAGAGAAAACATTCATATTTACATCATTACCATTCATCAAATTCTCTCTTTTGCTCAATCACACAGATACAAACATCACTTCCTCTTTCTCCAGTCCTCATTGTTTTAAAACAGGACTGTTGTGTCTAGTTTGGAAAGTGAAATATACTGACATCTCCTCTTACCTTTACTGGTCTTCACGTCCTCCACTTCACATTCAAAATAGTTGATTTAAATCCATAACCACTCTAATAGTCACTATATGTGCATTTCTACATGTTTTACAGAACAATCTACACCTCGGGCCTATACTGAGACACAACTTTCACTTTCACCTGTGCACAGGTACTTGGAGTAAACTCCTCTCCCCAGCCTCTCTGGTTATTAGAAAACCCAGTCACAAAGTCCCCTAGCCTCTCTGGTTATTAGAAAACCCAGTCACAAAGTCTAAATTGTCTACAGGCCTATCGTAAAATGTCATGAAAACAAAAATGTACATTTCTGATCTTAATTTAGGTTTAAGGTTAGGCATAAGGTTAGCAGTGTGTAGAATGGGGTTCAAATCAGAAGACCGATCCAGCCAGCAGATGGTAGTGATGTTCTTTAATTATAGTCATATTATCCTGAGCTGTAAAGATTTAACAGTGCCTATCAATATAAGCTTCTCTTATCTCTTTTGACTCATTCACATGAGTAAATGAGTGAAATTGCTTCCATGACAAATAGTCTCAATGCTTTGCAATCCCCTCCTAACAAAATAAATGTAGCTGACTGGTGGTCATTTACTGTCTGAGAAGAGAGTATCATTGCCACCTGCTGGTCAATGTTGGGAACTGCGGTGAAATTACAAATCAGAAAGTCAGACATACCATATATGGGACTGGGAGTAAAGGCTGAGTTTGGGTTAGGGTGTGCAGGGGACAGGGCTGGGGGTAAAGACTGAGTTTGGGTTAGGGTGTGTAGGGGACAGGGCTGGGAGTAAAGGCTGAGTTTGGGTTAGGGTGTGTAGGGGACAGGGCTGGGGGTAAAGGCTGAGTTTGGGTTAGGGTGTGCAGGGGACAGGGCTGGGGGTAAAGGCTGAGTTTGTGTTAGGGTGTGCAGGGGACAGGGGACAGGGCTGGGGTAAAGGCTGAGTTTTGGTTAGGGTGTGTAGGGGACAGGGCTGCGGGTAAAGACTGAGTTTGGGTTAGGGTGTGTAGGGGACAGGGGACAGGGCTGGAGGTAAAGGCTGAGTTTGGGTTAGGGTGTGTAGGGGACAGGGCTGGGGATAAAGACTGAGTTTGGGTTAGGGTGTACAGGGGACAGGGCTGGGGGTAAAGGCTGACTTTGGGTTAGGGTGTGTAGGGGACAGGGCTGGGGGTAAAGACTGAGTTTGGGTTAGGGTGTACAGGGGACAGGGCTGGGGGTAAAGGCTGAGTTTGGGTTAGGGTGTGAAGGGGACAGGGCTGGGAGTAAAGGCTGAGTTTGGGTTAGGGTGTGAAGGGGACAGGGCTGGGGGTAAAGGCTGAGTTTGGGTTAGGGTGTGCAGGGGACAGGGGACAGGGCCGGGGGTAAAGGCTGAGTTTGGGTTAGGGTGTGCAGGGGACAGGGGACAGGGCTGGGGGTAAAGACTAAGTTTGGGTTAGGGTGTACAGGGGACAGGGCTGGGAGTAACGGCTGAGTTTGGTTAGGGTGTGCAGGGGACAGGGCTGGGGGTAACGACTGAGTTTGGGTTAGGGTGTACAGGGGACAGGGCTGGGGGTAAAGGCTGAGTTTTGGTTAGGGTGTGAAGGTGACAGGGCTGGGGGTAAAGGCTGAGTTTGGGTTAGGGTGTGCAGGGGACAGGGGACAGGGCTGGGGGTAATGGCTGAGTTTGGGTTAGGGTGTGCAGGGGACAGGGGACAGGGCCGGGGGTAAAGGCTGAGTTTGGGTTAAGGTGTGCAGGGGACAGGGGACAGGGCTGGGGGTAAAGACTAAGTTTGGGTTAGGGTGTACAGGGGACAGGGCTGGGAGTAAAGGCTGAGTTTGGTTAGGGTGTGCAGGGGACAGGGCTGGGGGTAACGACTGAGTTTGGGTTAGGGTGTGCAGGGGACAGGGCTGGGGGTAAAGGCTGAGTTTGGGTTAGGGTTTGCAGGGGACAGGGCTGGGGGTAAAGACTGAGTTTGGGTTAGGGTGTACAGGGGACAGGGCTGGGGGTAAAGGCTGAGTTTGGTTAGGGTGTGCAGGGGACAGGGCTGGGGGTAAAGGCTGAGTTTGGGTTAGGGTGTGCAGGGGACAGGGGACAGGGCTGGGGGTAAAGGCTGAGTTTGGGTTAGGGTGTACAGGTGACAGGGCTGGGGGTAAAGGCTGAGTTTGGGTTAGGGTGTGCAGGGGACAGGGCTGGGGGTAAAGACTGAGTTTGGGTTAGGGTGTGCAGGGGACAGGGGACAGGGCTGGGGGTAAAGACTGAGTTTTGGTTAAAACCATTACAATCTGGGCACTTACAGACAGTATCCATGGCAGCACCTTAAGTTAATCAAGACTTTACTTTTCAAAAAAGGCACCAGAAACCATATACTTTTTTGGGTCAATTATCTTTAAATTTAGTCTCAGTATGACAATTTTCAACAAGTTTCTACTGTGACATTCTACACAATGCTGTGTCATGTGGTAGTCCCTGGCAACAGTGTTTTACCCTGTTCATCCTCAAACCCAAACCAGTATGTTCTGACCCAGCTGTAGATGTGCAGTATAGCAGCTATTCACTAGAATAGGAGGCTTTTCTGCCACTGAATTCAATGTAAATATTATAGATTTATTTTGTCATGTTTTTTAATTTAAGTACAAAATATACAAGTGATGCTAGATCTTATGTTTTACAAGTAGATATTTAAAGTTGCATTTGATTTCAACTGTTTGTTTTTAAGTTAATTGCCTGAATTACCACTAGCCATGTTTGTTAACAGCTGATCTGCCATTCTCTATCTAGACAATATTACCACGTCGTCTTAGAAGGTTACTGGTGATTTGTCATGAACTATTTCTCATTGAGCCCCATTCAGTGAAACAGTTCATTCAGCCTCATTTACTGCCTTTAAAAAAACATAGCTGATATGGCTGACTTGCTTAAACAAATGTGGTTTCTACTGACACTTGAGGGGACAACGAGTGGATAACAGGCAATCCGTCATTTTGATTAAGACATTAATGAGCGAGCTAGGACGGACGTAGTCAATATATAAAATGGCGCCGATAGAGAGGGCAGCCGTGCTTCTAGCCCCGAGGAAACTTTGCAGTGTTATTTCTTACATTGTTAGCCCAGACATTTTAGTGTGTTATTACATACAGCCGGGAAGAAGGGCGGGTGTTTGTTTCATTTCTCAATAAAAAGAGAAAACATTCATATTTACATCATTACCATTCATCAAATTCTCTCTTTTGCTCAATCACACAGATACAAACATCACTTCCTCTTTCTCCAGTCGTCATTGTTTTAAAACAGGACTGTTGTGTCTAGTTTGGAAAGTGAAATATACTGACATCTCCTCTTACCTTTACTGGTCTTCACGTCCTCCACTTCACATTCAAAATAGTTGATTTAAATCCACAACCTCTCTAATAGTCACTATATGTACATATCTACACGTTTTTACAGAACAATCTACACCTCAGGCCTATACTGAGACACAACTTTCACCTTCACCTGTGCACAGGTTCTTGGAGTAAACTCCTCCCCCCAGCCTCTCTGGTTATTAGAAAACCCAGTCACAAAGTCCAAATTGTCTATAGGCCTATCGTAACATGTCATTAAAACAGAAATGTACATTTCTGATCTTAGTTTAAGGTTAGGCATAACGTTAGAAGTGTGGTTTAGGGTTAAAATCAGATTGTAATACTGTAGCTCAGTTGGTAGAACATAGCGCTTGCAATGCCTGAGCTGTGGTTTCAATTACTAAAAAAGTAAGAAAATGGACTCAGTACAGAGAATCTGGTAAAATGTAAAAATGGGCAGGGTTTGTGACTTTGTTAACTAGTGCCCAACATTAGAGGGTTTATGCTATCATACAGCATGGTGCCGTCTTCTATCATCATATTTTAGTTAATCATCTCTAAAGTTCTTAAAACTGTTTCAATTCAAATCAGAAGACCGATCCAGCCAGCAGATGGTAGTGATGTTCGTTAATTATAGTCATATTATCCTGAGCTGTAAAGATTTAACAGTGTCTATCAATATTAGCTTCTCTTATCTCTTTGGACCCATTCACATGAGTAAATGAGTGAAATTGCTTCCATGACAAAAAGTCTCAATGCTTTTCCATCCCCTCCTAACAAAATAAATGTAGCTGACTGGTGGTCATTTACTGTCTGAGAAGAGAGTATCATTGCCACCTGCTGGGCAATGTTGGAAACTGCAGTGAATTTACAAATCAGAAAGTCAGACATACCATATATGGGACTGGGAGTAAAGACTGAGTTTGGGTTAGGGTGTTTAGGGGACAGGGCTGGGGGTAAAGGCTGAGTTTGGGTTAGGGTGTGCAGGGGACAGGGCTGGGGGTAAAGGCTGAGTTTGGGTTAGGGTGTGCAGGGGACAGGGCTGGGGGTAAAGGCTGAGTTTGGGTTAGGGTGTGCAGGGGACAGGGCTGGGGGTAAAGGCTGAGTTTGGGTTAGGGTGTGCAGGGGACAGGGCTGGGGGTAAAGGCCGAGTTTGGGTTAGGGTGTGTAGGGGACAGGGCTGGGGGTAAAGGCTGAGTTTGGGTTAAGGTGTGCAGGGGACAGGGAACAGGGCTGGGGGTAAAGGCTGAGTTTATGGGAGGCTGAGTTAAGGCGTCTGCATGCTTCCCAGCCAAAACAATCTGAATAGTTCTTCCATATTTATGATGATTGTAGTGGCTTCCTTTCCTCTTGACCAGAACCACTGTCCAAGCCTGAAGCGGGGTTGTTTCGGACGCATACAGTCCACATTTGAAGTTCCCACTCCCGAGTCTAGCTTGGACTCCCCCTCCCCCGAAGGCCCAACTTCCTGCCTTTATCCTGTCACTAACACACTGACCACAGTACAATGAATGGTCAAGAGGAGGAGCTAAAAACTAAGGTACACTTATAACAAAGGAATACATCTCAATCAGGTCAATATAAATCATCAAGGTACCTGATATTTCATCATATACAGTGGGGAGAACAAGTATTTGATACACTGACGATTTTGCAGGTTTTCCTACTTACAAAGCATGTAAAGGTCTGTCATTTTTATCATAGGTACACTTCAACTGTGAGAGACGGAATCTAAAACAAAAATCCTGAAAATCACATTGTATGATTTTTAAGTAATTAATTTGCATTTTATTGCATGACATAAGTATTTGATACATCAGAAAAGCAGAACTTAAAATTTGGCACAGAAACCTTTGTTTGCAATTACAGAGATCATACGTTTCCTGTAGTTCTTGACCAGGTTTGCACACACTGCAACAGGGATTTTGGCCCACTCCTCCATACAGACCTTCTCCGGATCCTTCAGGTTTCGGGGCTGTCGCTGGGCAATACGGACTTTCAGCTCCCTCCAAAGATTTTCTATTGGGTTCAGGTCTGGAGACTGGCTAGGCCACTCCAGGACCTTGAGATGCTTCTTACGGAGCCACTCCTTAGTTGCCCTGGCTGTGTGTTTCGGGTCGTTGTCATGCTGGAAGACCCATCCACGACCCATCTTCAATGCTCTTACTGAGGGAAGGAGGTTGTTGGCCAAGATCTCGCGATACATGGCCCCATCCATCCTCCCCTCAATACGGTGCAGTCGTCCTGTCCCCTTTGCAGAAAAGCATCCCCAAAGAATGATGTTTCCACCTCCATGCTTCACGGTTGGGATGGTGTTCTTGGGGTTGTACTCATCCTTCTTCTTCCTCCAAACACGGCAAGTGGAGTTTAGACCAAAAAGCTCTATTTTTGTCTCATCAGACCACATGACCTTCTCCCATTCCTCCTCTGGATCATCCAGATGGTCATTGGCAAACTTCAGACGGGCCTGGACATGCGCTGGCTTGAGCAGGGGTACCTTGCGTGCGCTGCAGGATTTTAATCCATGACGGCGTAGTGTGTTACTAATGGTTTTCTTTGAGACTGTGGTCCCAGTTCTCTTCAGGTCATTGACCAGGTCCTGCCGTGTAGTTCTGGGCTGATCCCTCACCTTCCTCATGAACATTGATGCCCCACGAGGTGAGATCTTGCATGGAGCCCCAGACCGAGGGTGATTGACCGTCATCTTGAACTTCTTCCATTTTCTAATAATTGCGCCAACAGTTGTTGCCTTTTCACCAAGCTGCTTGCCTATTGTCCTGTAGCCCATCCCAGCCTTGTGCAGGTCTACAATTTTATCTCTGATGTCCTTATACAGCTCTCTGGTCTTGGCCATTGTGGAGAGGTTGGAGTCTGTTTGATTGAGTGTGTGGACAGGTGTCTTTTATACAGGTAACGAGTTCAAACAGGTGCAGTTAATACAGGTAATGAGTGGAGAACAGGAGGGCTTCTTAAAGAAAAACTAACAGGTCTGTGAGAGCCGGAATTCTTACTGGTTGGTAGGTGATCAAATACTTATGTCGTGCAATAAAATGCAAATGGATTACTTAAAAATCATACAATGTGATTTTCTGGATTTTTGTTTTAGATTCCGTCTTCCACAGTTGAAGTGTACCTATGATAAGAATTACAGACCTCTACATGCTTTGTAAGTAGGAAAACCTGCAAAATTGGCAGTGTATCAAATACTTGTTCTCCCCACTGTACATTCATATTTCATATATTTACACACACGTACATGGAGCTCTGTATGTTCTGTCTTTTATACAAATATGTCCACATCGGCTCTAACAACGATGTTTTGTGATGATTTAAAAAAAAATCGTTTTGGACTGTTTTAAAAATGGGATTAAAGATCTCCCTCAAACCCATGACATTCAAAAAATAGCATTTAGACATATTTTTGGGGTTTAATTTGTTGTTGTATATTTTTGGTAAGAGATGTAGTCTAGTGTTAAAAACCTCTTGACGCTAGGGGTCAGATTTTTTATTTTTTTTTCAAAATAACGTTCCCAAGGTAAACTGACTATTTCTCAGGTCCAGATCGTAGAATATGCATATAATTTACAGATTAGGATAGAAAACACTCCAAAGTTTCCAAAACTGTCAAGATATTGTCTGTGAGTATAACAAAACTGATTCTGCAGGCGAAAACCTGAGGAAATATAACCCGGAAGTGATTATTATTATTTTTTATCTGTGTTTCTTGGCCCGTCTTTCTTCCATTTAAAGGGGTATCAACCAGATTCCTTTTCCAATGGCTTCCTCGGGCTGTGACCAGGCTTAAGCCATAGTTTCAGGCTTTTTTGAAAAATGAGCGAGATTTTTCAAAACTAGTCAGGTGTCCTCTGATTAGTTCCTGCACGCGAGAGGGGTAGCTCTCCATTTTCTTTCTCTCTTTTATTGAATAGGTTACGGTCCGGTTGAAATATTATTGATTATGTTTGTTAAAAACAACCTGAGGATTGATTATAAAAAACATTTGACATGTTTCTACGAACATTACGGATACTTTTTGGAATTTTCGTTGAACGGAACGAGGCTTTGGTTTTCTGAACATAACGCGCAACCCAAATGGCGTTTTTTTGTTATAAAAGTAATATTTATCGAACAAAAATAACATTTATTGTGTAACTGGGAGTCTCGTGAGTGCAAACATCCGAAGATTATCAAAGGTAAGCGATTCATTTCATTGCTTTTCTGACTTTCGTGACCATGCTAATTTGGGTCTAGCTGTTGTAGCATTGATTGATACACTCACAAAAGCTTGGATTGCTTTTGCTGCAAAGCATATTTTCAACATCTGACACGATAGGTGGATTAACAACAAGCTAAGCTGTGTTTTGGTATATTTCACTTGTGATTGCATGATTATAAATATTTTTAGTCATATTTTGCGCCCTGCAATTCAGCGGTTGTTTAGGAAAATGAAAGGGATCCGTAGCGCAGAGAAGTTAACTGATTGTAAAAATGTTTAGGTTGTTTTGAAATGCACTATGAAAGATTGTATTTTATACCCAATGTCTATGATTTGGCTTTGCTATTTCTGGTTCACTGTCAAATTCCTCCCTAGTCCTCTGGATGGCAGTATTGCTTACACGGAACCCAAACCAGCTGCGCGCGTGCGCCATCGTGCGCCATCGTGCATACATTTATTTTGCCCCCCCAAACGCGATCACGACACGCAGATTAAAATATCAAAACAAACTCTGAACCAATTACATTAATTTGGGGACAGGTCGAAAAGCATTAAACATGTATGGCAATTTAGGTAGTTAGCTTGCACTTGCTAGCTAATTTGTCCTATTTATCTAGCTTGCTGTTGCTAGCTAATTTGTCCTGGGATATAAACATTGAGTTGTTCTTTTACCTGAAATGCACAAGGTCTTCTACTCCGACAATTAATCCACACATAAAACGGACAACCGAATCGTTTCTAGTCATCTCTCCTCCTTCCAGGCTTTTTCATCGTTTAAATTATATGGTGATCGGCATCTAAACTTTCATTGTATTACCACGACTACCGGCAGCAAAGTTTGTCTTTCAATCACCCACGTGGGTATAACCAATGAGGAGATGGCACGTGGGCACCTGCTTCTATAAACCAATGAGGAGATGGGAGAGGCAGGACTTGCAGCGCGATCTGCGTCAGAAATAGGAATGACATCTATTTTAGCCCTTGGTGTCGCAGACGCTCGTTGGCGCGCGCGAGCAGTGTGGGTGCCATAATTGAATAACATGGATTTCTACATTTATTTTGCGACGCTCGCGCACGTGACATGTCCGGTCTGGTCAGTATGTTAGCTTCTTTAATAGTCACAGTCTCCTTTCCAGAGGGAAGACAACCCCTCTGTATATCAAATCCACAGTATCTTATTTAAAACCATTACAATCTGGGCACTTACAGACAGTATCCATGTCAGCACTAATCAAGACTTTACTTTTCAAAAAAGGCACTGGAAACCATATACTTTTTTTGTTCAATTAGCTTTAAATTTAGTCTCAGTATGACAATTTTCAACAAGTTTCTACTGTGACATTCTGTACAATGCTGTGTCATGTGGTAGCCCCTGGCAACAATGTTTTACCCTGTTCATCCTCAAACCCAAACCAGTATGTTCTGACCCAGCTGTAGATGTGCAGTATAGCAGCCATTCACTACAATAGGAGGCTTTTTCTGACACTGAATTCAATGTAAATAGAGATTATTTTGTCATGTTTATTATTTTGAGTCCAAAATATACAAGTGATGCTAGATCTTATGTTTTACAAGTAGATAATTAAAGTTTGTCGTGGCAGAATCAGATTTAGCTAAGTAACATAGATAGATAAGATGTTATTTTCATCATATGCTTGTGAGATACTTGTCATTAGAATCTTCTGAGCTAGGGATTGGTAACTTGGGGCCAGAGAGGGGAGAGGTCAGGCTTGTCTTCATATGTCAATGTATCTGTTAAACCATGTGGTGCTAAGTAGAATATTAGAAGGGGAGGAGGACAGAGTGGAACGTTGGTTTCTTATGGGAACGTTGTTTGTAACTATTCCTAAACCATGGGAGGGAGTTATTAATTGGGGAACCAGTTAGTTATCTCATACAATGTCTGTACGCCAGTCACTCCCTACTTTTCTCATAGGGGGAAGGAGTTTGGCAGTGTTTGGAACCATTGTATTTCCCCTCTGAGGTTGCCCTTATCTTGACCTAGTATTTGACCTAAGGGGCTCACTGTCTGATTTTGAGTTTGTCCAGGTTTGGGAGTATCTAGAAATGACAATTGATATATGCCATTGGATGAGGTAATGTTTTGGTAGACAGTGAAGTATCAAGCATGAGATTTAAACCTGGTCTTGGGAGATCAAACTGAACGATGATTTATAGCTGATGCTGTCTAGCGATAGGATACTCTTCTTTCGGGTAAAGGATTCTTTGTAAGTTGAGAGGGGTGTATCTTGGCTATAAATGAAACTAAGAATTGTTTCGTAAGCACTCTCAGAGAATTCATTGATAGACACTGAATTGATCTGAGAGTCAAAAAAGGGCTTTGGTGAAGCTTGTATATATATTAAAAATGGAATATATAATTTAACTCTGACTTGTGTGTGGTTGGCTCTCTCTCTCTCTTTATTGAGTAATACAGGAAATTACCACGACAAGTTGCATTTGATTTCAACTGTTTGTTTTTAAGTTAATTGCCTGAATTACCATTAGCCATGTTTGTTAACAGCTGATCTGCCGTTCTCTATCTAGACAATATTACCATGTCGTCTGAGAAGGTTACTGGTGATTTGTCATGAACTATTTCTCATTGAGCCCCATTCAGTGAAACAGTTCATTCAGCCTCATTTACTGCCTTTAAAAAAAACATAGCTGATATGGCTGACTTGCTTAAACAAATGTGGTTTCTACTGACAATTGAGATGTACAAACTATGGCATAAATATGTCCACATCTAACATACCGCCCCCTAATTGTTAACTGCACTGAATACATAACAGTTACTTAATATTCCAAAAATAGAGACAATTCACAAAACATTCTATACCAGAGCACTATTACGGTTCATGGCTACACTACCGTTCAAAAGTTTGGGGTCACATAGAAATGTCCTTGTTTTTGAAAGAAAAGCTATTTTTTGGGGCCATTCAAATAACATAAAATGGATCAGAAATACAGTGTAGACATTGTTTATGTTGTAAATGACTATTGTAGCTGGAAACGGCAGATTTTTTTATGGAATATCTACATAGGTGTACAGAGGCCCATTATCAGCAACCATCATTCCTGTGTTCCAATCGCACATTGTGTTAGCTAATCCAAGTTTATAATTTTAAAAAGGCAAATTAATCATAAGAAAATCCTTTTGCAATTATGTTAGCACATCTGAAAACTGTTGTTCTGATTAACTTGTTATGGATAGGGGACAGCATTTTCACGTTTGGATGAAAAGCGTGCCCAGAGTAAACTGCCTGCTACTCAGTCCCAGTTGCTAATATATGCATATTATTAGTAGATTTGGATAGAAAACACTCTGAAGTTTCTAAAACTGTTTGAATGATGCAACCCTTTTAGCCACAAAGGTATGGAATCTCTTGGTATCGTTGCGGGTTTATTTTAGCACAGACTGGCTGTCCGTCCAGAAAGTTGACTCCTCATGTTCTATCTGGAGCTCCAACCTTAACATCCTGTCCACTCGCACCTCCAATGTTGCTGCATCAAGTTCCAGTCTGGGGATCGTCATCTGCTTGATGTGGAGTCACTCTTGATTTCCCCAGTACGAATGGGATGTGGACCTTTTCCATACCATTAGTGAACCTAAGGTAACTTGCCGTGCCATAACCTTGTTCACTTGCATCACCGAAGTGATGCAGCTCTTGACTTGACCAAAGTTCTCAGGCATCATACACCTGTCACTCTGGAATCTGGACAGCTGGTCCAGCTCAGTGCCATTTCTTCCATGAAACAGAGTGTTCTTTGGGGATGACTTCGGCCCTTCCACACTTTAGCCTGCAGAGTTCTTGAAGAATTTGCTTTGCCTTTAATATGAATGGGGAGAGGAAACCTAATTGATCATGAACAGAGCTGACAGTTGAGAGAATACCTCTTCTTGTAAGGGGTCTGTTCTTGATAGTGACTCGGAAGGTAAACGCATCACTTTCAAATGTTCAAATCGGATTCCAAGTGCTTTTTCAACAGGCAGCTTTTCTCTGTCCTGGTCCAGTTATTTTATCTGCTTGGCTGTGTGTTCATCAGGGATAGAAACCAGCTCAGCGCGGCTGTTGCTGACCCACTTGATCAACTTGAACCCACCTGGAGAGCACACATCTGAGGGTTTTTTGTGAGCTGTGGCTTGTTCTTCTGTGGCCACTGATTTGAGGCAGTCATCAACATAGAAGTTTGACTTGACTGTTTGATTCACCTCTTCGTCGTACTTCACACAGTTGTCTTCTGCCGTCTTTCGCAGTGCTAAGTTTGCGCAACTTGGAGAAGATATAGCACCGAAAAGATACCGTCATTCTGGCCTCCACAGGAATCACAGGAAGTCTAAGTCATCTTCATGGACATGTACTTGATGGAACATTCCTTCGATGTCAGACATCATGGCAATATGCTCTTGCAGAAATCTTAGCAAGACTCCTAAGAGCGTGTTTGCCAGGTCAGGGCCTTGAAGGAGTTCACTGTTGAGAGATGTGCCTTTATATGATGAGCAGTCGAACACCACTCGTTTTGTTCCTTTGCGCTTATGGTGAACGCCATGGTGTGGTATGTACCATACCTTGCCTTTCTCTCTGAGGAGCTGTTCTTATGGTGAACGCCCTAATGTGGTATGTACCGTACCTTGCCTTTCTCTCTGAGGAGCTGTTCTTATGGTGAACGCCTTGGTGTGGTATGTACCACACCTTGCCTTTCTCTCTGAGTAGCTGTTCTTATGGTACCTTCTCAAGAATGAAGAAACACATAGATTAACACAGACTGGCTTCTATTTACCAGCTTTACTTGAACTGGCACAAGTGCACCATCTGTACCGGCCTCGGTATCTTCACCAGCTTCCAGTGAAACAAGAGCACTGCTGACAGTCTCCTCCCACTTTACTGCTACACTCATATCCTCCTTCAGAGATCTACTTCTCTTTCTTCCTTCAATGTGCAGGATAGTGGGGTGCTTTCTTTGACAGCTCTGACAGGACATCCTTATTTTACATTCTTTGCTTTAGTGTCCTCTCATCAAACAGCCAAAACAAAGACCTCTTGATCTTAGAAACTCAACCTTGGATTTGTGTGGCTGTACCTTCACCTGTTGGCAGTCGACCAATAAATGTTCAACAACACAAAATACACATGATACTGGGAGCATCAGAAGGGCGGGAGTATCAGAAGGGCAGGTGTCTGGTCTCTTTACTACTGGGAGCATCAGAAGGGCAGGTGTCTGGGCTCTTTACTACGGGGAGCATCAGAAGGGCAGGTGTCTGGTCTCTTTACTACTGGGAGCATCAGAAGGGCAGGTGTCTGGTCTCTTTACTACTGGGAGCATCAGAAGGGCAGGTGTTTGGTCTCTTTACTACTGGGAGCATCAGGATGGCAGGTGTCTGGTCTCTTTACTACTGGGAGCATCAGAAGGGCAGGTGTCTGGTCTCTTTACTACTGGGAGCATCAGAAGGGCAGGTGTCTGGTCTCTTTACTACTGGGAGCATCAGAAGGGCAGGTGTCTGGTCTCTTTACTACTGGAAGCATCAGAAGGGCAGGTGTCTGGTCTCTTTACTACTGGGAGCATCAGAAGGGCAGGTGTCTGGTCTCTTTACTACTAGGAGCATCAGAAGGGCAGGCGTCTGGTCTCTTTACTTTGAATGTTTGTTCTTTTAGAGGTTTTTCAGAGTCGCAATCTGACACTACATCTACTGCAGTGTCAAAGCTGCTTCCCCTACTCTTGGACTTGAACAGCTGTTTAGAGTCTGCTGCTGTTTTTTTATTTATTTAAAAAACCTTTTGTTGGACAGGGGATGTTGAATATCTCCATACAACAGATCCTGCAATATTTTGGCATGTGAGGGAAGATATAGCTCTTCCTTGTTCTGTAGGTCTTGCATAGCGTTACAGCAACCTCTAAGATAGAGTGCATAGCCACCAGTCCCTTTCCATCACCCGGTTTGATGTAAGCAGTGGTGACTTTGATTTCATTGACAAAGTGTTCCTTTAACAACCTCTCAGCCTCCTCGTTGCCTCTTCTGGCTTCCATATGCAGACAACTACAGACCAGATCCAGATCCTTGGGCTGACCAGAGGTGTACTGTTCCAGGTAATAGAGCCTATCCTGGTGACTGCTGACCAGAGGTGTACTGTTCCAGGTAATAGAGCCTATCCTGGTGACTGCTGACCAGAGGTGTACTGTTCAAGGTGATAGAGCCTATCCTGGTGGCTGCTGACATGAGGTGTACTGTTCCAGGTAATAGAGCCTATCCTGGTGACTGCTGACCAGAGGTGTACTGTTCCAGGTAATAGAGCCTATCCTGGTGACTGCTGACCAGAGGTGTACTGTTCCAGGTAACAGAGCCTATCCTGGTGACTGCTGATCAGAGGTGTACTGTTCCAGGTAATAGAGCCTATCCTGGTGACTGCTGACCAGAGGTGTACTGTTCCAGGTAATAGAGCCTATTCTGGTGACTGCTGACCAGAGGTGTCCTGTTCCAGGTAATAGAGCCTATCCTGGTGACTGCTGACCAGAGGTGTACTGTTCCAGGTAATAGAGCCTATCCTGGTGACTGCTGACCAGAGGTGTCTTGTTCCAGGTAATAGAGCCTATCCTGGTGACTGCTGACCAGAGTTGTACTGTTCCAGGTGATAGAGCCTATCCTGGTGACTGCTGACCAGAGGTGTCCTGTTCCAGGTAATAGAGCCTATCCTGGTGACTGCTGACCAGAGGTGTACTGTTCCAGGTAATAGAGCCTATCCTGGTGACTGCTGACCAGAGGTGTACTGTTCAAGGTGATAGAGCCTATCCTGGTGACTGCTGACCAGAGGTGTACTGTTCCAGGAAACAGAGCCTATCCTGGTGACTGCTGACCAGACGTGTACTGTTCCAGGTAATAGAGCCTATCCTGGTGACTGCTGACCAGAGGTGTACTGTTCCAGGTAATAGAGCCTATCCTGGTGACTGCTGACCAGAGGTGTACTGTTCCAGGTAACAGAGCCTATCCTGGTGACTGCTGACCAGAGGTGTCCTGTTCCAGGTAATAGAGCCTATCCTGGTGACTGCTGACCAGAGGTGTACTGTTCCAGGTAACAGAGCCTATCCTGGTGACTGCTGACCAGAGGTGTACTGTTCCAGGTAATAGAGCCTATCCTGGTGACTGCTGACCAGAGGTGTCCTGTTCCAGGCAATAGAGCCTACCCTGGTGACTGCTGACCAGAGGTGTCCTGTTCCAGGTAACAGAGCCTATCCTGGTGACTGCTGACCAGAGGTGTCCTGTTGCAGGTAATAGAGCCTATCCTGACCAGAGGTGTACTGTTCCAGGTAATAGAGCCTATCCTGGTGACTGCTGACCAGAGCTGTACTGTTCCAGATAATAGAGCCTATCCTGGTGACTGCTGACCAGAGGTGTCCTGTTCCAGGTAATAGAGCCTATCCTGGTGACTGCTGACCAGAGGTGTACTGTTCCAGGTAATAGAGCCTATCCTGGTGACTGCTGACCAGAGGTGTCCTGTTCCAGGTAATAGAGCCTATCCTGGTGACTGTTGACCAGAGTTGTACTGTTCCAGGTAATAGAGCCTATCCTGACCAGAGGTGTACTGTTCCAGGTAATAGAGCCTATCCTGGTGACTGCTGACCAGAGGTGTACTGTTCCAGGTAATAGAGCCTATCCTGGTGACTGCTGACCAGAGGTGTACTGTTCCAGGTAATAGAGCCTATCCTGGTGACTGCTGACCAGAGATGTACTGTTCCAGGTGATAGAGCCTATCCTGGTGACTGCTGACCAGAGATGTACTGTTCCAGGTGATAGAGCCTATCCTGGTGACTGCTGACCAGAGGCGTCCTGTTCCAGGTAATAGAGCCTATCCTGGTGACTGCTGACCAGAGGTGTACTGTTCCAGGTAATAGAGCCTATCCTGGTGACTGCTGACCAGAGATGTACTGTTCCAGGTGATAGAGCCTATCCTGGTGACTGCTGACCAGAGGCGTCCTGTTCCAGGTAATAGAGCCTATCCTGGTGACTGCTGACCAGAGGTGTACTGTTCCAGGTAATAGAGCCTATCCTGGTGACTGCTGACCAGAGGTTTACTGTTCCAGGTAATAGAGCCTATCCTGGTGACTGCTGACCAGAGGTGTACTGTTCCAGGTAATAGAGCCTATCCTAGTGACTGCTGACCAGAGGTGTACTGTTCCAGGTAATAGAGCCTATCCTGGTGACTGCTGACCAGAGGTGTCCTGTTCCAGGTAATAGAGCCTATCCTGGTGACTGCTGACCAGAGGTGTACTGTTCCAGGTAATAGAGCCTATCCTGGTGACTGCTGACCAGAGGTGTACTGTTCCAGGTAATAGAGCCTATCCTGGTGACTGCTGACCAGAGGTGTACTGTTCCAGGTAATAGAGCCTATCCTGGTGACTGCTGACCAGAGGTGTACTGTTCCAGGTAATAGAGCCTATCCTGGTGACTGCTGACCAGAGGTGTCCTGTTCCAGGTAATAGAGCCTATCATGGTGACTGCTGACCACAGGTGTACTGTTCCAGGTAACAGAGCCTATCCTGGTGACTGCTGACCAGAGGTGTACTGTTCCAGGTAATAGAGCCTATCCTGGTGACTGCTGACCAGAGGTGTCCTGTTCCAGGTGATAGAGCCTATCCTGGTGACAGCTGACTAGAGGTGTACTGTTCCAGGTAATAGAGCCTATCCTGGTGACTGCTGACCAGAGGTGTACTGTTCCAGGTAATAGAGCCTATCCTGGTGACTGCTGACCACAGGTGTACTGTTCCAGGTAACAGAGCCTATCCTGGTGAATGCTGACCAGAGGTGTACTGTTCCAGGTAATAGAGCCTATCCTGGTGACTGCTGACCAGAGGTGTACTGTTCCAGGTAATAGAGCCTATCCTGGTGACTGCTGACCAGAGTTGTACTGTTCCAGGTAATAGAGCCTATCCTGACCAGAGGTGTACTGTTCCAGGTAATAGAGCCTATCCTGGTGACTGCTGACCAGAGGTGTACTGTTCCAGGTAACAGAGCCTATCCTGGTGACTGCTGACCAGAGGTGTCCTGTTCCAGGTAGTAGAGCCTATCCTGACCAGAGGTGTACTGTTCCAGGTAATAGACTCTATCCTGGTGGCTGCTGACCAGAGGTGTACTGTTCCAGGTAATAGAGCCTATCCTGGTGACTGCTGACCAGAGGTGTCCTGTTCCAGGTGATAGAGCCTATCCTGGTGACTGCTGACCAGAGATGTACTGTTCCAGGTGAATAGAGCCTATCCTGGTGACTGCTGACCAGAGGTGTACTGTTCAAGGTGATAGAGCCTATCCTGGTGACTGCTGACCAGAGGTGTACTGTTCCAGGAAATAGAGCCTATCCTGGTGACTGCTGACCAGAGTGTACTGTTCCAGGTAATAGAGCCTATCCTGGTGACTGCTGACCAGAGGTGTACTGTTCCAGGTAATAGAGCCTATCCTGGTGACTGCTGACCAGAGGTGTACTGTTCCAGGTAACAGAGCCTATCCTGGTGACTGCTGACCAGAGGTGTCCTGTTCCAGGTAATAGAGCCTATCCTGGTGACTGCTGACCAGAGGTGTACTGTTCCAGGTAACAGAGCCTATCCTGGTGACTGCTGACCAGAGGTGTACTGTTCCAGGTAATAGAGCCTATCCTGGTGACTGCTGACCAGAGGTGTCCTGTTCCAGGCAATAGAGCCTACCCTGGTGACTGCTGACCAGAGGTGTCCTGTTCCAGGTAACAGAGCCTATCCTGGTGACTGCTGACCAGAGGTGTCCTGTTGCAGGATGTACTGTTCAGGTATAGAGCCTATCCTGGTGACTGCTGACCAGAGGTGTACTGTTCCAGGTAATAGAGCCTATCCTGGTGACTGCTGACCAGAGGTGTACTGTTCCAGTAGATAGAGCCTATCCTGGTGACTGCTGACCAGAGGTGTACTGTTCCAGGTAATAGAGCCTATCCTGGTGACTGCTGACCAGAGGTGTACTGTTCCAGGTAATAGAGCCTATCCTGGTGACTGCTGACCAGAGGTGTACTGTTCCAGGTAATAGAGCCTATCCTGGTGACTGCTGACCAGAGGTGTACTGTTCCAGGTAATAGAGCCTATCCTGGTGACTGCTGACCAGAGGTGTACTGTTCCAGGTAATAGAGCCTATCCTGGTGACTGCTGACCAGAGGTGTACTGTTCCAGGTAATAGAGCCTATCCTGGTGACTGCTGACCAGAGGTGTACTGTTCCAGGTAATAGAGCCTATCCTGGTGACTGCTGACCAGAGTGTACTCCAGGTAATAGAGCCTATCCTGACCAGAGGTGTACTGTTCCAGGTAATAGAGCCTATCCTGGTGACTGCTGACCAGAGGTGTACTGTTCCAGGTAACAGAGCCTATCCTGGTGACTGCTGACCAGAGGTGTCCTGTTCCAGGTAGTAGAGCCTATCCTGACCAGAGGTGTACTGTTCCAGGTAATAGACTCTATCCTGGTGGCTGCTGACCAGAGGTGTACTGTTCCAGGTAATAGAGCCTATCCTGGTGACTGCTGACCAGAGGTGTCCTGTTCCAGGTGATAGAGCCTATCCTGGTGACTGCTGACCAGAGATGTACTGTTCCAGGTGATAGAGCCTATCCTGGTGACTGCTGACCAGAGATGTACTGTTCCAGGTGATAGAGCCTATCCTGGTGACTGCTGACCAGAGGCGTCCTGTTCCAGGTAATAGAGCCTATCCTGGTGACTGCTGACCAGAGGTGTACTGTTCCAGGTAATAGAGCCTATCCTGGTGACTGCTGACCAGAGATGTACTGTTCCAGGTGATAGAGCCTATCCTGGTGACTGCTGACCAGAGGCGTCCTGTTCCAGGTAATAGAGCCTATCCTGGTGACTGCTGACCAGAGGTGTACTGTTCCAGGTAATAGAGCCTATCCTGGTGACTGCTGACCAGAGGTGTACTGTTCCAGGTAATAGAGCCTATCCTGGTGACTGCTGACCAGAGGTGTACTGTTCCAGGTAATAGAGCCTATCCTGGTGACTGCTGACCAGAGGTGTACTGTTCCAGGTAATAGAGCCTATCCTGGTGACTGCTGACCAGAGGTGTCCTGTTCCAGGTAATAGAGCCTATCCTGGTGACTGCTGACCAGAGGTGTACTGTTCCAGGTAATAGAGCCTATCCTGGTGACTGCTGACCAGAGGTGTACTGTTCCAGGTAATAGAGCCTATCCTGGTGACTGCTGACCAGAGGTGTACTGTTCCAGGTAATAGAGCCTATCCTGGTGACTGCTGACCAGAGGTGTACTGTTCCAGGTAATAGAGCCTATCCTGGTGACTGCTGACCAGAGGTGTCCTGTTCCAGGTAATAGAGCCTATCATGGTGACTGCTGACCACAGGTGTACTGTTCCAGGTAACAGAGCCTATCCTGGTGACTGCTGACCAGAGGTGTACTGTTCCAGGTAATAGAGCCTATCCTGGTGACTGCTGACCAGAGGTGTCCTGTTCCAGGTGATAGAGCCTATCCTGGTGACTGCTGACTAGAGGTGTACTGTTCCAGGTAATAGAGCCTATCCTGGTGACTGCTGACCAGAGGTGTACTGTTCCAGGTAATAGAGCCTATCCTGGTGACTGCTGACCACAGGTGTACTGTTCCAGGTAACAGAGCCTATCCTGGTGACTGCTGACCAGAGGTGTACTGTTCCAGGTAATAGAGCCTATCCTGGTGACTGCTGACCAGAGGTGTACTGTTCCAGGTAATAGAGCCTATCCTGGTGACTGCTGACCAGAGGTGTACTGTTCCAGGTAATAGAGCCTATCCTGGTGACTGCTGACCAGAGGTGTACTGTTCCAGGTAATAGAGCCTATCCTGGTGACTGCTGACCAGAGGTGTACTGTTCCAGGTAATAGAGCCTATCCTGGTGACTGCTGACCAGAGGTGTCCTGTTCCAGGTAATAGAGCCTATCCTGGTGACTGCTGACCAGAGGTGTACTGTTCCAGGTAATAGAGCCTATCCTGGTGACTGCTGACCAGAGGTGTACTGTTCCAGGTAATAGAGCCTATCCTGGTGACTGCTGACCAGAGGTGTACTGTTCCAGGTAATAGAGCCTATCCTGGTGACTGCTGACCAGAGGTGTACTGTTCCAGGTAATAGAGCCTATCCTGGTGACTGCTGACCAGAGGTGTCCTGTTCCAGGTAATAGAGCCTATCCTGGTGACTGCTGACCAGAGGTGTACTGTTCCAGGTAATAGAGCCTATCCTGGTGACTGCTGACCAGAGGTGTCCTGTTCCAGGTAATAGAGCCTATCCTGGTGACTGCTGACCAGAGGTGTACTGTTCCAGGTAATAGAGCCTATCCTGGTGACTGCTGACCAGAGGTGTACTGTTCCAGGTAATAGAGCCTATCCTGGTGACTGCTGACCAGAAGGTGTACTGTTCCAGGTAATAGAGCCTATCCTGGTGACTGCTGACCAGAGGTGTCCTGTTCCAGGTAATAGAGCCTATCCTGGTGACTGCTGACCAGAGGTGTACTGTTCCAGGTAATAGAGCCTATCCTGGTGACTGCTGACCAGAGGTGTACTGTTCCAGGTAGTAGAGCCTATCCTGGTGACTGCTGACCAGAGGTGTACTGTTCCAGGTAATAGAGCCTATCCTGGTGACTGCTGACCAGAGGTGTACTGTTCCAGGTAATAGAGCCTATCCTGGTGACTGCTGACCAGAGGTGTACTGTTCCAGGTAATAGAGCCTATCCTGGTGACTGCTGACCAGAGGTGTACTGTTCCAGGTGATAGAGCCTATCCTGGTGACTGCTGACCAGAGGTGTACTGTTCCAGGTATAGAGCCTATCCTGGTGACTGCTGACCAGAGGTGTACTGTTCCAGGTAATAGAGCCTATCCTGGTGACTGCTGACCAGAGGTGTACTGTTCCAGGTAATAGAGCCTATCCTGGTGACTGCTGACCAGAGGTGTACTGTTCCAGGTAATAGAGCCTATCCTGGTGACTGCTGACCAGAGGTGTACTGTTCCAGGTAATAGAGCCTATCCTGGTGACTGCTGACCAGAGGTGTACTGTTCCAGGTAATAGAGCCTATCCTGGTGACTGCTGACCAGAGGTGTACTGTTCCAGGTAATAGAGCCTATCCTGGTGACTGCTGACCAGAGGTGTACTGTTCCAGGTAATAGAGCCTATCCTGGTGACTGCTGACCAGAGGTGTACTGTTCCAGGTAATAGAGCCTATCCTGGTGACTGCTGACCAGAGGTGTCCTGTTCCAGGTAATAGAGCCTATCCTGGTGACTGCTGACCAGAGGTGTACTGTTCCAGGTAATAGAGCCTATCCTGGTGACTGCTGACCAGAGGTGTACTGTTCCAGGTAATAGAGCCTATCCTGGTGACTGCTGACCAGAGGTGTACTGTTCCAGGTAATAGAGCCTATCCTGGTGACTGCTGACCAGAGGTGTACTGTTCCAGGTAATAGAGCCTATCCTGGTGACTGCTGACCAGAGGTGTACTGTTCCAGGTAATAGAGCCTATCCTGGTGACTGCTGACCAGAGGTGTACTGTTCCAGGTAATAGAGCCTATCCTGGTGACTGCTGACCAGAGGTGTACTGTTCCAGGTAATAGAGCCTATCCTGGTGACTGCTGACCAGAGGTGTACTGTTCCAGGTAATAGAGCCTATCCTGGTGACTGCTGACCAGAGGTGTACTGTTCCAGGTAATAGAGCCTATCCTGGTGACTGCTGACCAGAGGTGTACTGTTCCAGGTAATAGAGCCTATCCTGGTGACTGCTGACCAGAGGTGTACTGTTCCAGGTAATAGAGCCTATCCTGGTGACTGCTGACCAGAGGTGTACTGTTCCAGGTAATAGAGCCTATCCTGGTGACTGCTGACCAGAGGTGTACTGTTCCAGGTAATAGAGCCTATCCTGGTGACTGCTGACCAGAGGTGTACTGTTCCAGGTAATAGAGCCTATCCTGGTGACTGCTGACCAGAGGTGTACTGTTCCAGGTAATAGAGCCTATCCTGGTGACTGCTGACCAGAGGTGTACTGTTCCAGGTAATAGAGCCTATCCTGGTGACTGCTGACCAGAGGTGTACTGTTCCAGGTAATAGAGCCTATCCTGGTGACTGCTGACCAGAGGTGTACTGTTCCAGGTAATAGAGCCTATCCTGGTGACTGCTGACCAGAGGTGTACTGTTCCAGGTAATAGAGCCTATCCTGGTGACTGCTGACCAGAGGTGTACTGTTCCAGGTAATAGAGCCTATCCTGGTGACTGCTGACCAGAGGTGTACTGTTCCAGGTAATAGAGCCTATCCTGGTGACTGCTGACCAGAGGTGTACTGTTCCAGGTAATAGAGCCTATCCTGGTGACTGCTGACCAGAGGTGTACTGTTCCAGGTAATAGAGCCTATCCTGGTGACTGCTGACCAGAGGTGTACTGTTCCAGGTAATAGAGCCTATCCTGGTGACTGCTGACCAGAGGTGTACTGTTCCAGGTAATAGAGCCTATCCTGGTGACTGCTGACCAGAGGTGTACTGTTCCAGGTAATAGAGCCTATCCTGGTGACTGCTGACCAGAGGTGTACTGTTCCAGGTAATAGAGCCTATCCTGGTGACTGCTGACCAGAGGTGTACTGTTCCAGGTAATAGAGCCTATCCTGGTGACTGCTGACCAGAGGTGTACTGTTCCAGGTAATAGAGCCTATCCTGGTGACTGCTGACCAGAGGTGTACTGTTCCAGGTAATAGAGCCTATCCTGGTGACTGCTGACCAGAGGTGTACTGTTCCAGGTAATAGAGCCTATCCTGGTGACTGCTGACCAGAGGTGTACTGTTCCAGGTAATAGAGCCTATCCTGGTGACTGCTGACCAGAGGTGTACTGTTCCAGGTAATAGAGCCTATCCTGGTGACTGCTGACCAGAGGTGTACTGTTCCAGGTAATAGAGCCTATCCTGGTGACTGCTGACCAGAGGTGTACTGTTCCAGGTAATAGAGCCTATCCTGGTGACTGCTGACCAGAGGTGTACTGTTCCAGGTAATAGAGCCTATCCTGGTGACTGCTGACCAGAGGTGTACTGTTCCAGGTAATAGAGCCTATCCTGGTGACTGCTGACCAGAGGTGTACTGTTCCAGGTAATAGAGCCTATCCTGGTGACTGCTGACCAGAGGTGTACTGTTCCAGGTAATAGAGCCTATCCTGGTGACTGCTGACCAGAGGTGTACTGTTCCAGGTAATAGAGCCTATCCTGGTGACTGCTGACCAGAGGTGTACTGTTCCAGGTAATAGAGCCTATCCTGGTGACTGCTGACCAGAGGTGTACTGTTCCAGGTAATAGAGCCTATCCTGGTGACTGCTGACCAGAGGTGTACTGTTCCAGGTAATAGAGCCTATCCTGGTGACTGCTGACCAGAGGTGTACTGTTCCAGGTAATAGAGCCTATCCTGGTGACTGCTGACCAGAGGTGTACTGTTCCAGGTAATAGAGCCTATCCTGGTGACTGCTGACCAGAGGTGTACTGTTCCAGGTAATAGAGCCTATCCTGGTGACTGCTGACCAGAGGTGTACTGTTCCAGGTAATAGAGCCTATCCTGGTGACTGCTGACCAGAGGTGTACTGTTCCAGGTAATAGAGCCTATCCTGGTGACTGCTGACCAGAGGTGTACTGTTCCAGGTAATAGAGCCTATCCTGGTGACTGCTGACCAGAGGTGTACTGTTCCAGGTAATAGAGCCTATCCTGGTGACTGCTGACCAGAGGTGTACTGTTCCAGGTAATAGAGCCTATCCTGGTGACTGCTGACCAGAGGTGTACTGTTCCAGGTAATAGAGCCTATCCTGGTGACTGCTGACCAGAGGTGTACTGTTCCAGGTAATAGAGCCTATCCTGGTGACTGCTGACCAGAGGTGTACTGTTCCAGGTAATAGAGCCTATCCTGGTGACTGCTGACCAGAGGTGTACTGTTCCAGGTAATAGAGCCTATCCTGGTGACTGCTGACCAGAGGTGTACTGTTCCAGGTAATAGAGCCTATCCTGGTGACTGCTGACCAGAGGTGTACTGTTCCAGGTAATAGAGCCTATCCTGGTGACTGCTGACCAGAGGTGTACTGTTCCAGGTGATAGAGCCTATCCTGGTGACTGCTGACCAGAGGTGTACAGTTCCAGGTAATAGAGCCTATCCTGGTGACTGCTGACCAGAGGTGTACTGTTCCAGGGAATAGAGCCTATCCTGGTGACTGCTGACCAGAGGTGTACTGTTCCAGGTGATAGAGCCTATCCTGGTGACTGCTGACCAGAGGTGTACTGTTCCAGGTAATAGAGCCTATCCTGGTGACTGCTGACCAGAGGTGTACAGTTCCAGGTAATAGAGCCTATCCTGGTGACTGCTGACCAGAGGTGTACTGTTCCAGGTAATAGAGCCTATCCTGGTGACTGCTGACCAGAGGTGTCCTGTTCCAGGTAATAGAGCCTATCCTGGTGACTGCTGACCACAGGTGTACTGTTCCAGGTAACAGAGCCTATCCTGGTGACTGCTGACCAGAGGTGTACTGTTCCAGGTAATAGAGCCTATCCTGGTGACTGCTGACCAGAGGTGTCCTGTTCCAGGTAATAGAGCCTATCCTGGTGACTGCTGACCAGAGGTGTACTGTTCCAGGTAATAGAGCCTATCCTGGTGACTGCTGACCAGAGGTGTACTGTTCCAGGTAATAGAGCCTATCCTGGTGACTGCTGACCAGTGGTGTACTGTTCCAGGTAATAGGGCCTATCCTGGTGACTGCTGACCAGAGGTGTACTGTTCCAGGTAAGAGAGCCTATCCTGGTGACTACTGACCAGAGGTGTACTGTTCCAGGTAATAGAGCCTATCCTGGTGACTGCTGACCACAGGTGTACTGTTCCAGGTAACAGAGCCTATCCTGGTGACTGCTGACCAGAGGTGTACTGTTCCAGGTAATAGAGCCTATCCTGGTGACTGCTGACCAGAGGTGTACTGTTCCAGGTAATAGAGCCTATCCTGGTGACTGCTGACCAGAGGTGTCCTGTTCCAGGTGATAGAGCCTATCCTGGTGACTGCTGACTAGAGGTGTACTGTTCCAGGTAATAGAGCCTATCCTGGTGACTGCTGTCCAGAGGTGTACTGTTCCAGGTAATAGAGCCTATCCTGGTGACTGCTGACCAGAGGTGTACTGTTCCAGGGAATAGAGCCTATCCTGGTGACTGCTGACCAGAGGTGTACTGTTCCAGGTAATAGAGCCTATCCTGGTGACTGCTGACCAGAGGTGTACTGTTCCAGGTAATAGAGCCTATCCTGGTGACTGCTGACCAGAGGTGTACTGTTCCAGGTAATAGAGCCTATCCTGGTGACTGCTGACCAGAGGTGTACTGTTCCAGGTAATAGAGCCTATCCTGGTGACTGCATGACCAGAGGTGTCCTGTTCCAGGTAATAGAGCCTATCCTGGTGACTGCTGACCACAGGTGTACTGTTCCAGGTAACAGAGCCTATCCTGGTGACTGCTGACCAGAGGTGTACTGTTCCAGGTAATAGAGCCTATCCTGGTGACTGCTGACCGAGAGGTGTCCTGTTCCAGATGATAGAGCCTATCCTGGTGACTGCTGACCAGAGGTGTCCTGTTCCAGGTAATAGAGCCTATCCTGGTGACTGCTGACCAGAGGTGTACAGTTCCAGGTAATAGAGCCTATCCTGGTGACTGCTGACCAGAGGTGTACTGTTCCAGGGAATAGAGCCTATCCTGGTGACTGCTGACCAGAGGTGTACTGTTCCAGGTAACAGAGCCTATCCTGGTGACTGCTGACCAGAGGTGTCCTTTTCCAGGTGATAGAGCCTATCCTGGTGACTGCGACCAGAGGTGTACTGTTCCAGGTAATAGAGCCTATCCTGGTGACTGCTGACCAGAGGTGTACTGTTCCAGGTAATAGAGCCTATCCTGGTGACTGCTGACCAGAGGTGTACTGTTCCAGGTAATAGAGCCTATCCTGGTAGCTGCTGGACCTCTCTTCTATGCCATGCCCAAATGCACGCATGAATGACCTGAAGTGTAGAGGATCACCGTCATACATAGTTATCTCCCTAACAGGGAGTGTGGCCTGTTTGTGCTGTAGTACAAGGAGGTCAGTAATTTCATTCTGCCTCTGCATGACAGTAGAGAGGTTATCATGGCTGGTATTGTGGCTGATACCCACAGTGTTGATTCTGTGTTGATTGCTAGACCTAGTTGTTGGCTGCTGAGGGGTGTGGTTTATGACTGTTTCTGAATAGGTTTTGATGTCTTTGTTGTCGGTTGTTGTAAATCCCTTTGTAGTGGGGTCTTTGGAACTGCAAACTCAACAGGTGATGGTTCAGGTTCCTCATAGACCTCAGGTTCCTGGTTCTCAAAACAGGACTTCATTCCATCTTGTTGGTTTAGTAAAGTGGGCTGCCACAGCATGGGATTGAGAAGTTGACTCAACACTCTCCAGGACCTTCAGTCTGGCATTATATGCTGCTATGTCCGTTTCCAGTTCCACTAGAAGGACTTTTATTTAATACATTGTGCGTGTCCACTCTCCAAGTTTACCTCTCCGTGCTGCGTAGAGTGAATTTCAAATGCTCCTCTGTCCTCTCCTGTGGGGTCTTATTTGGGATTTCATCTTCCATCATTCACTTTTAATTCACGAGGACACAGTTGTAGATTTGATTGTTAAACGCAATGCCCCTTTAGACCTCCATTAATGCTTTAAAAACACAGACCCCCTGCCCTCGACCCCCTAGGCGGTGCCATTACATCCACCTTGCTCTCTTCAGCAGGAAGAGAGGGGGGAGACGGCAAGAGAGGGATGGACAAACCCAGGGAGGGGGGCCGACCACCAGAGAGAGGGCCCTGCCCCTGCCCGTGGCCACCAGGGTGTGCTACTAAATTCACCCAGAGAGAGCTGGGGCCGACCCAGGGAGCCGAAGCAGGGGACCCGACCCCCGCCGTAGCCACTCCAGCCAGCTCCCTGCCCCAAGGAGAAGAGGGGAGAGGGCCCAATGAGGGCCACCAGGGGTTTTACTACATCCAGTCAGCTCCCTGCACGGGCTGGGTCAACCCAGAGGGCGCAACTTCATCTAGCCAGCTCCCTGTTCCAGATATACAGAGAAATAGTAATGGCATATTTCTGTAGGCACTAACTCTGCCATGACCCGTTCAATAGCCTATGGGGTAATGAATGGTGTTTTTGTAGTATTTTTTTTTTATTATCGCCGAAAATGAGTTATTTGGTAAATACAGGCTGAGGAAATGTTATCCACTTTGTTCTACGAGATAATCTTCATCAGCTAACGTCACATTTTGTGATTAAAAAAAAATCATTTCTGCACATAAAGCACATGAAGGCATTTTAATCGGGGCGGCAGCGTAGCCTAGTGGTTAGAGCGTTAGACTGAAAGGTTGTGTAACAGTATAACTTTAGATCGTCCCCTCGCCCCGACACGGGCGCGAACCAGGGACCTTCTGCACGCATCAACAACGGTCTCCCACGAAGCATCGTTACCCATCGCTCCACAAAGGCCGCGGCCCTTGCCGAGCAAGGGGAACCACTACTTCTAGGTTTCAGAGCAAGTGACGTAACTGATTGAAACGCTATTAGCGCGTACCCGCTAACTAGCTAGCCATTTCACATCCGTTACAGTTGCAAGATCAAATCCCCGAGCTGACGAGGTACAAATCTGTCGTTCTGCCCGTGAACAAGGCAGTTAACCCACTGTTCCTAGGCCGTCATTGAAAATAAGAATTTGTTCTTAACTGACTTGCCTAGTTACATAAATAAAAAAAATCATAAAATTCATGTTAAATGCACTGATTTTATCTCATAGAAGGAAATCAGATCTCCTCAGTCCGTCTTAACTTCAGACATTATTTTTGGTGTTTTGTCATATTTTTTCTATTTACATTTACATTTTAGTAATTTAGCAGACGTTCTGGTAATATTTTACTAAATACATATACTGGGACATCTTTTAACACTTTCCTCACAGTAACACACAATTTCAGTCTTTTTTAGTCTTATTAAACCAATTATTTATTAATTTCTGCCCTGAAAAATCTATTCAGTTCCTCCACATTGAAATGAATGGCGGACAATTTTAACCTTTTCTCAATCTAGGGGGTGCTGTTTCCACTTTGGAAAATATCGTCTCCAAATTAAACTGCCTCATACTCAATTCTTGCTCGTACAATATGCATATTATTATTACTATTGGATAGAAAACAATCTCTAGTTTCTAAAACCGTTTGAATTATGTCTGTGGGTGAACCAGAACTCTTTCTGCAGCGAAATCCATGACAGGAACTGCGAAGGTCTGAAAACGAGGCTCTGTTCTCAGATCAGTTTAAAGCTCTGTATGTATCCTATGGGTCGACATGAACTGAACCCGCCTTCCCCTGGATGTCAGTAACCAATGAGAAGTGGAATGGATTTTCTACGTAGTTTTCAGAGCTTATAAAAGGCCAAGGAACGAAGGGAGCTCTCTTTTCGTCGTTCGTCATTGCGCAAAGCAAGACCTCAAGATGGCATTTTGAAACGCTCAGTTATCGGCCTTAGCTATATCCGTCTGTAATTTAATTCGATATAGGTGTTAGAAACATCATAACGAAGTTATTTTAAACCGAGTTATATCAGTTTATGCGAGTATATTGCTATTTTCGGAATTTCCTTAGTATTGCGTTTTGGGGATTTGGGAATGTTGTGGCCACATAGCTATTGTTAGCTGCTAATTCCGAAGTTGAAGACGACATTTTACAACCAAGCAACGATTCTTTTGGACAAAGGACACCTTGCCCAAGATTCTGATGGAAGCTCGTCCAAAAGTAAGAACTATTTATGATGTTATTCCATATTTATGTGGAAAAATGTAAACGCATTTGTTATTGCGGCACTAGTCTGGCTGTAATGCACACTGTATGTCTAGTAACGTTAATTTTAAAAATCTAACTCAGCGGTTGCATTAATAACTAATGCATCTTTCATTTGCTGTCCAACCTGTATTTTTTAGTCAATCTAATCGATAAATAATCGTAAACTTAGGTGCCTTTCCAAGATGGCGCCGGCCAGAATGCATGACCTGTTGCCACTGATCACATTGTATAACAACGATTTGTGCTGCTAAATATGCACATTTTCGAACAAAAACCTATATGCATTGTGTAATATGATGTTACAGGACTGTCATCTGACGAAGTATATCAAGGTTAGTCCAAAATTATATATCTTTTGCTGTATTGTTACGATCGCTAACCTGTGCTGCTGGTAAATTGCTTGTGTTTCTGGCTATTGTGCTAAGCTAATATAATGCTATATTGTGTTTTCGCTGTAAAACACTTAAAAAATCTGACATATTGGCTGGATTCACAAGATGTTGGGCTTTCATTTTCTGTACGCTGTGTATTTTTCAGAAATGTTTTAAGATGAGTAATTAGGTATTTGACGTTGGTCTCTGTAATTATTCTGGCAGCTTCGGCACTATTTCAGATTGCAGCTGCAATGTAGAACTGTGATTTATACCTGAAATATGCACATTTTTCCAAAAAAACATATGCTATACAATAAATATGTTATCAGACTGTCATCTTATGAAGTTGTTTCTTGGTTAGTGGCTATATATATCTTTATTTGGTCGAAATTGTGATAGCTACCCATGCAGGAAAAAAATGGTGGGAAAAGAAAGTTGTGTCTTTTGCTATCGTGGTTAGCTAATAGATTTACATATTGTGTCTTCCCTGTAAAACATTTTAAAAATCAGAAATGATGGCTGGATTCACAAGATGTGTATCTTTCATCTGGTGTCTTGGACTTGTGATTTAATGATATTTAGATGCTAGTATTTACTTGTGACGCTATGCTAGGCTATGCTAGTCAGCTTTTTTACTGTGGGGGGTGCTCCCGGATCCGGGATGCGTAGCAAGTAGAATTAAAATAGGTTGTTGTGACTGATTTTACACTGAATCCATGACGACTCTATGAAACTTTTCCAATGGCTCTCCTTGTTCTGTAGGGAGTTTGTTGTAGTTATCATCTATGGTACGATGTGATAATAAAACACATCCCAATGCTGCCCATTCTGTCTCATCAATATACCCCAAAATGCATGCAGGTATGACCTCTGACCCCCCCAGGTGGACGCATGGAGATGTCATTAACATTCCAATTATTTTATACTTAATTTCTTACCTTATACCTTATTTCATACCTCAAGTTAATAACATATCAGTTGCCTTATTTAGCAAAGATTGTTCCCTGATAATACATTAATTTCTATTTTCTGGTTATCAACAGTTTTTCTTCTGAAGTAACAAGTTATAAATCCATGTGAAAACAAATCCCCTCCATTGTGTCTTCATTACTTTATAGTAACAATATGTTCCTCCAGCCTTTGTCTTGAATATTTATTTCCTACTCATTCTAATGACACTATACATCCACTAGATGGGGGTGTTTTGACTAAAGTACCTACTTTTCAAAAACCCCTCTGATTATTAGATGAATGTATGAATAGTCACTACCCTTTCTAAGATACAAAGCCTGGAGGAAAGGACCTGGCTGCAGTGGAGGAAAGGACCTGGCTGCAGTGGAGGAAAGGACCTGGCTGCAGTGGAGGAAAGGACCTGGCTGCAGTGGAGGAAAGGACCTGGCTGCAGTGGAGGAAAGGACCTGGCTGCAGTGGAGGAAAGGACCTGGCTACAGTGGAGGAAAGGACCTGGCTGCAGTGGAGGAAAGGACCTGGCTGCAGTGGAGGAAAGGACCTGGCTGCAGTGGAGGGAAGGACCTGGCTGCAGTGGAGGAAAGGACCTGGCTGCAGTGGAGGAACGGACCTGGCTGCAGTGGAGGAAAGGACCTGGCTGCAGTGGAGGAAAGGACCTGGCTGCAGTGGAGGAAAGGACCTGGCTGCAGTGGAGGAAAGGACCTGGCTGCAGTGGAGGAAAGGACCTGGCTGCAGTGGAGGAAAGGACCTGGCTGCAGTGGAGGGAAGGACCTGGCTGCAGTGGAGGAAAGGACCTGGCTGCAGTGGAGGAAAGGACCTGGCTGCAGTGGAGGGAAGGACCTGGCTGCAGTGGAGGGAAGGACCTGGCTGCAGTGGAGGGAAGGACCTGGCTTCAGTGGAGGTAAGGACCTGGCTGCAGTGGAGGAAAGGACCTGGCTGCAGTGGAGGAAAGGACCTGGCTGCAGTGGAGGGAAGGACCTGGCTGCAGTGGAGGAAAGGACCTGGGTCATTCCAAAGGCCATTTATTCTGGAACAGAGCAATAAATCAAATCAAGCTTTATTTACACAGCACATTGACGACATGAATGCAACACAATGCACTTCACAGGAAAAAACTATGAAAATAAAACCTGAAATATTTACACAAGAAACAAAAGAATAACAATTTTAAACTAAAAGACTAAACAAGCACGCTAAGGAAAAGCAAAGCTAATAAGGTGTGTTTTAAGATCCCTGTTTTAAATATGTCCACAGTTTCAGACCTCCTCAGGTTCTCTGCAGGCTATTCCAGAGGCTGGGGGAATAATAACTAAAGGCTGCCTCTCCATGCCTCTTGGTCATAGACTTCAGGATAGTTAAAAGGCCAGTTTGGGGACTCCTCAGGTTCTCTGGCAGGCTATTCCAGAGGCTGGGGGAATAATAACTAAAGGCTGCCTCTCCATGCCTCTTGGTCCTAGACTTCAGGATAGTTAAAAGGCCAGTGCCAGAGGACCTGAGGGACATACTGGGTACTTAAAAGCATGTCTGACATGTATTGAGGTGCACTATGGAACGCCGTTTGGGTCTTTGCGTGTCAAAAAGATACACGTCAAATAACACTATGTAAACTGTCAGGATTTGGCCAGGATTGTTCCAGTTTTGGCCACTAGATGCCCCCATTGTGCTTTTTGGACCCTTGTGTTTTCCCTTGTTTCCAGTTATTATTTGCACCTGTGCCTCGTTTCCCTTGAATGTATTTAAACCCTTAGTTTTCCTCAGTTCTTTGCTCTGTGTTTGAATGTTAGCACCCAGCCCCAGCGATGCTGTGAACTTTTGTTACTCCTGTTGGATTCTCTTGAGGTACTTTGTTTTTGTTCTTGTATAAATATTTTTGATTATTCTTTTGAGGTTTTTTCCCTGCTGTATATACCACCTTGTGGATTTACCTTTTGTCTTTTGAGGATTACCTTTTTTCTCTTGGATTTACTTTTGACGTTGTGGATTTATATTTTTGCCTGAAGTACTTTCCTTTTTACTTTATTAAAACACCTTCTCAAGTACTGCTGTGTCTGCCTCATCTTCTGGGTTCTGCCGACTATTAGTGGCTCAGTTTGCTAAGTGACTGTTTCTCACACCGGAGACCTGAGTTAGTAACCGGGTCCTGACAGTAAACTATATGCAAATGTTGGCCGATCACAAATAAGGCTCATGTGAAGCCAGCTATATGAAAAACATCTCATTCATCATCACCAACAAACAATTAAATCATGTCGAACCTTGAAAACATGAGAAACCTCTTTTGAAGTTTTACCAGCCAAGTGCAACCACCTTTACAACCAGCCCAGGAGGATCAGGTGGTTCAAAGGTAGGATTCATTCTGGTAGGTTAGGTCATACCTGGCAAAAGTCAACATTAACCGGTACAACTACCTAGTAACGTTAACATGTAACGCTCCCCTGTCAGTTATTAGTCTATCTAGCTAGCTATGTTATCGTTTGTTATTTTACAGTATGTCCGTTCCAGTAAACTAGGCCTGTCTATTATTAGCCTATCTAGCTAGCTATGTTATCGTTTGTTATTTTACAGTATGTCCGTTCCAGTAAACTAGGCCTTTCTATTATTAGTCTATCTAGCTAGCTATGTTATTGTGTGTTATTTTACAGTTTGTCCGTTCCAGTAAACTAGGCCTGTCTATTATTAGTCTTTCTAGCTAGCTATGTTATCGTGTGTTATTTTACAGTTTGTCCGTTCCAGTAAACTAGGCCTTTCTATTATTAGTCTTTCTAGCTAGCTATGTTATCGTGTGTTATTTTACAGTTTGTCCGTTCCAGTAAACTAGGCCTTTCTATTATTAGTCTTTCTAGCTAGCTATGTTATCGTGTGTTATTTTACAGTTTGTCCGTTCCAGTAAACTAGGCCTTTCTATTGCTATTATGTTGTGTTATGATGTTGACTTTTTCTTCAAATATCGCTTGAACATGAAGCGTCGTTGTACTGGACTGAACAAACTAACGTTAGCTAGCTAACAATAGCAGCAGCTACCGTGGGGTGTGTGAGTCTGGGCGCCGTCGATTAGGCTGAGTGTCATTATTGTAACTTTAATAACGTTTACACATGTCAGATTTCAGTCGTTCAGGAGACGGAATAATGCTGGAATCCAAAGGCGTCAACCCGGGAGAAGCAGGCTGATAACTATGAGGGTTTGTCTGATCGCTGAGCCTAACATCCAGCAGCTGAACAGGAGAGGTACATTTTCCCTTTATCCCTGCAGTACATGAGGACACAGTGCGGTCCACAGTGCTTGCTTTGTAAGTAAGCTAGGTGTGAATCTATCTTGTGATTTAACATAGACTTAATGAAGGTTATTTTACTGATTTAAAGATCAAGGACTGTTTCCCTGTTTTATATTAGAATACTTGTTATTAGATTGAAATAATGTTTTCATATCTCAGTATCTTTAGAGTCTCCTGTGAGGCAGATCAAGTTGCACTATGGTGAGGAGGAGAGCAGCTTCTTGAAGGTTTTGGGCAAACATTCCCCCAGATGAATCCAAATGTAGAGGCCTTTAAGACAGACAGGAGGAGGAGGCTCGTTCTCCTACAGCTGGACAGCATGTGTCCAGCAGCAATCAAATCAGCTGGACTATGGAGGTCTGCCCTGTACTTAAGATTGAGGTTTTTTGATAGTTTATGTGTTAGGAAGGGGGAGGAAGATTGAGATGTATTATGTCACGTGATAAATGCCAGAGGGAATGAATTAATTCCAAAAGAAACGGGAATTAATTAATTTGAAAATAAACTGGATTTCCCTCTGTATACAAACGTTATAAATTAATTGATCAACTGGTGATTTCTTGTATTTTAATGTTAAAGGAAACTGTAAGGGAGGACAGAACCTATGGAGACAGAGACTCCACCTATGGAGACAGAGACTCCACCTATGGAGACAGAGACTCCACCTATGGAGACAGAGACTCCACCTATGGAGAGAGAGACTCCACCTATGGAGTCAGAGACTCCACCTATGGAGAGAGAGACTCCACCTATGGAGAGAGAGACTCCACCTATGGAGACAGAGACTCCACCTATGGAGAGAGAGACTCCACCTATGGAGAGAGAGACTCCACCTATGGAGACAGAGACTCCACCTATGGAGACAGGCCTCCCTGTTGACTCACCACAAGCTTCAATGACACTAGAGGTTTTTATTTTTTATTTTATTTATTTCACCTTTATTTAACCAGGTAGGCAAATTGAGAACACGTTCTCATTTACAATTGCGACCTGGCCAAAATAAAGCAAAGCAGTTCGACACATACAACAACACATGGTTACACATGGAGTAAAACAAACATACAGTCAATAATACAGTTGAAAAATAAGTCTATATACAATGTGAGCATGTGAGGTAAGGGAGGTGAAAGGCAAACAAAATATATATATAAATAAATAAAAATATAAAAAAGGCCATGGTGGCGAAGTAAATACAATATAGCAAGTTAATAAAAATAAAATAAAAACACTGGAATGGTTGGTTTGCAGTGGAAGAAAGTGCAAAGTAGAGATAGAAATAATGGGGTGCAAAGGAGCAAAATAAATAAATGAATACAGTAGGTAAAGAGGTAGTTGTTTGGGCTAAATTATAGATGGGCTATGTACAGGTGCAGTAATCTATGAGCTGCTCTGACAGCTGGTGCTTAAAGCTAGTGAGGGAGATAAGTGTTTCCAGTTTCAGAGATTTTTGTAGTTCGTTCCAGTCATTGGCAGCAGAGAACTGGAAGGAGAGGCGGCCAAAGGAAGAATTGGTTTTGTGGGTGACCAGAGAGATATACCTGCTGGAGCTCGTGCTACAGGTGGGTGCTGCCATGGTGACCAGCGAGCTGAGATAAGGGGGGACTTTACCTAGCAGGGTCTTGTAGATGACCTGGAGCCAGTGGGTTTGGCGACGAGTATGAAGCGAGGGCCAGCCAACGAGAGCGTACAGGTCGCAGTGGTGGGTAGTGTATGGGGCTTTGGTGACAAAACGGATGGCACTGTGATAGACTGCATCCAATTTATTGAGTAGGGTTTTGGAGGCTATTTTGTAAATGACATCACCGAAGTCGAGGATTGGTAGGATGGTCAGTTTTACAAGGGTATGTTTGGCAGCATAAGTGAAGGATGCTTTGTTGCGGAATAGGAAGCCAATTCTAGATTTAACTTTGGATTGGAGATGTTTGATGTGAGTCTGGAAGGAGAGTTTACAGTCTAACCAGACACCTAGGTATTTGTAGTTGTCCACATATTCTAGGTCAGAGCCGTCCAGAGTAGTGATGTTGGACAGGCGGGCAGGTGCAGGCAGCGATCGGTTGAAGAGCATGCATTTAGTTTTACTTGTATTTAAGAGCAATTGGAGGCCACGGAAGGAGAGTTGTATGGCATTGAAGCTCGCCTGGAGGGTTGTTAACACAGTGTCAAAAGAAGGGCCAGAAGTATACAGAATAGTGTCGTCTGCGTAGAGGTGGATCAGAGAATCACCAGCAGCAAGAGCGACATCATTGATGTATACAGAGAAGAGAGTCGGTCCAAGAATTGAACCCTGTGGCACCCCCATAGAGACTGCCAGAGGCCCGGACAACAGACCCTCCGATTTGACACACTGAACTCGATCAGAAAAGTAGTTGGTGAACCAGGCGAGGCAATCATTAGAGAAACCAAGGCTGTCGAGTCTGCCGATGAGGATGTGGTGATTGACAGAGTCAAAAGCCTTGGCAAGGTCAATGAATACGGCTGCACAGTATTGTTTCCTATCGATGGCGGTTAAGATATCGTTTATGACCTTGAGCGTGGCTGAGGTGCACCCATGACCAGCTCTGAAACCAGATTGCATAGCGGAGAAGGTATGGTGGGATTCGAAATGGTCGGTAATCTGTTTGTTGACTTGGCTTTCGAAGACCTTAGAAAGGCAGGGTAGGATAGATATAGGTCTGTAGCTGTTTGGGTCAAGAGTGTCCCCCCTTTTGAAGAGAGGGATAACCGCAGCTGCTTTCCAATCTTTGGGAATCTCAGACGACACGAAAGAGAGGTTGAAAAGGCTAGTAATAGGGGTGGCAACAATTTCAGCAGATAGTTTTAGAAAGAAAGGGTCCAGATTATCTAGCCCGGCTGATTTGTAAGGGTCCAGATTTTGCAGCTCTTTCAGAACATCAGCTGACTGTATTTGGGAGAAAGAGAAATGGGGAAGGCTTGGGCGAGTAGCAGAGGGGACGGCAGTGCTGTTGACCGGGGTAGGGGTAGCCAGGTGGAAAGCATGGCCAGCCGTAGAAAAATGATTATTGAAATTCTCAATTATAGTGGATTTGTCGGTGGTGACAGTGTTTCCTATCTTCAGTGCAGTTGGAAGCTGGGAGGAGGTGTTCTTATTCTCCATGGACTTTACAGTGTCCCAGAACTTTTTTGAATTTGTGTTGCAGGAAGCAAATTTCTGCTTGAAAAAGCTAGCCTTGGCTTTTCTAACTGCCTGTGTATATTGGTTTCTAGCTTCCCTGAAAAGTTGCATATCACGGGGGCTGTTCGATGCTAATGCAGAACGCCATAGGATGTTTTTCTGTTGGTTAAGGGCAGTCAGGTCAGGAGAGAACCAAGGGCTATATCTGTTCCTGGTTCTAAATTTCTTGAATGGGGCATGCTTATTCAAGATGGTGAGGAAGGCATTTAAAAAAAATATCCAGGCATCCTCTACTGACGGGATGAGATCAATATCCTTCCAGGATACCTCGGCCAGGTCGATTAGAAAGGCCTGCTCGCTGAAGTGTTTCAGGGAGCGTTTGACAGTGATGAGTGGAGGTCGTTTGACCGCTGACCCATTGCGGATGCAGGCAATGAGGCAGTGATCGCTGAGATCTTGGTTGAAAACAGCAGAGGTGTATTTGGAGGGCAAGTTGGTTAGGATGATATCTATGAGGGTACCCGTGTTTACGGAATTGGGGTGGTACCTGGTAGGTTCATTGATAATTTGTGTGAGATTGAGGGCATCAAGCTTAGATTGTAGGATGGGCTGGGGTGTTAAGCATGTTCCAATTTAGGTCGCCTAGCAGCACGAGCTCTGAAGATAGATGGGGGGCAATCAGTTCACATATGGTGTCCAGAGCACAGCTGGGGGCAGAGGGTAGTCTATAGCAGACGGCAACGGTGAGAGACTTGTTTTTAGAGAGGTGGATTTTTAAAAGTAGAAGTTCAAATTGTTTGGGAACAGACCTGGATAGTAAAACAGAACTCTGCAGGCAATCTTTGCAGTAGATTGCAACACCGCCCCCTTTGGCCGTTCTATCTTGTCTGAAAATCTTGTAGTTAGGGATGACATTTTTGGTGGTCTTCCTAAGCCAGGATTCAGACACGGCTAAAACATCCGGGTTGGCAGAGTGTGCTAAAGCAGTGAACAAAACAAACTTAGGGAGGAGGCTTCTAATGTTAACATGCATGAAACCAAGGCTATTACGGTTACAGAAGTCATCAAAAGAGAGCGCCTGGGGAATAGGAGTGGAGCTAGGTACTGCAGGGCCTGGATTCACCTCTACATCACCAGAGGAACAGAGGAGGAGTAGGATAAGGGTACGGCTAAAAGCTATGAGAATTGGTCGTCTAGAACGTCTAGAACAGAGAGTAAAAGGACGTTTCTGGGGGCGATAAAATAGCTTCAAGGAATAATGTACAGACAAAGGTATGGTAGGATGTGAATACAGTGGAGGTAAACCTAGGTATTGAGTGATGATGAGAGAGATATTGTCTCTAGAAACATCATTGAAACCAGGTGATGTCATCGCATATGTGGGTGGTGGAACTGAAAGGTTGGATATGGTATAGTGAGCAGGGCTAGAGGCTCTACAGTGAAATAAGCCAATAAACACTAACCAGAACAGCAATGGACAAGGCATATTTACATTAAGGAGAGGCATGCTTAATTGAATGATCAATAAGGGTCCAGTGAGTAGAGGTTGGTTGGGGTCACGGCGATCCAGACAGCTGGCCGGGTAGATGGCTATCGGTAGCAAGATAGCATAGGATGGAGGTCTATTTTTAGACACCTCGTGCGTTTCCGTCGGTAGATTAGTGGGGTTCCGTGTGGTAGAGGGGATCAAACCAATTGGCAAAATAGATATAGTGACCCAAGAAAAAAATTGTCCGATATACTTATTCAGATAGCAGCCGATAAGACAGCTAACGATTAGCGGGCCCCAGATGAGCGTTCAGGTAACGTCGCGACGGAGGTGCCAGTTGGATAACTCCCTCGGGCAGATAACGTTGGCAGTCAGTCGTGAAAGCCCGGTGGGGCTCCGCATCTGCAGCAAAAAAAAAAACGGGTCCGGATAGGTGACTGTAGCCCAGGAATGGCTGATGGAACTCCTCAGCTGGCTAGCTCCGGAATAATTTAAGTTTGCTCCGGGATCGACGTAAGCCAATAGTCACACGGTTTGCAGCTAGCTGCGAAATCAAGGTGCAAATGTCCAGAGCCTGCGGCTGAAATCCGGGGACACTGAGAAAAAAAAGAAAAAAAAGGCCCGGTATGCTCCGGTCCGAGTCGCGTTGCACAAAAGTACCGGTAGATTATCGAGCTAAAGGAATAGCTGATGACCACAAAACGTTGGCAGCTGAAACCCCAACGCTAGCCAGCAAACCGGCTAACTTCTGGGCAGCTTCAGATTAGCTTCTGGCTAGCTTCCAGCTAGCTTCTGGTTAGCTTTCTGGCTAGCTTCTGGTTAGCCTCTGGCTAGCTTCCACTGTGGATTTTCAGATTTGAGGTAAATAATACTTTTTTTTTTGTAATTGGTGAGGCGGGTTGCAGGAAAGCTTTTGTAGTTGAGTTCTTGGATAATAAAATATATAAAAGATATGCGAAGAAAGGTGTAAATATATATATACAGGACACGACAATACGAGGACAAAATGACGTCTGAACTGCTAAGCCATCTTGGAACACAATGGTTTGGAACGTTAAATGACCTTTTCCACTTTTAGCATCAAATGATAAAGTATAATATTAGTTCTACGATTCTCATTGTAACTTAACAATCAGAATGGCTTTATTTATTACTGTACCTGTATTGATTTCAGTCTCTAGTGGAAATGCAGGAGATACGACGTCTCCAAGACGAGGCTACCATCTCTCTCTGGCTGCAGACCAGGAGAAAGTATGTATATAATATAGCTGAGTAAATCTGTTCAGATCACATCAACGGCATTCCAACAGGAAACACTTACTTTTTCATACACAACACAGATGAATTCAATACTTATTATTTGCCACAGGAGATTAAACGTCGTCGTTTTGAGGAGTAGGAGAGCAGGCGGAGGAAGGTAAGGGATTTCACCAAGTTGATATCATCTGTATATTATGTGAGAGATAAACGCAGACGTTCTGTACATAACCTTGGAGATAATGGACGACGCAGCAGGACAAGGTGGAGCCGAGTCCCTTTGCGGAGTTCATTTTTCCAAGGTAATGTACAGAAAGGAGGCGTTTATCCTGCTTATACTACAGTTACCAAAGACAATAATACTAAAGCACACATTTATCTGCAGAAATCCTGCTGCTGCTGCTGCTACTGCTACTATGCACTGTCTTCTTGCTCCCAGCACCACCCCAGACTCCACCTGTTAGGTTCTGTCTTCCTGCTCCCAGCACCACCCCAGACTCCACCTGTTAGGTTCTGTGTTCCTGCTGGGGGCTTTGGTATAGCTTACCACACTCACTGCTGTAGGCTATTTTATATTGACGCTTTTGTTGGTCAATTTCTTCAACAGATGATCAGGTCTTTATAATTATCAAACATACATTAGTAATGGAAAGGAAACACAGACTCTTTGTTTAAGAATTAAAATTCTCCTTTAGTAATATAATTGTAGGCAGAAGTTGGTACAGAGGACAGTATATGATAGCTCTCCCCAGGTTCTGCAAAATGTCTAAGACATCCTGTAACTCATATAGCCTCCCCAGTCCCCCTTGCGTGACTTTCCCTGGCAACAACATTTTAATACAACTAACCTCCCCCTGACAGCAGCAACCATCTTATCAGCAATTAAAAGCTCAGAAGTGGGTTTGACTGAAACTTGACCTTTCATCACAAGTATCGGGTCATAACAAGGTGAACGAGTCCAAGCATCTTCTGACAGGTGGCTGTTTTCATCAGGCCTGATGAGACCTTACAGTTTATCATAACACCATTTATTAACCCTTTAAAAGGTATAAGGCCTTGGTTTAACCCCTTCACTTTGCTTGGGCAGTGAGCTACCCTGAATGAGCAGAGCCTATATCATCAAGGCTTGCATTATTCATTACTAAATAAATGGTTAAATGTATTTCTACATGCTGTTTTCTTTCTGAACTGGTTTTAGTGACCATTCTAGAATTCAACAATGTTGTGGTATAAATATATTTATAACTTAACACTGACAGTAATGCATATTGTAGTCAATAGAGGAGAGGAGACAGAGGGGGGTCTCTCATCCAGAGCAGCCTGATGGAGGGCCCTTTAAGATCAAATACCAGGATGGGAGGGAGCGGATTAGGAGATTCCTGCTCTCTGAATCCATTCAGGTAAATCATTAATTTACTTGTTGATAAACTCAGTACTATTAATGTACATTTCAGAATGAATTACAATTGTTAATGTTGGTCTTTTGTTACACCACCCATAAATAAATAAATAAATACCCCACCCAGGAATAAATACAGAAATAACCCCAAAAATAAATAAATGTATAAATAAATTCCCCTCCCAGATATAATGAAATAAATTCCCCACCCAGAAATAAATACAGAAACACAATTCAAATCTCTCTCTCTTTCTCTCTTTCTCTCTCTCTGTCTCTCAGAAACTTCAGACAGGGTGGAGCCGATTACTGCAGGTAAGAAGTCACAAATAACCCCATAGCCCCTTGTAGCATGTCTAATATTACTATTCTATATTAACAGGTCTGATATTACTATTCTATATTAACAGGTCTAATATTACTACTCTATATTAACAGGTCTAATATTACTACTCTATATTAACAGGTCTAATATTACTACTCTATATTAACAGGTCTAATATTACTATTCTATATTAACAGGTCTAATATTACTACTCTATATTAACAGGTCTAATATTACTACTCTATATTAACAGGTCTAATATTACTATTCTATATTAACAGGTCTAATATTACTACTCTATATTAACAGGTCTAATATTACTACTCTATATTAACAGGTCTGATATTACTACTCTATATTAACAGGTCTAATATTACTATTCTATATTAACAGGTCTAATATTACTACTCTATATTAACAGGTCTAATATTACTATTCTATATTAACAGGTCTAATATTACTATTCTATATTAACAGGTCTGATATTACTACTCTATATTAACAGGTCTGATATTACTACTCTATATTAACAGGTCTAATATTACTATTCTATATTAACAGGTCTAATATTACTACTCTATATTAACAGGTCTGATATTACTACTCTATATTAACAGGTCTAATATTACTACTCTATATTAACAGGTCTAATATTACTATTCTATATTAACAGGTCTAATATTACTATTCTATATTAACAGGTCTAATATTACTATTCTATATTAACAGGTCTAATATTACTACTCTATATTAACAGGTCTAATATTACTACTCTATATTAACAGGTCTAATATTACTACTCTATATTAACAGGTCTAATATTACTACTCTATATTAACAGGTCTAATATTACTACTCTATATTAACAGGTCTAATATTACTATTCTATATTAACAGGTCTAATATTACTACTCTATATTAACAGGTCTAATATTACTACTCTATATTAACAGGTCTAATATTACTATTCTATATTAACAGGTCTAATATTACTATTCTATATTAACAGGTCTAATATTACTATTCTATATTAACAGGTCTAATATTACTATTCTATATTAACAGGTCTAATATTACTACTCTATACAACCAGAACATTTAAAAGGGGACATCTTACATACATCGTAAATGAAAAGTTACATTATTCACAATATATTGTGAGTATCAAGGTATTTTTGGGGATAGAAAATGTAATCCAAAGTGTTCTTACTACTGTACAACATAACCACTGATATGGTATTTAGTGATACTGATTTAATACTATATTGTTGAAGTAACATATATGTGTGATACAAAGCAACAAAACACTTTCTATATGGTAAAACAAGCAACATAATACTGATATTTCTCTGTGTGTCTGTTTGGATATCAAATCAAAAGAGTTGGAATCAAGTATTGGAGTCAGGAGTTGAATGGACAACTGCTACTCCTATGGTCGTCATGGTTCCTCCTGATCCTCTGGTGGTGTAACAGAGACATCAGGTGGTCAGAGAAGGTTACTGCATGTCTATTTAATTCCTCACCTTTTTTTAAATGTTATTTCACCTTTATTTAACCAGGTAGGCTAGTTGAGAACAAGTTCTCATTTGCAACTGCGACCTGGCCAAGATAAAGCATAGCAGTGTGAACAGACAACACAGAGTTACACATGGAGTAAACAATAAACAAGGCAATAACATGGCAGAAAAAAAGAGAATCAATATACAATGTGTGCAAAAGGCATGAGAAAGTAGGCAATAAATCGAATAATTACAATTTAGCAGATTAACACTGGAGTGATAAATCATCAGATGATCATGTGCAAGTAGAGATACTGGTGTGCAAAAGAGCAGAAAAGTAAATAAATAAAAGCAGTATGGGGGTGAGGTAGATAAATTGGGTGGGCTATATACCGATGGACTATGTACAGCATATGACCTATCAGTCATATGGACATCTGCATTCAGACTGATGCTCCATCACTTCCTCTGGTCTTCTCAAACTCCTGTCCAGAAGTAGTAGTAGTAGTAGTAGTAGTAGTAGTAGTAGTAGTAGTAGTAGTAATAGTAGCAGTAGTACTGGTAGTAGCAGTAGTAGTAGTAGCATCAGCAGTACTAGTAGTAGCAGTAGTAGTAGTAGCATCAGCAGTACTAGTAGTAGCAGTAGTACTAGTAGTAGTAATAATAGTAGTAGTAGTAGTAGTAGTAGTACTAATAGTAGTAGTAGTAGTAATAATAGTAGTAGTACTGGTAGTAGCAGTAGTAGTAGTAGCATCAGCAGTACTAGTAGTAGCACCAGTAGTAGAAGTAGCACTATTAGTAGTAGTAGTAGCAGCAGTAGTACCAGTAGCAGTAGTAGTAGTAGCAGCAGTAGTAGTAGTAGCAGTAGTAGTGGTAGTAGTAGCAGTAGTAGTAGTACTAGTAGCAGTAGTAGTAGTAGTAGCAGTTGAAGTCGCAGTAGTAGTAGTAGTAGCAGTAGTAGTAGTAGTAGTAGTAGTAGTAGTTAGTATCAGGTAAAGAGAGAGACCAGTTCAGTGTTGACAGCTCAGTGTTGACAGCTCAGTGTTGACAACTTAGTGTTGATAGCTCCGTGTCGACAGCTCCGTGTCGACAGCTCCGTGTCGACAGCTCCGTGTCGACAGCTCCGTGTCGACAGCTCAGTGTTGACAACTCAGCTCTGTACTGTAGAGAATCATCCAAGACAAACAATGTCCAAACACTGATGTCTTACAAAGTTACATTTCATTATTTCAACAATATCAGTGTCATGTGGTATCAGAGTTCCATTGGGATAGATTGTAACTCAATATTAGGAAGGTGTTCTTAATGTTTTGTCCACTCCGTGTATATTTAAAGTTTCAACATGAAACAATTAGATTGATTAATAACAGGAAGTACTGTATGGTAAATACAGTATGGTTCTCTCTGTTCAATAGTAGACCTCCTCAAACACTGAGTAAAAGTCTCACTCAGATACAGCATGGTTCTCTCTGTTCAATAGTAGACCTCCTCAAACACTGAGTAAAAGTCTCACTCAGATACAGCATGGTTCTCTCTGTTCAATAGTAGACCTCCTCAAACACTGAGTAAAAGTCTCACTCAGATACAGCATGGTTCTCTCTGTTCAATAGTAGACCTCCTCAAACACTGAGTAAAAGTCTCACTCAGATCTTTAGAGTTCTCAGTCTCTGACTCCGCCCACTGACCTCCTGACCCCCCACAACCCTCTCCATTCTAAAAGGCTGCAGTGCAAAGGTCAATAATCTACGTTGGTTTGGAATTCTGTCTTAAGTCTCATCAAGATCTTTACAGACCACCCTCCCCTTCTCTAGACACTGTAGACTGGACCAGACATTATTCTGACCTGTTTTCTAAGTCTCATCAAGATCTTTACAGACCTCCCTCCCCTCCTCCTCTAGACACTGTAGACTGGACCAGACATTATTCTGACCTGTTTTCTAAGTCTCATCAAGATCTTTACAGACCTCCCTCCCCTCCTCTAGACACTGTAGACTGGACCAGACATTATTCTGACCTGTTTTCCCCATGATCACCATGGTCCATGGTCACTCACCACGGTACAGTGGACAGTAGACCTGGTCTGGTTCTACACATAGACGGTGATGGTGAATCATGTCAGATTGTGGAGAAGCCAACTTGATGAGTTTCTCCTGACCCAGCCCAACAACCCTATCAGTGCCCTCTGACCTCTCCCTTCTTGCAGCAGTCTCCCCTCCAACACTGAGTGAGCTTCACTGACCTCTTTCAAGTTCTGTCTCAGTCTCTCCACCTCTCCACCTTTCTCCTCCATCTGTCTATTCTTCTCTTTCATCTGTCTGCTGAACTCTCTCTGCATCTTTGTCTGTGAGATCATGATGTTCCTCTGTAACTCAGGTAGGACTATCTTCATCAGGTTTCTCTCTGCTTCAACTCTGGCCTCTCCTTCATAGTTCTCCATCATCTCCTCTATCTCCTGTCTGTGTCTCTCCTCCATCTCCCTCCTCTCATTCTCTGTCTTCTCTCTAAATCTCTCCATCTTTCTCTCCATCTCCTCCCTCCTATCAGACTCCCTCTTCAGCTCCTTCTCCAGCTCTATTTTCTTCTCCTCATCCCTCTCTTCTTTCACCTGTCTCTCCAGTTCTGTTATTCGTTCTCTGAGAATTCTGATATTTCTCTTGAGCTTCTGGATTTCTCCATCTTTCTCCTCCAGAGAATCCTGCATCTCCTTCTCAAGCCTCTCTCTCAAGTCTCTCTCCTCCCTCTGTTTCCTCTCTCCTCTCTCTCTCTGGATCTTTCCCTCCATCTCTCTAACCTGGGTCTCTGCCTCCTGGTAGGTCTGACTGCTGTAGAATCTCTCTCTGTTTCCTGCCACCATCTCCTCTACCTGCTCCAGCAGCTCTGATACCTGAGTGCCATGGGCCCTGTCCTTAATGTTGAGGACGTGGTACCTGCTCCCACTTTTCTCTACAAGCTGCTGGAGGTCCTGACTTCCTGCTTGGAGAAACTCCTCAATGCTCTGCTCTTTCAGGACATCATCATGAGTGAATAGAATCACAGTGTGTTCCCAACAACCCTCCCCAAACATATCCTCTGTTCTCTCCAGCACCCCTCTCTCCTCCCCCTTAGAGGGCTCCACTGGTATGACCAGGAGGAAGGCGTGGGGTCCCGGGGCAGACAGACGGACACAGAGCCCCACATCCTGTCTCATCTCCTCCAGAGAGAGTCCAGGACAGAACCAGTCTGGAGTGTCCACCAGCACCAGCCGTCTCCCACACACGTCCCCCTCTGTCCTCTTACTCCTCTGGGTCACTGCAGAGGGGCTGGCCTGGGCCCCAAACTCCTCTCTGCCCAGGATGGTGTTTCCTGCTGCACTCCTCCCAGCCCCAGTCCTCCCCAGCAGCACCAGTCTCAGCTCAGACACACTGGGAGACACTGGGGAGTCTGGACTGCTGCTCTCTCCTCCCACTGCAACACAACACACAGCACTGATCAACACACTGACTCTCTGGAGGATGTACAACAGAGTCAAATATAATATAATCTACATCCATAACTCACTATCTGGAGGATGTACAACAGAGTCAAATATAATATAATCTACATCCATAACTCACTATCTGGAGGATGTACAACAGAGTCAAATATAATATAATCTACATCCATAACTCACTCTCTGGAGGATGTACAACAGAGTCAAATATAATATAATCTACATCCATAACTCACTAAGTGGAGGATGTACAACAGAGTCAAATATAATATAATCTACATCCATAACTCACTATCTGGAGGATGTACAACAGAGTCAAATATAATATAATCTACATCCATAACTCACTATCTGGAGGATGTACAACAGAGTCAAATATAATATAATCTACATCCATAACTCACTATCTGGAGGATGTACAACAGAGTCAAATATAATATAATCTACATCCATAACTCACTATCTGGAGGATGTACAACAGAGTCAAATATAATATAATCTACATCCATAACTCACTATCTGGAGGATGTACAACAGAGTCCAATATAATATAATCTACATCCATAACTCACTATCTGGAGGAAGTACAACAGAGTCAAATATAATATAATCTACATCCATAACTCACTATCTGGAGGATGTACAACAGAGTCAAATATAATTTAATCTACATCCATAACTCACTATCTGGAGGATGTACAACAGAGTCAAATATAATATAATCTACATCCATAACTCACTATCTGGAGGATGTACAACAGAGTCAAATATAATTTAATCTACATCCATAACTCACTATCTGGAGGATGTACAACAGAGTCAAATATAATATAATATACATCCATAACACACTATCTGGAGGATGTACAACAGAGTCAAATATAATATAATCTACATCCATAACTCACTATTTGGAGGAATTAACTCCATGCTCTTTGTCCTCCTCAGTGGAAGTGTGGGGTCTGTATCTGAGGTCTCTCCTCCCACTGTAACACAACATAGAGAACTGGTCAACATACTGACTCATCAGAGACACATTTAAAACATACTATAAACAAACTACAAATACATTACACATCAGAGTGAAATATAGATTATTGGAGAAAATAGAGAATATCAAGATTGATGACAGTTTGAGACAACATGTATAACTCACTAAGTGAAGGATGGTCCACTATAGACTAGAAACAGTAGGAGACAACAGGACAATAGTGATAACTCACTAAGTGAAGGATGGTCCACTATAGACTAGAAACAGTAGGAGACAACAGGACAATATTGATAACTCACTAAGTGAAGGATGGTCCACTATAGACTAGAAACAGTAGGAGACAACAGGACAATAGTGATAACTCACTAAGTGAAGGATGGTCCACTATAGACTAGAAACAGTAGGAGACAAGAGGACAATATTGATAACTCACTAAGTGAAGGATGGTCCACTATAGACTAGAAACAGTAGGAGACAACAGGACAATATTGATAACTCACTAAGTGAAGGATGGTCCACTATAGACTAGAAACAGTAGGAGACAACAGGACAATAGTGATAACTCACTAAGTGAAGGATGGTCCACGATAGACTAGAAACAGTAGGAGACAACAGGACAATAGTGATAACTCACTAAGTGAAGGATGGTCCACTATAGACTAGAAACAGTAGGAGACAACAGGACAATAGTGATAACTCACTAAGTGAAGGATGGTCCACTATAGACTAGAAACAGTAGGAGACAACAGGACAATAGTGATAACTCACTAAGTGAAGGATGGTCCACTATAGACTAGAAACAGTAGGAGACAACAGGACAATAGTGATAACTCACTAAGTGAAGGATGGTCCACTATAGACTAGAAACAGTAGGAGACAACAGGACAATATTGATAACTCACTAAGTGAAGGATGGTCCACTATAGACTAGAAACAGTAGGAGACAACAGGACAATAGTGATAACTCACTAAATGAAGGATGGTCCACTATAGACTAGAAACAGTAGGAGACAACAGGACAATAGTGATAACTCACTAAGTGAAGGATGGTCCACTATAGACTAGAAACAGTAGGAGACAACAGGACAATAGTGATAACTCACTAAGTGAAGGATGGTCCACTATAGACTAGAAACAGTAGGAGACAACAGGACAATAGTGATAACTCACTAAGTGAAGGATGGTCCACTATAGACTAGAAACAGTAGGAGACAACAGGACAATAGTGATAACTCACTAAGTGAAGGATGGTCCACTATAGACTAGAAACAGTAGGAGACAACAGGACAATATTGATAACTCACTAAGTGAAGGATGGTCCACTATAGACTAGAAACAGTAGGAGACAACAGGACAATATTAATAACTCACTGTCTGGAGGAAGGTCCTTGCTCTGTCTCCTCCTGACTGGGAGTATGGAACCTGTATCTGACGTCTCTCCAGGTTCTAAAATAATAGAACAACCATTTAGAATGGGAACATCTACCTCAGTGACACATGAAGGCACATAGACCTACTGAAGGGGAGTTCTGGGTTTCTATTGAAATGTTAAGTGTCACATATCTCACTCACCAGTCATCTGGGCTGAGATCTCTCCTCTCAGTCTCTCTACCTCAGTCTTCACATCACATATCTGTTGAGCTGAAATAACAAAGGAGGACTAGGATTTGAATTCTGTGTTAAAGACTTTAGACAGAAATGTGATGCAGAGGGAAAGTATGAAGTGATGTAAACAATATTCACAACTCAGTGGAGAGTCGACAATAACCTGAGAATTGAGGAAAGTACAGAAGACTAAATGTATTAATGGTGTGAATAATCTTACCCAGATCAGCATTTTCATTGTTGACATCCTCCACCTGTTTGTCTCTTTCCTTTAACTGCTTCTCTCTCTCCTCTAGTAGGTTATCTTTCTCTTCTACTTCCTGCCTCCTCTCTTTTAGTTCATTTTCTTTTCCCTCCAGTACTTTGTCTCTCTCTTCCAGGAGTTTGTCTCTCTCTTCCAGCTGTTTGTCCCCATCTTCCAGTTGTTTGTCTCTCTCTTCCAGTAGTCTGTCCTTCTCTCCCAGTCTGTGGTTGCTGTCCTCTAGTTGAAGGTCTTTTTCCTGCAGTACGACTCTGAAGTTCTCTACTTGGCTGTTCTTGTCCTGCAGGATCTTTCTCAGTGCCTCTAGTTGAATGTCTCTATCCTTTAGTTGCTTGTCTTTCTCTTCCAGTTGGTTTTCTTTCTCTTCTAATAGTTTCTCCCTCTGTCCCATTATCTGGTTCTTCTCCTCCAGGAGTCTCTCTTTCTCTCTCACTTCCTGGGTCATATCATCCAGTTGTGTGTCTTTCTCCTCTAGTTGTTTCATCATCTCCTGTCTTAATTTCTCTTTTAATTCTTTTTCCATCTTCAACTCTGAGAGAGAGCAATTAACATATTTAATGGGTTGTTTGATTAGGTCATTTATTAATTAATTCAATAGTATGCCTATAAAGACATTATCATTTGGGGCGGCAGGGTAGCCTAGTGGTTAGAGCGTTGGACTAGTAACCTAAAGGTTGCAAGTTCAAATCCCCGAGCTGACAAGGTACAAATCTGTTGTTCTACCCCTGAACAGGCAGTTAACCCACTGTTCCTAGGCCGTCATTGAAAATAAGATTTTGTTCTAACTGACTTGCCTAGTTAAATAAAGGTAAAAGAAAAAATTTGATGGAGGTGGTACAATTATTAGTAATTATTTCCTCCAGTCAAAAGTTATTTGAGCTGAACCAATCATCAACTGGTCTATTGACTATTTGATACATTACAAATGAATTAGTCTGAAAAACTGAATGACATCACTCATGTTCCCTGATTCAATCCTCTCTCCTCCAGACTCTCTCATACTTACCAAGCTCACCAGCTGATGCCTCCCTCTTCAGCTTGTCCTCCTGGGTCTCATGTTGTAAATACTCTGATCCTGAGGCTATGGTGTAAAACAGAGAGGTGAGTTCTGTGTGGTAGACTACATCACTATGTACAGAACAAACAGGACCAATCAGATTTCTCCTGTCACTCAAGCCCCCCTCATGTAGGGACTGTGGGCACCAATGAGATCTGGTTAACTTCATAAATAATGTTGTTTTGTTATTGGCCTATCTCTGATCAAATTAATATTTTCATTGTTAGTGATAACCAGCAATGGGCTCTATGGCAGATACAGGATATTGTGTCAGGAGGCAGGGTTCTATGGAATATACATTCAGTAGAATTTGAAGAACATCTGACATCATAATCCAACCTACCTTGAGATCATTTGGGGAGAGTATTGATAAATGTAAAGAAACTGATTTAATTTGTAGCCTTGAAGAAGACACACTGCTGTTCACAAGGCCTGTAGTTTTTATAGTATCAGATTAACACTCTGGTCTGTTCTTTGTCTTGTGTTATTGGTTGTCAATAAACAAAACAGACAAATAATTAATTACTCACCTAATGCTGATCATCCATTATCCAAGATGGAGAGTCATGAATAATGATCATGTAAAACAGAATGCATTAGTTATTATTGTTCATTGAATTTCTGTCTCATTGAATAACTTAATGAAATACCATACATCATATTGGAATGACTGTTCATCACATTCATTACTAATGTACATCTAGGGAAAGGGATGTAAGCAGCACTACTATGTGAGCAGTCTGAGAATGACTGAATGCTTCATAATAAGACATCAAGCTAAATTCAAGCTGATTCTATTTTAATTTGGTGTGTGAAATGTTGAGCTATATGGCAGATATATTGTGGGATTCTTATGGTATTGCTCCTGATCATCCATTATCCAAGATGGAGAGGAATGAAAATTGATCATGTATAACAAAATATATTAGTTATTACAGTTACATTCAATCCAATTTCAGTCACATTACATTATTCAATCAAATACCATACATCATATTGGAATGACTGTTCATCACATTCATTACTAATGTACATCTAGGGAAAGGGATGTAAGCAGTGCTACAATTGGAACAGTCTAAACATCACAGAATGATTCATACTGGGACATCAAACTGAATTCAAGCAGATTCCATGTTAATTTTAGAGTGTGATATGTTGAGCTCTACAGCAGATATATTGTGAAACTAAAATGGCGCCGGAAGAAATGGCACCAGTTTTACGGGCGCCCAACCAATTGTGCTGTTATGTGGGGTTTTTTGCGTTATTTGTTACTTATTTTGTACATAATGTTTCTGCCACCGTATCTTACGGAAAAAAAGAGCTGCTGGATATCAGGACAGCGATCACTCACCTCGGATTAGACAAAGATTTTTTCTTCAAAAAACAAGACGCACAAGACATTGTCCAAACACCCGACAGGACCAACATCCCCGTTATTTGCAAGAGGAAGAGACATACATAAAGAGGACACAGAGCGGGATGCCTGGTCAGGACCCGGGAAAGGAGAGTGGGAAAAATGCCATTACCGGCAATATTACTCGCCAACGTGCAATCATTGGACAATAAATTAGACGAGGTACGATCACGAATATCCTACCATCGGGACATCAAAACTGTAATATCCTGTTTCACATAATCGTGCCTGAATGACGACATGGATATTCAGCTAGCGGGATATATGCTGCACCGGCAAGATAGAACAGCACACTCCGGTAAGAAGGGGGGACGGTCTGTGCATATTTGTAAACAACAGGTGGTGCACAAAATCTAAGGAAGTCTCTAGATTTTGCTCGCCTGAAGTAGAGTATATTGTGATAAATTGCAGGCCACACTACTTGCCTAGAGAATTTTCAGCTATACTTTTCAAGGCTGTTTATTTACCACCACAGACAGATGCTGGCACTAAGACTGCACTCAGTCAGCTGTATAAGGAAATAAGCAAACAGGAAACACTTCACCAAGAGGCGGCGCTCCTAGTGGCCGGAGACTTTAATGCAGGGAAACTTAAATCAGTTCTACCAAATTTCTATCAACATGTTAAACGTGCAACCAGAGGAAAAACATTCTAGATCACCTGTACTCCACACACAGAGACGCGTGCAAAGCTCTCACTTGCCCTCCATTTGGTAAATCCGACCACAACTCTATCCTCCTGATTCCTGCTTACAAGCAAAAATTAAAGCAGGGAGCACCAGTGACTCGGTCTATAAAAAAGTGGTCAGATGAAGCAGATCTGATCAGATCTGCTTCTGAACTGATCTAGATCAGTGGTCAGATCTAGATCAGATCTACAGGACTGTTTTGCTATCACAGACTGGAACATGTTCCGGGATTCTTCCGATGGCTTTGAGGAGTACACCACATCAGTCACTGGCTTTATCAATAAGTGCATTGAGGACGTCGTCCCCACAGTGACTGTACATACATACCCCAACCAGAAGCCATGGATTACAGGCAACATTCGCACTGAGGTAAAGGGTAGAGCTGCCGCTTTCAAGGTGCGAGACTCTAACAAGGAAGCTTACAAGAAATCCTGCTATGCCCTGCGTCGAACCCATCAAACAGGCAAAGCGTCAATACAGGGCTAAGATTGAATCATACTACAGTTCACCGGCTCCGATGCTCGTCTTCTGTGGCAGGGCTTGCAAACTATTACAGACTACAAAGGGAAGCACAGCCGAGAGCTGCCCAGTGACACGAGCCTACCAGACGAGCTAAATCACTTCTATGCTCGCTTCGAGGCAAGCAACACTGACGCATGCATGAGAGCATCAGCTGTTCCAGACGACTGTGTAATCACGCTCTCCGTAACCGACGTGAGTAAGATCTTTAAACAGGTCAACATACACAAGGCTGCGGAGCCAGACTGATTACCAGGACGTGTGCTCCGGGCATGTGCTGACCAACTGGCAGGTGTCTTCACTGACATTTTCAACATGTCCCTGATTTGAGTCTGTAATACCAACATGTTTCAAGCAGACCACCATAGTCCATGTGCCCAAGAGCACAAAGGCAACCTGCCTAAATGACTACAGACCCGTAGCACTCACGTCTGTAGCCATGAAGTGCTTTGAAAGGCTGGTAATGGGTCACATCAACACCATTATCCCAGAAACCCAAGACCCACTCCAATTTGCAAGCCGCAAAAACAGATCCACAGATGATGCAATCTCCATTGCACTCCACACTGCCCTTTCCCACCTGGACAAAAGGAACACTTATGTGAGAATGCTGTTCATTGAATACAGCTCAGCGTTCAACACCGTAGTACCCTCAAAGCTCATTACTAAGCTAAGGATCCTGAGACTAAACACCTCCCTCTGCAATTGGATCCTGGACTTCCTGACGAGCCGCCCCCAGGTGGTGAGGGTAGGTAGCAACACATCTGCCACGCTGATCCTCAACACTGGAGCCCCTCAGGGGTGCGTGCTCAGTCCCCTCCTGTACTCCCTGTTCACCCACAACTGCATGGCCAGGCACGACTCCAACACTATCATTAAGTTTGCAGACAACACAACAGTGGTAGGCCTGATCACCGACAACGACGAGACAGCCTATAGGGAGGAGGTCAGAGACCTGGCCGGGTGGTGCCAGAATAACAACCTATCCCTCAACGTAACCAAGACTAAGGAGATGACTGTGGACTACAGGAAAAGGAGGACCGAGCACACCCCCATTCTCATCGACGGGGCTGTAGTGGAGCAGGTTGAGAGCTTCAAGTTCCTTGGTGTCCACATCACCAACAAACTAGAAGGGTCCAAACACACCAAGACAGTTGTGAAGAGGGCACGACAAAGCCTATTCCCCCTCAGGAAACTAAAAAGATTTGGCATGGGTCCTGAGATCCTCAAAAGGTTCTACAGCTGCAACATTGAGAGCATCCTGACTGGTTGCATCATTGCCTGATACGGCAATTGCTCGGCCTCCGACCACAAGGCACTACAGAGGGTAGTGCGTACGGCCCAGTACATCACTGAGGCTAAGCTGCCTGCCATCCAGGACCGCTACATCAAGCGGTGTCAGAGGAAGGCCCTAAAAATTGTCAAAGACCCCAGCCACCCCAGTCATAGACTGTTCTCTCTACTACCGCATGGCAAGCGGTACCAGAGTGCCATGTCTAGGACAAAAATGCTTCTCAACAGTTTTTACCCCCAAGCCATAAGACTCCTGAACAGGTAATCAAATGGCTACCCGGACTATTTGCATTGTGTGCCCTCACCCCCCCAACCCCTCTTTTACGCTGCTGCCACTCTCTGTTTATCATATATGCATAGTCACTTTAACTATACATTTATGTACATACTACCTCAATTCGCCCGACCAATCAGTGCTAACCGGGCTATCTGCATTGTGTCCCGCCACCCACCACCCGCCAACCCCTCTTTTACGCTACTGCTACTCTCTGTTCATCATATATGCATAGTCGCTTTAACCATATCTACATGTACATACTACCTTAATCAGCCTGACTAACCGGTGTCTGTATATAGCCCCGCTACTGTATGTTGCCTCTCTACTGTTATTCACTGTCTTTTTACTGTTGTTTTTATTTCTTTACTTATCTATTGTTCACCAAATACCTTTTCTGCACTATTGGTTAGAGCCTGTATTCAGCATTTCATTGTAAGGTCTACTACACCTGTTGTATTCAGCATTTCATTGTAAGGTCTACTACACCTGTTGTATTCGGCGCACGTGAGAAATAAACTTTGATTTGATTTGATTGTGGGAGGGCTATGTGAAATGTTGACCTCTATAGCAGATATATTGTGGGAGGACAATGTGAAATGTTGATCTCTATGGCAGATATATTGTGGGAGAACAATGTGAAATGTTGACCTCTATGGCAGATATATTGTGGGAGGACAATGTGAAATATTGACCTCTACAGCAGATATATTGTGGGAGATCTATGACATGAAAATTCTGGATAATTTGAAGAACATCTATACATCTTATCCAACCTACCTTGAGAACATTTGGGGAGAGTATTGATAAATGTAAAGAAACTGATTTAATTTGTAGCCTTGAAGAAGACACTGCTGTTCACAAGGCCTGTAGTTTTTATAGTATCAGATTAACACTCTGGTCTGTTCTTTGTCTTGTGTTATTGGTTGTCAATAAACAAAACAGACAAATAAGTAATTACTCACCCATGAATTTTTCTGATCATCCATTATCCAAAATGGAGAGTGATGAATAATGATCATGTAAAACAGAATGCATTAGTTATTATTGTTCATTGAATTTCTGTCTCATTACATAATTTAATGAAATACCATACATCATATTGGAATGACTGTTCATCACATTCCTTACTAATGTACATCTAGGGAAAGGGATGTAAGCAGCACTACTATGTGAGCAGTCTGAGAATGACTGAATGCTTCATAATAAGACATCAAGCTAAATTCAAGCTGATTCTATTTTAATTTTGGTGTGTGTAATGTTGAGCTCTATGGCAGATATATTGTGGGAGGACTATGTGAAATATAGACCTCTATGGCAGATATATTGTAGGAGGACTATGTGAAATTGTCACGTTCCTGACCTTGTTTTCCTTTTGTATAGTTGTGTTTAGTGGGTCAGGACGTGAGCTGGGTGGGCAGTCTGTGTTGCTTGTTCTATGTTTAGTGTCATTGTTAATTGACCTTGTATGGTTCTCAATCAGAGGCAGGTGTTTGACGTTTCCTCTGATTGAGAACCATATATAGGTAGGTTGTTTCACATTGTTTGTTGTGGGTGGTTGTCTTCCGTGTCCGTATATGTTACCACACGGGACTGTTTCGTTTTGTTTAAGTCTGTTCCTGTTCGTGCGTTCTTCGTTTCATGTAAGTTCTTAAGTTCAGGTCTGTTTAGTTTGTTTTGTTATTTTGTAATTTAAAGTGTGCTTCTTGTTTCGTCTTTGTTTAAATAAATCATTATGTCTACAATCACCGCTGCGCTTTGGTCCAATCCCTACTCCTCCTCTTCAGACGAAGAGGAGGAGAACAATCATTACAGAAATATTGACCTCAATGCCAGATATATTGTGGGAGGGCTAGTATTGATTCCTAGTTAGTTGCTCAACTGAATGTATTCAACTGAAATATGTCTTCCACATTTAACTCAACCCCTCTGATATGTGGAGCTCTATAGCAGATATATTGTGGGAGGGATATGTGAAATGTTGATATAAAAATTTTAAGAACATCTATACATCTTAATCCAACCTACCGTGAGAACATTTGGGGAGAGTATTGATAAAGTAAAAAAACTGATTTAATTTGTAGCCTTGAAGAAGACACACTGCTGTTCACAAGGCCTGTAGTTTTTATAGTATCAGATTAACACTCTGGTCTGTTCTTTGTCTTGTGTTATTGGTTGTCAATAAACAAAACAGACAAATAAGTAATTACTCACCAAATGCTGATCATCCATTATCCAAGATGGAGAGTCATGAATAATGATCATGTAAAACAGAATGTATTAGTTATTATCATTACCTTCAAATCACCATCTGTCACATTATCCTCTCAAATACCATAGTGATGTGGTATACATCAGAGGGGTATGAGTGTTCATCACATTCATTACTAATGACAATCAAGGGACGTGACAGTAATGTTGAAATGGTTCTAATGCTTTAGGACCAGCTCAAAGCTCAGAGTGATGGTAATATGCATTGTAACTAGTTGATATTCAGAATGAATCTAGTCTATTCATCTGTAACTCCTACTATGAACTCCTACCTACATGAGAAAGTACAAGTGTTCTGTACAGGGAAAGAGACTGGTTGTTATTGTTGTTGTTTAGGTGTTTAGAAACATTACTGGACTTCTACAACACTTACCTTCGTCCCATAAACCCACTGCAGCCTCCTTCTTCTGTTCTCCATGGATGACCTGACATATGTAGACTCCTCTATCTGACTCCCTGAAGTCTGTCAGCCTCAGAGACACGTTGCCTCTCTCCAGCTGCTGGGTGATCAGACTCACTCTGCCCTCATAGACACTCCTCTCTGTCACCTGGCCATTCTTATACAGGTAAATACACTCTGTCTCTTTAAACCACCTGATCGTTGTGTCAACAGCACTGGTGTCAGGTGAGAGGTGACAGGGGAGGGTGACCTCTTCACCAACATCAGCCCTCACATAGTCTTCTGAGGTGAGTTTAAACTGATCTGTTCAGAAAGAGAGAACATTTCATGTTTAATGACATCGTCTGTGTCAGGAACACAAATCCTCTCAGTACATTTATAAACACAGCTGAATTAAAAACTACAATAGACATACAACAACCAGGACCATGTCAATTCTAAAATACAACCCCCACAATCCCAGACAGACAGATTCATTTGAAGGAAAGTATATATGTCATAGAAGAATGTGATGCTATAATCTAGAATGATATTATCCCATTTGTTCCCACATCTTTCCCAGACATGCCACTATGCAAATCTTATGCCACTAGTAAGCCTAACATGTCATCCATTTTGATTATTTATTTATTTAAAAGTATGTTTTATTCTTGGTCACAATTGTGACAGAGTGCTCTGTCTATAATAACCTGAACAGATATTTATCCCTATTCCTCAACCTCAATATCTATATACCTCAGTCCACTTACCCACACACCTAAACTCAATGACCCACACACCCCAGCCCTGTTACCCCCATGCTCTAACCCCAACACCCACATGATAATACCCTCAATATCTATATACCTCAGCCCACTTACCCACACACCTAAACTCAATGACCCACACACCCCAGCCCTGTTACCCCCATGCCCTAACCCTAACACCCACATGCCAATACCCTCGAATCTATACAATCAAGTACAGATACAGGCATATCCTGGCCCTAAATGACCTGTGTGTTACTCAAGACCCCAGTTCCTTTGCCAATACACCTCATCCCTGTTACTTTCCTATCTCAGCCCTGTTACCCACTTTCCTTAGGCCTGTATTCCCCAAGTCACCAACAGTAACCTATATCCAGCTATTCACTGCACACCCCAACCCTGTTATCAGCATGTTTTAGTCCTGTGACATCTGACCTGTATACACTAATCATTTCATAGATAAACTAATATTACAGTGGTATAACACATGTGACCCAGCCCCAATCTCTTGTTTCTACCACAAACGTTGTTGCCAGAAAGGATTTGATTGGGCAATAGACGTCCATCCAGCCCCATTACCTGTATGAACCTTGTGTATCCCTACACCCCATTATAAACCATTATAAGCCACTTTTATGTTTACATACCCTACATTACTCATCTCATACGTATATACTGTACTCGATACCATCTACTGCATCTTGCCTATGCCGTTCTGTACCACCACTTATTCATCTATCTTTATGTACATATTCTTTATCCCTTTACACTTGTGTGTATTTATTTTTATTTATTTTTATTTTTTTATTTTTTTTATTTCACCTTTATTTAACCAGGTAGGCTAGTTGAGAACAAGTTCTCATTTGCAACTGCGACCTGGCCAAGATAAAGCATAGCAGTGTGAACAGACAACAACACAGAGTTACACATGGAGTAAACAATAAACAAGTCAATAACATGGTAGAAAAAAAGAGAATCTATATACAATGTGTGCAAAAGGGTAGGCAATAAGTCGAATAATTACAAAGTATAAGGTAGTAGTTGTGGAACTGTTAGGTTAGATTACTCGTTGGTTATTACTGCATTGTCAGAACTAGAAGCACAAGCATTTCGCTACACTCGCATTAACATCTGCTAACCATGTGTATGTGACAATAAAATTTGATTTGATTTGAAATCCATGGGCATACTCGTATAAAACAGGTCTACCCCAGTGTCCAAGCCTCAACATTCATACTAACCAGGTCTACCCCAGTGTCCAAGCCTCAACATTCATACTAACCAGGTCTACCCCAGTGTCCAAGCCTCAACATTCATACTAACCAGGTCTACCCCAGTGTCCAAGCCTCAACATTCATACTAACCAGGTCTACCCCAGTGTCCAAGCCTCAACATTCATACTAACCAGGTCTACCCCAGTGTCCAAGCCTTAACATTCATACTAACCAGGTCTACCCCAGTGTCCAAGCCTCAACATTCATACTAACCAGGTCTACCATTGTGCAAGAGACAGTAAACAAACCTAATAACATTAAATATCACTTCAATTATTATACTAATTCAGTTTATGGGTCTATACACGGCCAATTCCCCCTGAAATAACAACATGTGATGTTTTACAGTAAAAATCTCTGATTTAAACATCAGTAAAGGTAATGGATAATGGTAAAATCATCTGTAACATCAGAACAAGTAAATCCTGAACTGAACTCAACTTAAATCTACCGAAGAAAGAAAAGGATCTGCTATGACTAAATATATAGAATAAATTAGAGGCACTGTATTTTCCCATTAGTCAGACATGTTTGGCAGGTAGCCTAGCACTTAAGAGCATTGGGCCAGTAACCAAAACGTCGCTGGTTTGAATCCCTGAGGAAACTAGAAAAACATTTGTTGATATGCCCTTGAGCAAGACACTTAATCCTAATTGCTCTGGATACATATTTTATATATTTAACGAGGCAAGTCAGTTCAGAACAAATTCTTATTTAGAATGACAGCCAACCCCAGACGATGCTGGACCAATTGTGCTCCCCCCTTTGGGACTCCCAATCATGGGCGGTTGTGATACAGCCTGGAATTGAACCAGAGTCTGTAGAGATTCTTCTTGCACTGAGATGCAGTGCCTTAAACCGCTGCGCCACTCAGGAGCCCAACTTATTTGTTGATATGTACAACTTTAACTTCTCTAGAGCCAGTAAAGTACAAAAGGTTTATTTTCTTCCATATTGTGTCCGACTGGATTAAATGTGTTCTATAATAAAGAGATGTTTGGAGGGAGAGGTCACTGTGGAGCAGTAGAGCTGTTTCTCACAGACACAAACTCAGCTACAACTCCTCATGTTACAAACACATTTCATCCAGACACACATTTACACATGAAGAGAAATAAAACCACAAACACATTTCATTTTCAATAGTTGGTTTAGTTCTGTTCTCCCAAATACATGAAGGAAAAGTTCATCATTAATTATAGCATGGTGACTTACTATGAACTCTGGACTCTGCCATTTTAACTGCAATAAAAAGAGAAAACATTCATATTTACATCATTACCATTCACCAAATTCTCTCTTTTGCTCAATCACACTGATACAAACATCACTTCCTCTTTCTCCAGTCCTCATTGTTTTAAAACAGGACTGTTGTGTCTAGTTTGGAAAGTGAAATATACTGACATCTCCTCTTACCTTTACTGGTCTTCACGTCCTCCACTTCACATTCAAAATAGTTGATTTAAATCCACAACAACTCTAATAGTAACTATATGTGCATATCTACACGTTTTTACAGAACAATCTACACCTCAGGTCTATACTGAGACACAACTTTCACCTTCACCTTTGCACATGTACTTGGAGTAAACTCCTCCCCCCAGCCTCTCTGGTTAATAGAAAACCCAGTCACAAAGTCCAAATTGTCTATAGGCCTATCGTAACATGTCATTAAAACAGAAATGTACATTTCTGATCTTAGTTTAAGGTTAGGCATAACGTTAGCAGTGTGGTTTAGGGTTAAAATCAGATTGTAATACTGTAGCTCAGTTGGTAGAACATAGCGCTTGCAATGCCTGAGCTGTGGTTTCAATTACTAAAAAAGTAAGAAAATGGACTCAGTACAGAGAATCTGGTAAAATGTAAAAATGGGCGGGGTTTGTGACTTTGTTAACTAGTGCCCAACATTAGAGGGTTTATGCTATCATACAGCATGGTGCCGTCTTCTATCATCATATTTTAGTTTATCATCTCTAAAGTTCTTAAAACTGTTTCAATTCAAATCAGAAGACCGATCCAGCCAGCAGATGGTAGTGATGTTCTTTAATTATAGTCATATTATCCTGAGCTGTAAAGATTTAACAGTGTCTATCAATATTAGCTTCTCTTATCTCTTTGGACCCATTCACATGAGTAAATGAGTGAAATTGCTTCCATGACAAAAAGTCTCAATGCTTTTCCATCCCCTCCTAACAAAATAAATGTAGCTGACTGGTGGTCATTTACTGTCTGAGAAGAGAGTATCATTGCCACCTGCTGGGCAATGTTGGAAACTGCAGTGAATTTACAAATCAGAAAGTCAGACATACCATATACGGGACTGGGAGTAAAGGCTGAGTTTGGGTTAGGGTGTGCAGGGGACAGAGCTGGGGGTAAAGACTGAGTTTGGGTTAGGGTGTTTAGGGGACAGGGCTGGGGGTAAAGGCTGAGTTTGGGTTAGGGTGTGCAGGGGACAGGGCTGGGGGTAAAGGCTGAGTTTGGGTTAGGGTGTGCAGGGGACAGGGCTGGGGGTAAAGGCTGAGTTTGGGTTAGGGTGTGCAGGGGACAGGGCTGGGGGTAAAGGCTGAGTTTGGGTTAGGGTGTGCAGGGGACAGGGCTGGGGGTAAAGGCTGAGTTTGGGTTAGGGTTAAAGTGGACAGGGCTGGGGGTAAAGGCTGAGTTTGGGTTAGGGTGTGCAGGGGACAGGGCTGGGGGTAAAGGCTGAGTTTGGGTTAGGGTGTGTAGGGGACAGGGCTGGGGGTAAAGGCTGAGTTTATGGGAGGCTGAGTTAAGGCGTCTGCATGCTTCCCAGCCAAAACAATCTGAAGAGTTCTTCCATATTTATGACGATTGTAGTGGCTTCCTTTCCTCTTGACCAGAACCACTGCTCAAGCCTGAAGCGAGGTTGTTTCAGACACATACAGTCCACATTCGAAGTTCCCACTCCCGAGTCTAGCTTGGACTCCCCCTCCCCCGAAGGCCCAACTTCCTGCCTTTATCCTGTCACTAACACACTGACCACAGTACAATGAATGGTCAAGAGGGGGAGCTAAAAACTAAGGTGCACTTATAACAAAGGAATATATCTCAATCAGGTCAATATAAATCATCAAGGTGCCTGATATTTCATCATAAACATTCATATTTCATATATTTACACACACGTACATGGAGCTCTGTATGTTCTGTCTTTTATACAAATATGTCCACATCGGCTCTAACATACCGGCCCCTAATTGTTAACTGCACTGAATACATAACAGTTACTTAATATTCCAAAAATAGAGCCAATTCACAAAACATTCTATACCAGAGCACTATTACGGTTCATGGCTACACCACCGTTCAAAAGTTTGGGGTCACATAGAAATGTCCTTGTTTTTGAAAGAAAAGCATTTTTTTTGTCCATTCAAATAACACCAAATTGAAAAGAAATACAGTGTAGACATTGTTAATGCTGGAAATGACTATTGTAGCCGGAAATGGCTGATTTTTTAAAATGGAATATCTACATAGGCGTACAGAGACCCATTATCAGCAACCATCATTCCTGTGTTCCAATCGTACATTGTGTTAGCTAATCCAAGTTTATCATTTTAGAAATGCTATTTGATCATTAGAAAACCCTTTTGCAATTGTGTTAGCACAGCTGAAAAATGTTGTTCTGATTAAAGAAGCAGTAAAACTGGCCTTCTTTAGACTAGTTGAGTATTACATTTACATTTAAGTCATTTAGCAGACGCTCTTATCCAGAGCGACTTACAAGTTGGTGCATTCACCTTATGATGTCCAGTGGAACAACCACTTTACAATAGTGCATCTAACTCTAAGGGAGGGGGGGGGGGGGGGGGTTAGAGGGATTACTTTATCCTATCCTAGGTATTCCTTAAAGAGGTGGGGTTTCAGGTGTCTCCGGAAGGTGGTGATTGATTCCGCTGACCTGGCGTCGTGGGGGAGTTTGTTCCACCATTGGGGTGCCAGAGCAGCGAACAGTTTTGACTGGGCTGAGCGGGAGCTGTACTTCCTCAGAGGTAGGGAGGCGAGCAGGCCAGAGGTGGATGAACGCAGTGCCCTTGTTTGGGTGTAGGGCCTGATCAGAGCCTGAAGGTACGGAGGTGCCGTTCCCCTCACAGCTCCGTAGGCAAGCACCATGGTCTTGTAGCGGATGCGAGCTTCAACTGGAAGCCAGTGGAGAGAGCGGGGGAGCGAGGTGACGTGAGAGAACTTGGGAAGGTTGAACACCAGACGGGCTGCGGCGTTCTGGATGAGTTGTAGGGGTTTAATCGCACAGGCAGGGAGCCCAGCCAACAGCGAGTTGCAGTAATCCAGACGGGAGATGACAAGTGCCTGGATTAGGACCTGCGCCGCTTCCTGTGTGAGGCAGGGTTGTACTCTGCGAATGTTGTAGAGCATGAACCTACAGGAACGGGTCACCGCCTTGATGTTGGTTGAGAACGACAGGGTGTTGTCCAGGATCACGCCAAGGTTCTTAGCGCTCTGGGAGGAGGACACAATGGAGTTGTCAACCGTGATGGCAAGATCATGGAACGGGCAGTCCTTCCCCGGGAGGAAGAGCAGCTCCGTCTTGCCGAGGTTCAGCTTGAGGTGGTGATCCGTCATCCACACTGATATGTCTGCCAGACATGCAGAGATGCGATTCGCCACCTGGTTATCAGAAGGGGGAAAGGAGAAGATTAATTGTGTGTCGTCTGCATAGCAATGATAGGAGAGACCATGTGAGGATATGACAGAGCCAAGTGACTTGGTGTATAGCGAGAATAGGAGAGGGCCTAGAACAGAGCCCTGGGGGACACCAGTGGTGAGAGCACGTGGTGCGGAGACAGATTCTCGCCACGCCACCTGGTAGGAGCGACCTGTCAGGTAGGACGCAATCCAAGCGTGGGCCGCGCCGGAGATACCCAACTCGGAGAGGGTGTAGAGGAGGATCTGATGGTTCACAGTATCAAAGGCAGCCGATAGGTCTAGAAGGATGAGAGCAGAGGAGAGAGAGTTAGCTTTAGCAGTGCGGAGCGCCTCCGTGACACAGAGAAGAGCAGTCTCAGTTGAATGACTAGTCTTGAAACCTGACTGATTTGGATCAAGAAGGTCATTCTGAGAGAGATAGCAGGAGAGCTGGCCAAGGACGGCACGTTCAAGAGTTTTGGAGAGAAAAGAAAGAAGGGATACTGGTCTGTAGTTGTTGACATCAGAGGGATCGAGTGTAGGTTTTTTCAGAAGGGGTGCAACTCTCGCTCTCTTGAAGGCGGAAGGGACGTAGCCAGCGGTCAAGGATGAGTTGATGAGCGAGGTGAGGTAAGGGAGAAGGTCTCTGGAAATGGTCTGGAGAAGAGAGGAGGGGATAGGGTCAAGCGGGCAGGTTCTGGAGCATCAGCATTTGTGGGTTCGATTACAGGCTCAAAATGGCCAGAAACAAAGTACTTTCTTCTGAAACTCGTCAGTCTATTCTGGATCTGAGAAATGAAGGCTATTCCATGTGAGAAATTGCAAAGAAACTGAAGATCTTGTACAACTCTGTGTACTTCACAGAACAGCGCAAACTGTCTCTAACCAGAATAGAAAGAGTGGGAGGCTCCGGTGCACAACTGAGCAAGAGGACAAGTACATTAGAGTGTCTAGTTTGAGAAACAAATGCCTCACAAGTCCTCAACTGGCAGCTTCACCCCGGGATGCTGGCCTTCTAGGCAGAGTTGCAAAGAAAAAGCCATATCACTGTCCAGTATTTGTGTTCTTTTGCCCATCTTAATATTTTCTTTTTATTGGCCAGTCTGAGATATAGATTTTTCTTTGCAACTCTGCCTAGAAGGCCAGCATCCCGGAGTCGGCTCTTCACTGTTGACGTTGAGACTGGTGTTTTGCGGGTACTATTAACTTCTTATGGCTGCAGGGGCAGTATTGAGTAGCTTGGATGAAAGGTGCCCATTTCAAACGGCCTGCTCCTTAGTTATAGTTCCTAATATTTGCATATTATTATTAATATTGGATAGAAAACACTCCAAAGTTTCTAAAACTGAATTATTTCTCTGAGATTAACAGAACTCATATTGGCAGGCAAAATCCTGAGTTGAAATCAAACCGGAAGTCAGAAATCTGAGATTGTCTGTATTCAACAGAGTCTCAAAAGAATTCCAAATGACGTATGGCAGGGGTTGCACTGCCTAGGGGTTCCACTAGATGTCAGCAATAAATAGAAATTCCAGTGAGACTTCTATGGTGTTCTGGGAGAGAATGAGAGCAGAATCAGTCAGGTGTCCATCAAGCACCCATTTCCTGATCATGCATTTTCTTCATGCAAGTCACTTGCGTTCCATGGCTCACGCAGACACGAAGGAATACTCCGGTTGGAACTTTATTGAAGCTATATGTTAAAAACATCCTAATGATTGATTCAGTACTTAGTTTGAAATGTTTCTTCGACCGGTAATATCACATTTTGAAGTTTTTGTCCGATATGAAGCTGACCAGAATTAGCATTTGGATATGTTTACCAAACGCGCTAACAATTGGACATAAATAACAGATTTTTTCGAACAAAACAAACATTTATTGTGGACCTGGAGTTTCTGCTAAGCCTTCTGATCGAAACCAACAAAGGTAATCAAATATTTATAATATATTTTGTTGTTTATAGTGACGCTATCTGTGCAGCTGTGACATGCTAATTTGAGCGCCGTCTCAGATTATAGCGTGCAGTTATTTTTCCTTAAAGTTTTTTTAAAATCTGACATTGCGGTTGCATTAAGAAGAGGTATATCTATAACTCAATGTGTATATCATCTATATTTATGATGAGTATTCATGTTGAAACGACGGGCTATGCAAAGTGACTTGATGTTTTTGCATTTAGTGATTCTTGTAGCCTCAATGTAAACTCAGATTTTTTTATATAAATATGAATTGAATCAAACAAAACACGCATGTTTTGTGTAACATGAAGTCCTATGAGTGTCATCTGATGAAAATAATCGAAGGTTAGTGAATCATTTTATCTCTATTCTGGTTTTTGTGATGCTATCATTAGCTGGGAAAAATGCTATGATTATTTTTAGTTTTGTGGTGACCTAACATAATCGTTTGTAGTGCTTTCGCTGAAAAGCCTATTTGAAATCGGACAGTTTGGTGGGATTAACAACATGATTACCTTTAAAATTATATAAGACACATGTATGTTTGAGGAATTTTAATTATGAGATTTATGGTTTTTGAATTTGGCGCCCTGCACTTGGACTGGCTGTTGTCATATTGATCCCGACTTAGGGCTTGCAGCCATAAAAATAAAGCTGCCGGTTGAGGACATTTCTAAGTGACCCCAAACTTTTAAACGGTAGTGTATATACAAATATACAAGGTCCCATATAGGACAAGAGTCCATTGATCTCAGTCTCAGAGTTCAAGTGTTCAACATCCAAAAATGTCAAGAGTTTGTCATCCAAGAATCAGAGGTGGACTTGACTCAAAGATGGATCACTGTGTGTGTGTGTGTGTGTGTGTGTGTGTGCGAGTGCGTGCGTGCGTGCGTCTCACTCAGCTGCCTCCAGGAGCAGACATAGTTTATTGATAGGTCCCTGTAAGATGTTGATCTTGGTCTTTAACCATGACGCTCCGGACAAGACCTTTGACCCCTGGAAAAGCCTCCACCACATGCCCCATTAGCCAAGAGTTCCTTGGGGCGGTGTCATCGACGATGACCACACGGTCACCAGTACTGAGGTTTCTCTTAGTTTTTGTTCCACTTCTTCCTCTCCTGCATGTGGAATATACTCCTGTATCCATCTCTTCCAGATGAGGTCAGTGATATATTGTACTTGCTTCCATCTCCTTCATGAGTATAGATCTCCTCTCTGGAATAGTCCTGGTGGCAGGACTGGCTTTGTTTTCAGATGAAGCAGATGGTTAGCAGTCAGGGATTCTAGATCATTATGGTCATTTGTTACAGTTACAGTGATTGGTCTGTTGTTCATGATCACCTCGACTTCTGCAAAGCCTCATCATCCAGTACTTGCTCTTTAGGGACTGAATAGAGGATATTTTTCCACCAGTCGGATCAACCTCTCCCACACCATACCCCCCCATGAATGATCATGTCACTCCTTCCTTCAGTAATTCATTTTGAATCTTGTGTTCCAGCTCTTTCAGAGCTTCTTCTAGCGCTCTGTGTGTTCCAACAAAGTTGGTGCCATTGTCTGTTCTGACACTTGTTACTGGGCCCCTTCAACAGATGAACCTGCGCAGGGCATTGAGGCAGGAATCAGTATCTAGATAACTAGCAAATTCTAGATGGACAGCTCAACTCACAAGGCAAGTAAAGATCACACCATACCGCTTCACATGAACGTGGCCTCGCTTCACCTCTATGGGGCCGAAGTAATCTATGCCCACATGGGTGAAAGGCAGCAAATCAGGTGACACCCGATCTTGTGGAAGGTCGACCATCTTCTGTTCTCTAGCTTGCATCGCCTGCAGAAGACACAGCTCTTAAGGATCTTCCTTGCTAAGAGGTTGGCACAGGGTATCCAATATCACTGGTGAAGTCTGGAAAGCATGTGACCTCTCCCAGAGGAGCCAACCTGCTCATGGATGTGGAGTAAGATCAGTCTGGAGATGTGGGAGTCTTTGGGCAGGATCATAAGATTATTTAGTTCTGTAAACATAGCAGCTTTGCTTAACCTTCCTCCCACACTCACGCTTTTCCAAACGTCAGTTTGAACTTGCCAATTTGTTCCTTCAGTGAGTTTGTTTATCTCTGATCTGATCCGGGATCAGTTTGTGAGAACTGGCTTTTCTGGCTTAAAACATGTTTGGGATAGGGGGCAGCATTTTCACTTTGGATGAATCGCGTGCCCATAGTGAACTGCCTCCTACTCTGTCCCAGATGCTAATAACACTCTGAAGTTTCTAAAACTGTTTGAATTATGTCTGTGAGTATAACAGAACTCATATGGCAGGCTAACTTCCAAACAGGAAGTGAGAATTCTGAGAAGGGTCGATGTTAAAGTCATCGCCTATTCAATTCCCTGTAATATATGGATCTGTTTCCACTTTCTACGCCTTCCACTAGATGTCAACAGTATGTAGAACGTGGAATGAAGCCTCTAGTGTGATGTGGGGCCGGATGGCAGCTATTTGAGTCAGTGGTCTGGCAGAATGCTAGTTCCTGGTCACGCGCGCTAGTCATGAAATGGCCATATGTTCCATTATGTATACAGACATGAAGAAATGCTCCGGTTGGAACGTTATTGGATATATATGATGACAACATCCTGAAGATTGATTCTCTACTTAATTTGACCAGTTTAATCGACTGGAATATAGCTTTTTGAAGTTTTCGTCCGAGTTCGCCTGGACCGGCGCCAGAGTTTGGACATGTGAACTAAAAGTGCTAGCAAAAGTAGCTAATTGGTCATAAGTAATGGACATTATCGAACAAAACAACGATTTATTGTGGAACTAGGATTCCTGGCACTGCATTCTGATGAAAGATCATCAAAGGTAAGGGGATATTTATGATGTCATTTCATATTTCTGTTGACTCCAACATGGCGGAGAAATGTTGTGTATTTCTGAGCGACGTCTCAGATTATTACACGTTTTTTTTAAATCTGACACAGCGGTTACATTAAGAACCAGTGTATCTTAAATTATATGTAAAACATGTATCTTTCATCAAAGTTTATGATGAGTATTTCTGTTATTTGACTTGGCTCTCTATAATTACACCGGATATTTTGGAGGCATTTCTGAACATGGTGCCAATGTAAACCGAGATTTGTGGATATAAATATGCACATTATTGAACAAAACAAATGTATTGTGTAACATGATGTCCTATGAGTGTCATCTGTTGAAGATTATCAAAGTTTAGTGATTAATTTTATCTCTATTTCTGCTTTTGTGTGACTATCTTTGGCTGGGAAAAATGGCTGTATGTTTTTTGGATTTGGTGGTGATCTAACATAAATATATGTTGTGTTTTCGCTGTAAAACATTTTAAAAATCGGACACGATGGGGAGATTAACAAGATGTTTATATTTCATTTGCTGTATTGGACTTGTTAATGTGTGAAAGTTACATATTTCCAAATAATATTTTTGAATTTCGCGCGCTGCCTTTTCAACGGAATGTTGTGGGTGTTCCGCTAGCGGAACCCCTGGGCTGGAAAGGTTAACTGTAGAAGAAGTCTCTTCAGTTTCAGCATCCAGGCAACTGCTTTCTTCAAGCTGTTCCATGTTGAATAGTACTCAGTTTGCTGGTCGGACTCTTTTCATCCACACTTGTACTGTTAACGATGATGTCCTTTCTCAACTCTGGATCATCCGGAGGGATGAAGCCAAGCTCCTCGGGGTCTTTCCGCCATTGCGTTTCTGCTTTCTTCAGGAATTCTGGACCTTTGAGCCATCTCTTTGAGTTCAGGAAAGTTTCAGCATGTAACCATCGAGGCGTCGTCGGCTGGGCTGTGTTGGGAGTTCAAATACCTCCACTGTTTTGCTTTCGACAGGTCACGGATCACAGAAACCCTATTAGCCACAAAGGTATGGAATCTCTTGGTATCGTTGCGGATGTATTTTAGCACAGACTGGCTGTCTTTCCAGAAAGTTGACTCCTCAAGTTCAGTCTGGAGCTCCAACCTTAACATCCTGTCCACTCGCACCTCCAATGTTGCTGCATCAAGTTCCAGTCTGGGGATCGTCATCTGCTTGATGTGGAGTCACTCTTGATTTCCCCAGTATGATTGGGATGTGGACCTTTTCCATACTGTTTGTGAACCTAAGGTACCCTTGCCGTGCCATAACCTTGTTCACTTGCATCACCGAAGTGATGCAGCTCTTGACTTGACCAAAGTTCTCAGGCATCATACACCTGTCAATCTGGAATCTGGACAGCTGGTCCAGCTCAGAGCCATTTATTCCATGAAACAGAGTGTTCTTTGGGGATGACTTCGGCCCTTCCACACTTTAGCCTGCAGAGTTCTTGAAGAATTTGCTTTGCCTTTAATATGAATGGGGCGAGGAAACCTAATGGATCATAAACAGAGCTGACAGTTGAGAGAATACCTCTTCTTGTAAGGGGTCTGTTCTTGATAGTGACTCGGAAGGTAACCGCATCACTTTCAAATGTTCCATCGGATTCCAAGTGCTTTTTCAACAGGCAGCTTTTCTCTGTCCAGGTCCAGTACTTTTATCTGCTTGGCTGTGTGTTCATCAGGGATAGAAGCCAGCACAGCGCGACTGTTGCTGACCCACTTGATCAACTTGAACCCACCCGGAGAGCACACATCTGAGGGTTTTCTGTGAGAGCTGTGGCTTGTTCTTCTGTGGCCACTGATTTGAGGCAGTCATCAACATAGAAGTTTGACTTGACTGTTTGATTCACATCTTCATCGTACTTCTCACAGTTGTCTTCTGCAATCTTTCACAGCGCAAAGTTTGCATAACTTGGAGAGGATATAGCACCCAAAAGATACCGTCATTCTGGCCACCGTAGGAATCACAGGAAGTCTAAGTCATCTTCATGGACATGTACTTGATGGAACATTCCTTCGATGTCGGACATCATGGCAATGTGCTCTTGCAGAAATCTTAGCAAGACTCCTAAGAGCGTGTTTGCCAGGTCAGGGCCTTGAAGGAGTTCCCTGTTGAGAGATGTGCCTTTATATGATGAACAGTCCAACACCACTCGTGTTGTTCCTTTGTTCTTATGGTGAACGCCATGGTGTGGTATGTACCATACCTTGCCTTTCTCTCTGAGGAGCTGTTCTTATGGTGAACGCCATGGTGTGGTATGTACCATACCTTGCCTTTCTCTCTGAGGAGCTGTTCTTATGGTGAACGCCATGGTGTGGTATGTACCGTACCTTGCCTTTCTCTCTGAAGAGCTGTTCTTATGGTGAACGCCATGGTGTGGTATGTACCATACCTTGCCTTTCTCTCTGAGGAGCTGTTCTTATGGTGAACGCCATGGTGTGGTATGTACCATACCTTGCCTTTCTCTCTGAGGAGCTGTTCTTATGGTGAACGCCATGGTGTGGTATGTACCATACCTTGCCTTTCTCTCTGAGGAGCTGTTCTTGTGGTACCTTCTCAAGAATGAAGAAACACATAGATTAACACAGACTGGCTTCTATTTACTAGCTTTACTTGAATTGGCACAATTGCACCATCTGTACCGACCTCGGTATCTTCACCAGTTTCCAGTGAAACAAGAGCACTGCTGACAGTCTCCTCCCACTTTACTGCTACACCACTCATATCCTCCTTCAGAGGTCTACTTCTCTCTCTTCCTTCAATGTGCAGGATAGTGGGGTGCTTTCTTTGACAGCTCTGACAGGTCATCTTTCTTTTCATTCTTTGCATTCCTCTCATCAGAGAGGCCAAAACAAAGACCTCTTGATCTTAGAAACTCAACCTTGGATTTGTGTGGCTGTACCTTCACCTGTTGGCAGTCGACCAATAAATGTTCAACAACACAAAATACACATGATACTGGGAGCATCAGAAGGGCGGGAGCATCAGAAGGGCAGGTGTCTGGTCTATTTACTACTGGGAGCATCAGAAGGGCAGGTGTCTGGTCTCTTTACTACTGGGAGCATCAGAAGGGCAGGCGTCTGGTCTCTTTACTTTGAATGTTTGTTCTTTTAGAGGTTTTTCACAGTCGCAATCTGACACTTCATCTACTGCAGTGGCAAAGCTGCTTCCCCTACTCTCGGCCTTGAGCTGCTGTTTAGAGTCTGCTGCTGTTTTTTTATTTATTTTAAAAGCCTTTTGTTGGACAGGGGATGTTGAATATCTCCATACAACAGATCCTGCAATATTTTGGCATGTGAGGGAAGATTTAGCTCTTCCATGTTCTGTAGGTCTTGCATAGCGTTACAGCAACCTCGAAGATAGAGTGCATAGCCACCAGTCCCTTTCCATCATCCGGTTTGATGTATGCAGTGGTGACTTTGATTTCATTGACAAAGTGTTCCTTTAACAACCTCTTAGCCTCCGCGTTGCCTCTTCTGGCTTCCATATGCAGACAACTACGGACCAGATCCTTGGGCTGACCAAAGGTGTACTGTTCCAGGTAATAGAGCCTATCCTGGTGACTGCTGACCAGAGGTGTACTGTTCCAGGTAATAGAGCCTATCCTGGTGGCTGCTGTCCAGAGGTGTACTGTTCCAGGTAATAGAGCCTATCCTGGTGACTGCTGACCAGAGGTGTACTGTTCCAGGTAATAGAGCCTATCCTGGTGGCTGCTGACCAGAGGTGTACTGTTCCAGGTAATAGAGCCTATCCTGGTGACTGCTGACCAGAGGTGTACTGTTCCAGGTAACAGAGCCTATCCTGGTGACTGCTGACCAGAGGTGTACTGTTCCAGGTAATAGAGCCTATCCTGGTGACTGCTGACCAGAGGTGTACTGTTCCAGGTAATAGAGCCTATCCTGGTGACTGCTGACCAGAGGTGTACTGTTCCAGGTAATAGAGCCTATCCTGGTGACTGCTGACCAGAGGTGTACTGTTCCAGGTAATAGAGCCTATCCTGACCAGAGGTGTACTGTTCCAGGTAATAGAGCCTATCCTGGTGACTGCTGACCAGAGGTGTACTGTTCCAGGTAATAGAGCCTATCCTGGTGACTGCTGACCAGAGGTGTACTGTTCCAGGTAATAGAGTCTATCCTGGTGACTGCTGACCAGAGGCGTACTGTTCCAGGTAATAGAGCCTATCCTGGTGACTGCTGACCAGAGGTGTACTGTTCCAGGTAATAGAGCCTATCCTGGTGACTGCTGACCAGAGGTGTACTGTTCCAGGTAATAGAGCCTATCCTGGTGACTGCTGACCAGAGGTGTACTGTTCCAGGTAATAGAGCCTATCCTGGTGACTGCTGTCCAGAGGTGTACTGTTCCAGGTAATAGAGCCTATCCTGGTGACTGCTGACCAGAGGTGTACTGTTCCAGGTAATAGAGCCTATCCTGGTGACTGCTGACCAGAGGTGTACTGTTCCAGGTAATAGAGCCTATCCTGGTGACTGCTGACCAGAGGTGTACTGTTCCAGGTAATAGAGCCTATCCTGGTGGCTGCTGACCAGAGGTGTACTGTTCCAGGTAATAGAGCCTATCCTGGTGACTGCTGACCAGAGGTGTACTGTTCCAGGTAATAGAGCCTATCCTGGATACTGCTGACCAGAGGTGTACTGTTCCAGGTAATAGAGCCTATCCTGGTGACTGCTGACCAGAGGTGTACTGTTCCAGGTGATAGAGCCTATCCTGGTGACTACTGACCAGAGGTGTACTGTTCCAGGTAATAGAGCCTATCCTGGTGACTGCTGACCAGAGGTGTACTGTTCCAGGTAATAGAGCCTATCCTGGTGACTGCTGACCAGAGGTGTACTATTCCAGGTAATAGAGCCTATCCTGGTGGCTGCTGGTCTTCTCTTCTATGCCATGCTCAAATGCACGCATGAATGACCTGAAGTTTAGAGGATCACCGTCATACATAGTTATCTCCCTAACAGGGAGTGTGGCCTGTTTGTGCTGTAGTACAAGGAGGTCAGCAATTTCATTCTGCCTCTGCATGACAGTAGAGGTTATCATGGCTGGTATTATGGCTGATACCCATAGTGTTGATTCTGTGTTGATTGCTAGACCTTGCTGTTGACTGCTGAGGGGTGTGGTTTATGACTGTTTTCTGAATAGGCAAACTCAACAGGTGATGGTTCAGGTTCCTCATAGACCTCAGGTTCCTGGTTCTCAAAACAGGACTTCATTCCATCTTGTTGGCTTAGTAAGTGGGATGCCACGGCATGGGATTGAGAAGTTGACTCAACACTCTCCAGGACCTTCAGTCTGGTATTATATGCTGCTATGTCCGTTTCCAGTTCCATTTTTTCCATTCTAACATTCAGTTGAGCTTTCTCCAGTTCCAATGCATGCTGTAAGGATGCTTGGCGAGCGAGTAGAGCTGCTCGTTCTGCCTCAGCTTTTAGGCGTGCAGAGGACACTGAGGATGATGCAGCCTTAGAATACTTAGTTTTCTTGATATTTTTGACACATTGGAAATGCTGTCATGTGGTTGAATGAGCGTTTGTGGCTCAACTTCAGCATTTTTCCATATTTCCACCTCTTTCAGGAGATGTTCATTAGTCCTCATTCTTGGTTGATAATAGTTAATGCTCTCATGTTCATGTTCCTCCTCTGTGACTAGCTCTAGGACAGATTCGTGAACATTCTGAAAGTAATTTTCCTGTTCCTCCTCTGTGACTAGCTCTAGTACAGATTCATGAGCATTCTGAAATGTTCAGCATCAAAAGCTTCAAGACCCTCATTCACAGCTTCAATATTTCCTCCATCAACTAGAAGGACTTTTATTTAATTAATTGTGTGTGTACACTCTCCAAGTTGGCCTTTCAGGGCTGGGTAGGGTGAATTTCAAATGCTCCTCTGTCCTCTCCAGTGGGGTCTTATTTGGGATTTCATCTTCCATCATTCACTTTTAATTTACGAGGACACAGTTGTAGATTTGATTGTTAAACGCAATGGCCCTTTAGACCTCCATTAATGCTTTAAAGACACAGTCATCCATTTCAGCATATTGACCCATTTAGCATTGAACATGTGGAAGTTCGGCATTTTAAACACACAGTATCTTTAAATCCTTTAGTTGTGTTACATTGTTGCATTGTATTTCCACATTATACCTAATAATAGACATCTGACTAGGCTTCATTTGTCACGGCTGTTGAAAGAACTGGACCAAGGTGCAGCGTGGTGAGCGTACATATTCCTTTTTATTTTGGATGACGCCGACAAAAACAATAAACAATACAAAAACAAGCTTAAGGCTATATTGCCAACAAACAAAGACAACTTCCCACACAGAAAGGAGGGAAAAGGGATACCTAAGTATGGTTCCCTATCAGAGACAACAATAGACAGCTGTCCCTGATTGAGAACCATACCCGGCCAAAACATAGAAACACAAAATCATAGAAAACGAAACCTAGAATGCCCACCCCAAATCACACCCTGACCAAACCAAATAGAGACATTAAAAGACTCTCTAAGGTCAGGGCGTGACAACATTGTTGCATTGTAATTCCACATTATAACTAATAATAGACATAAGACTAGGCTACATTGTTGCATTGTATTTCCACATTATCTCTAATATTATATTTCTGACTTGGCTACATTGTTGCATTGTATTTCCACATTATAACTAATAATATACATCTGACTTGGCTACATTGTTGCATTGTATTTCCACATTGTAACTAATAATATACATCTGACTAGGCTACATTGTTGCATTGTATTTCCACATTGTAACTAATAATAGACATCTGACTAGACTACATTGATGCAGAGGATCTCAGTGTTTCCCAAACTCAAACTTCATCATTGTTTTCACAACGCTGTGTTTTGAATTCCATTCCCAAGTTTATCAAACATTCCAATTATAAGCACATTTGTGCTTCCATAATATACTTGATCAAACTATGGCATAAGGAGACGACAAGCGGATAAGAGGCAATCCGTAATTTCGATGAAGACAAAAATGAGCGAGCTAGGACGGACGTAGTCGATATATAAAATGACGCCGATAGAGAGGGCAGCCGTGCTTCTAGCCCCGAGGAAACTTTGCAGTATTATTTCTTACATTGTTAGCCCAGACATTTTAGTGTGTTATTACATACAGCCGGGAAGAAGAAGGGCGGGGGTGTATGTTTCATGATTAACTACACATGGTGTGATTGTGATAACATAAAGGAACTCAAGTCTGAGGTCGACCAAGTGAGGGGGGGCCGTCCCCCAGAGAAGGGCTCCAAACCACAGCAACCAGGGGGCGCCAATATATCCATCCAGCTCCCTTCCCCCGGGATATGGGGGGAGCGGGCCAGAGATCTGAGGCTGACCCAGGGGTAGACCCCCACCCTGGGTCACCAGAGGGTGCCATTACATCCACCTAGCTCCCTATAGAGGGCCAGAGAGGGATGGGGCTTACCCATGGAAAGGAGGGCCGACCCCCTGCCCTCGACCCCCTAGGCGGCGCCACTACATCCACCCTGCTCTCTTCACCAGGAAGAGAGGGATGGACAAACCCAGGGAGGGGGGCCGACCACCAGAGAGAGGGCCCGGCCCTTGCCCGTGGCAACCAGGGGGTGCTACTAAATTCACCCAGGGAGGGCTGGGCCCGACAGCTCCATGTTCCTTCCAGCTATACAGAGAAATAGTAATGGCATATTTCTGTAGGCACTAACTCCGCCATGATTCGTTTGACAGCCTATGGGGTAATGAATGGCGTTTTTGTAGTTTTTTTTTTATTATCGCCGAAAATGAGTTATTTGGTAAATACAGGCTCAGGAAATGTTATCCACTTTGTTCTATGAGATAATCTTCATCAGCTAACGTCACATTTTGTGATTTCTTTAATAATTTCTGCACATAAAGCACATAAAGGCTTCATAATTGATAAAGGTCATGTTAAATGACTGATATTTTCTCATAGAAGGAAACCTATCAGATCTCCTCAGTCCGTCTTAACTTCAGACATTATTTTGGGTGTTTTGTCATATTTCTACCATTATTACATTTACATTTTAGTAATTTAGCAGACGCTCTGGTAATATTTTACTAAATACATATACTGGGACATCTTTTAACACTTTCCTCACAGTAACATACATGTTCAGTCTTTATTAGTCTTATTAAACCAATTATTTATTCATTTCTGCCCTGAGAAATATATTCAGTTCCTCCACATTGAAATGAATGGCGGCCAATTTTAAAATAGGTTGTTGTGACTGATTTTACACTGAATACATGACGACTCTATGAAACTTTTCAAATGGGTCTCCTTGTTCTGTGGGGAGTTTGTTGTAGTTATCATCTATGGTACGATGTGATAATAAAACACATCCCAATGCTGCCCATTCTGTCTCATCAATATACCCCACAATGCATACAGGTTTGACCTTTGACCCCCCCAAGGTGGACCCATGGAGATGTCATTAACATTCCAATTATTTTATACTTAATTTCAAACCTCATACCTTATTTCATACCTCAAGTTAATAACATATCAGTTTCCTTATTTAACAAAGATTGTTCCCTGATAATACATTAATTTATATTTTCTGGATATCAACAGATTTGCTTCTGAAGTAACAAGCTGTAAATCCATGTGAAAACAAATCCCCTCCAAGAGTGTATTTTGTTACAAAATACAGCACTGAAGCAGAGAACATTAAAATAATAATTCAAAATAATTGGGGAATAATCCAAAGTGATACGCTACTACGCCAAGTCTTTCCTGAGCCACCAGTCGTCATAAGCTTTCTTTGGGACTGGGGGGCAGTGTTGAGTAGCTTGGATAAAAAGGTGCCCAGAGTAAACTGCCTGCTACTCAGGCCTAAAAGCTAGAATATGCATATAATTAGTAGATTTGGATAGAAAACACTCTGAAGTTTCTAAAACGGTTTAAATGATGTCTGTGAGTATAACAGAACTCATATGGCAGGCAAAAACCTGAGAAAAAATCCAACCAGGAAGTGGGAATCTGAGGTTTGTAGTTTTTGTCATTGCCTATCAAATATACAGTGTCTATGGGGTCATATTGCACTTCCTAAGGCTTCCACTAGATGTCAACAGTCTTTTTAGAACCTTGTTTGAGGCTTCTACTATGAAGGGGGAGAGAAAGAGAGCTGTTTCAACCAGGTGTCTGCATTGAGCTGATCACGCGCGCGTCCGTGAGAGGTAGCTGCGTTCCCTTTCATTTCTAAAGACAAAGAAATTCTCTGGTTGGAACATTATTGAAGATTTATGAATAAAACATCCTAACGATTGATGCTATACATCGTTTGACATGTTTCTACGAACTGTAACGGAACTTTTTTACTTTTTGTCTGGACCTAGTGCTCGCGCCTCATGAATTTGGATTTGTGAACTAAACGCGTGAACAAAAATGAGGTATTTGGACATAAATGATGGACTTTATCGAACAAAACAAACATTTATTGTGGAACTGGGATTCCTGGGAGTGCATTCTGATGAAGATTATCAAAGGTAAGTGAATATTTATAATGCTATTTCTGACTTCTGTTGACTCCACAACATGGCGCGTATCTGTATGGCTTGTTTTTGTGTCTGAGCGCTGTACTCAGATTATTGCATGGTGTGCTTTTTCCGTAAAGTTTTTTTGAAATCTGACACAGCGGTTGCATTGAGAAGTGGATCTAAAATCCCATGCATAACACTTGTATCTTTTAGCAATGTTTATTATGAGTATTTCTGTAAATTGATGTGGCTCTCTGCAAAATCACCAAATGTTTTGGAACTACTGAACATAACGCACCAATGTATACGGAGATTTTTGGACATAAATATGAACTTTATCGAACAAAACATACATGTATTGTGTAACATGAAGTCCTATGAGTGTCATCTGATGAAGATCATCAAAGGTTAGTGATTCATTTTATCTCTATTTCCGCTTTTTGTGACACCTCTCTTTGGCTGGAAAAATGGCTGTGTTTTTCTGTGACTAGGTGCAGACCTAACATAATCGTTTGGTGTGCTTTCGTCGTAAAGCCTTTTTGAAAACGGACACTGTGGCTGGATTTACAACAATTTTATCTTTAAAAGGGTTTATAATACTTGTATATTTGAGGAATTTTAATTATGGGATTTCTGTTGTTTTGAATTTGGCGCCCTGCAATTTCACTGGCTATTGGCGAGGTGGGATGCTACCGTCCCACATATCCCAGAGATTAAGAGATGTCCTACCCTAAATTACAAATTAGTCTACAGTTATCTTCCGGGTGACTCTCAAAAACTTGGCTTGACCACAAACCCAAGGGCTCTTTTAAATGTAACTAGTGCAACCATTGCAGAAATATTGCACAGAAAAAGTATTTTGTTGACACAGCTTCCAAAATGGAGTATTACATCAAGCATTTCATTAACTGCAAAACCACTCATGTCATCTATAGATTGGAATGTCCACAGTGCAAGGTGTTCTACATTGGAAGGATGAAGAGACGCCTTCAAGACCGCTTAGCGGAACACAAGGACGCCAAACGGGTAGGCAATGAAGACTACCCCATGGCAAGGCACTACAAGTCCTTACACCATGGCAACCCTGCCTCCCTACAAGCTATGGGTATTGATCATGTTCCGGCCTCTATTAGAAAAGGGGAGCGTCTTAAACAGTTTTTGGATTTACAAACTACAGGCCACTAAATACCCTGGTCTAAATGAAGACATGGATTTACAAACTACAGGCCACTAAATACCCTGGTTTAAATGAAGACATGGATTTACAAACTACAGGCCATTAAATACCCTGGTCTAAATGAAGATATGGATTTACAAACTACAGGCCACTAAATACCCTGGTTTAAATGAAGACATGGATTACAAACTACAGGCCACTAAATACCCTGGTTTAAATGAAGATATGGATTTACAAACTACATGCCACTAAATACCCTAGATTAATTAAATGAAGATATGGATTTACAAACTACAGGCCACTAAATACCCTGGTTTAAATGAAGACATGGATTACAAACTACAGGCCACTAAATACCCTGGTTTAATTGAAGATATGGATTACAAACTACAGGCCACTAAATACCCTGGTCTAAATGAAGACATGGATTACAAACTACAGGCCACTAAGTACCCTGGTTTAAATGAAGATATGGATTTACAAACTACAGGCCACTAAATACCCTGGTTTAAATGAAGATATGGATTTACAAACTACAGGCCAATAAGTACCCTGGTTTAAATGAAGATATGGATTTACAAACTACAGGCCACTAAATACCCTGGTTTAAATGAAGATATGGATTTACAAACTACAGGCCACTAAATACCCTGGTTTAAATGAAGATATGGATTTACAAACTACAGGCCACTAAATACCCTGGTTTAAATGAAGATATGGATTTACAAACTACAGGCCACTAAGTACCCTGGTTTAAATGAAGATATGGATTTACAAACTACAGGCCACTAAATACCCTGGTTTAAATGAAGATATGGATTCCTCACCCTTCCTGTAGGGTTGTGATTGGTCCATTTGCTTCAATCTAGTGGACATTTTGCTCAATTGCCCTCAGCTATGTTTAGACTGTTGTTGTTCATGTTTGCTGTGTTCTATGGAATATATTGCGTACTTATTCTTGACACTTCTCCCAGTCATATCTAAGTGTTCTGATACTTCTAGCTTGGAGTTGTATTTTTATGGTAACATAGCTACAGTATTTCACTTTTTAATGTGTTTAGTATTGCTTACTAGTTGGCCATGCAGCCGAAACGTGTCAGATTTTTTAAAACCTTGTTTCTATTGAACATGCCATAACAAATAAAGGCATTTTAATTCATTATATGAAGAGTGCCTTGGTCCTCCTTTCTTTTTGATGACCAATTCACCCCTTTTACCAAAGAGCACCTTCTGTCTACCAAAATGTACTATTGTGTACCTTAGTAGCGCTTCCCTTCCTCCTCTTTCTACTGTAGAGATATGTTTAAGGTTTCAACTTGAAACATTACATCATAACAACAGCAGTATCCTGATGAACTTTGATTGATGAAGGTCAGCAAATAGAAAACAACAGTGTGACTGTGGTAAAATAATAACACTCCTATGTTTCTCTCACAGTGGAGGAAAATACAGTGGGATTCTCTCTAACTAGTCTCCTCTCTAACCCCTACACAAAACAGTTGTCTCTCTAACTAGTCTCCTCTCTAACCCCTACACAAAACAGTTGTCTCTAACTGGTCTCCTCTCTAACCCCTACACAAAACAGTTGTCTCTCTAACTAGTCTCCTCTCTAACCCCTACACAAAACAGTTGTCTCTCTAACTAGTCTCCTCTCTAACCCCTACACAAAACAGTTGTCTCTCTAACTGGTCTCCTCTCTAACCCCTACACAAAACAGTTGTCTCTCTAACTAGTCTCCTCTCTAACCCCTACACAAAACAGTTGTCTCTCTAACTAGTCTCCTCTCTAACCCCTACACAAAACAGTTGTCTCTCTAACTAGTCTCCTCTCTAACCCCTACACAAAACAGTTGTCTCTCTAACAGGTCTCCTCTCTAACCCCTACACAAAACAGTTGTCTCTCTAACTAGTATCCTCTCTAACCCCTACACACAACAGTTGTCTCTAACTAGTCTCCTCTCTAACCACTACACAAAACAGTTGTCTCTCTAACTAGTCTCCTCTCTAACCCCTACACAAAACAGTTGTCTCTCTAACTAGTCTCCTCTCTAACCCCTACACAAAACAGTTGTCTCTAACTAGTCTCCTCTCTAACCCCTACACAAAACAGTTGTCTCTCTAACTGGTCTCCTCTCTAACCACTACACAAAACAGTTGTCTCTCTAACTGGTCTCCTCTCTAACCACTACACAAAACAGTTGTCTCTCTAACTGGTCTCCTCTCTAACCACTACACAAAACAGTTGTCTCTCTAACTAGTCTCCTCTCTAACCCCTACACAAAACAGTTGTCTCTAACTAGTCTCCTCTCTAACCACTACACAAAACAGTTGTCTCTCTAACTAGTCTCCTCTCTAACCCCTACACAAAACAGTTGTCTCTCTAACTAGTCTCCTCTCTAACCCCTACACAAAACAGTTGTCTCTAACTAGTCTCCTCTCTAACCCCTACACAAAACAGTTGTCTCTCTAACTGGTCTCCTCTCTAACCACTACACAAAACAGTTGTCTCTCTAACTAGTCTCCTCTCTAACCACTACACAAAACAGTTGTCTCTAACTAGTCTCCTCTCTAACCCCTACACAAAACAGTTGTCTCTCTAACTAGTCTCCTCTCTAACCCCTACACAAAACAGTTGTCTCTCTAACTAGTCTCCTCTCTAACCCCTACACAAAACAGTTGTCTCTCTAACTGGTCTCCTCTCTAACCACTACACAAAACAGTTGTCTCTAACGGGTCTCCTCTATAACCCCTACACAAAACAGTTGTCTCTCTAACTGGTCTCCTCTCTAACCACTACACAAAACAGTTGTCTCTAACGGGTCTCCTCTCTAACCACTACACAAAACAGTTGTCTCTCTAACTAGTCTCCTCTCTAACCCCAACACAAAACAGTTTTCTCTCTAACTAATCTCCTCTCTAACCACTACACAAAACAGTTGTCTCAACAGCAACAGAACAATAATCTAATGCATTACTCATCAATTCACTGTAGACATACACTGTGTGTACAAAACATGAAGGCCACTTGATCTTTCCATGATATAGACTGACCAGGTGAATCCAGGTGAAAGCTATGATCCCTTATTCATGTCACTTGTTAAATCCACTTTAATCAGTGTAGATGAAGGGGAGGAGGAAGGTTAAATAAGGATGTTGAGACATGAATTGTGTATGTGTGCCATTCAAAGGGTGAATGGGCAAGATACAATATATAAATGCCTTTGAACAGGGTATGGTAACGGGTGCATGGAGCACTGGCTTGTGTAAAGAACTGCAACACTGCTGGGTTTCCTGTGTGTATCAAGAATGGTCCACCACCCAAAGGACATCCAGACAACTTGACAACTGTGGGAAGCATTGGAATCAACATGGTACAGCATCCGTGTGGAAGGCTTTCGACACTGTGTAGAGTCCATGCTGTTTGGAGTGTAACTCAGTATTAGGAAGGTGTTCTTAATGTTTTGTCCACTCGGTGTATATTTAAAGTTTCAACATGAAACAATTTGATAAAGAACAGGAAGTAGTGTATGGTAAATACAGCATGGTTCTCTCTGTTCAATAGTAGACCTCCTCAAACACTGAGTAAAAGTCTCACTCAGATACAGCATGGTTCTCTCTGTTCAATAGTAGACCTCCTCAAACACTGAGTAAAAGTCTCACTCAGATACAGTATGGTTCTCTCTGTTCAATAGTAGACCTCCTCAAACACTGAGTAAAAGTCTCACTCAGATCTTTAGAGTTCTCAGTCTCTGACTCCGCCCACTGACCTCCTGACCCCCCACAACCCTCTCCATTCTAAAAGGCTGCAGTGCAAAGGTCAATAATCTACGTTGGTTTGGAATTCTGTTTTACGTCTCATCAAGATCTTTACAGACCTCCCTCCCCTCCTCTAGACACTGTAGACTGGACCAGACATTATTCTGACCTGTTTTCCCCATGACCACCATGATCCATGGTCACTCACCACGGTACAGTGGACAGTAGACCTGGTCTGGTTCTACACATAGACGGTGATGGTGAATCATGTCAGATTGTGGAGAAGCCAACTTGATGAGTTTCTCCCGACCCAGCCCATCAACCCTATCAGTGCCCTCTGACCTCTCCCCTCTCCTTCCAGTCTCTTCTGCAACACTGAGTGAGCTTCACTGACCTCTTTCAAGTTCTGTCTCAGTCTCTCCACCTCTCTCCTTCATCTGTCTATCCTTCTCCTCCATCTGTCTATTCTTCTCCTTCGTCTGTCTATTCTTCTCCTCCATCTGTCTGCTGAACTCCCTCTGCATCTTTGTCTGTGAGATCATCATGTTCCTCTGTAACTCAGGTAGGACTATCTTCATCAGGTTTCTCTCTGCTTCAACTGTGGCCTCTCCTTCATAGTTCTCCATCATCTCCTCTATCTCCTGTCTGTGTCTCTCCTCCATCTCCCTCCTCTCATTATCTGTCTTCTCTCTAAATCTCTCCATCTTTCTCTCCATCTCCTCCCTCCTATCAGACTCCCTCTTCAGCTCCCTCTCCAGCTCTCTTTTCGTCTCTTTTCGTCTCCTCATCCCTCTCTTCTTTCACCCGTCTCTCCAGTTCTGTTATTTGGGAGACACTGGGGAGTCTGGACTGCTGCTCTCTCCTCCCACTGCAACACAACACACAGCACTGATCAACACACTGACTCTCTGGAGGATGTACAACAGAGTCAAATATAATATAATCTACATCCATAACTCACTATCTGGAGGATGTACAACAGAGTCAAATATAATATAATCTACATCCATAACTCACTATCTGGAGGATGTACAACAGAGTCAAATATAATATAATCTACATCCATAACTCACTATCTGGAGGATGTACAACAGAGTCAAATATAATATAATCTACATCCATAACTCACTATCTGGAGGATGTACAACAGAGTCAAATATAATATAATCTACATCCATAACTCACTATATGTTGGAGGTAACATCATGCTGTTTGTCCTCCTCAGTGGAAGTGTGGGGTCTGTATCTGAGGTCTCTCCTCCCACTGTAACACAACATAGAGAACTGGTCAACATACTGACTCATCAGAGACACATTTAAAACATAGTATAAACAAACTACAAATACATTACACATCATAGTGAAATATAGATTATTGGAGAAAATAGAGAATATCAAGATTGATGACAGTTCGAGACAACATATATAACTTACTAAGTGAAGGATGGTCCACTATAGACTAGAAACAGTAGGAGACAACAGGACAATATTGATAACTCACTAAGTGAAGGATGGTCCACTATAGACTAGAAACAGTAGGAGACAACAGGACAATATTGATAACTCACTGTCTGGAGGAAGCTTCATGCTCTGTCTCCTCCTGACTGGGAGTATGGAACCTGTATCTGACGTCTCTCCAGGTTCTAAAATAATAGAACAACCATTTAGAATGGGAACATTTACCTCAGTGACACATGAAGGCACATAGACCTACTGAAGGGGAGTTCTGGGTTTCTATTGAAATGTTAAGTATCACATATCTCACTCACCAGTCATCTGGGCTGAGATCTCTCTTCTCAGTCTCTCTACCTCAGTCTTCACATCACATATCTGTTGAGCTGAAATAACAAAGGAGGACTAGGATCTGAATTCTGTGTTAAAGACTTTAGACAGAAATATGATGCAGAGGGAAAGTATGAAGTGATGGACAACAATATTCACAACTCAGTGGAGAGTCGACAATAACCAGAGAATTGAGGAAAGTACAGAAGACTAAATGTATTAATGGTTGGACTAATCTTACTCAGTTTAGCATTTTCATTGTTGACATCCTCCAGCTGTTTGTCTCTTTCCTTTAACTGCTTCTCTCTCTCCTCTAGTAGGTTATCTTTCTTTTCTAGTTCCTGTCTCCTCTCTTTTAGTTCGTTTTCTTTTCCCTCCAGTACTTTATCTCTCTCTTCCAGCTGTTTATCTTTCTCTTCTAGTAGTCTGTCCTTCTCTCCCAGTTTGTGTCTGTCCTCTAGTTGAAGGTATTTTTCCTGCAGTAGGACTCTGAAGTTCTCTACTTGGCTGTTCTTGTCCTGCAGGTTCTTTCTCAGTGCCTCTAGTTGAATGTCTCTATCCTTTAGTTGCTTGTCTTTCTCTTCCAGTTGGTTTTCTTTCTCTTGTAATATTTTCTCCCTCTGTCCCATTATCTGGTTCTTCTCCTCCAGTAGTCTCTCTTTCTCTCTCACTTCCTGGGTCATATCATCCAGTTGTGTGTCTTTCTCCTCTAGTTGGTTCATCATCTCCTGTCTTAATTTCTCTTTTAATTCTTTTTCCATCTTCAACTCTGACAGAAAGCAATTAACAATAGGTTAATAGGTTGTTTGAAAATGTCATTTATTAATTCATTCAATAGTTTGCCTATAAAGACATTATCATTTGATGGAGGTGGTACAATTATTAGTAATTATTTCCTCCAGTCAACAGTTATCTGAGCTGAACCAATCATCAACTGGTCTATTGACTATTTGATACATTACAAATGAATTAGTCTGAAAAACTGAATGACATCACTCATGTTCCCTGATTCAATCCTCTCTCCTCCAGACTCTCTCATACTTATCAAGCTCACCAGCTGATGCCTCCTTCTTCAGCTTGTCCTCCTGGGTCTTATGTTGTAAATACAGTGAACCTGATTCTATGGTGTAAAACAGAGAGGTGAATTCTGTGTGGTAGACTACATCACTATATACAGAACCAACAGAACCAATCATATTTCTCCTGTGACTAAAGCCTCTCTAATGTAGTGACTGTGGGCACCAATGATATCTGGTTAACTTCATAAATAATGTTGTTTTGTTATTGTCCTATCTCTGATCAAATGATTATGTTCATTGTTAGTGATAACCAGCATTGGGCTCTATGGCAGATACAGGATATTGTGTCAGGAGGCAGGGTTCTATGGAATATACATTCAGTAGAATTTGAAGAACATCTGACATCATAATCCAACCTACCTTGAGAACATTTGGGGAGAGTATTGATAAATGTAAAGAAACTGATTTAATTTGTAGCCTTGAAGAAGACACACTGCTGTTCACAAGGCCTGTACTTCTTTATAGTATCAGATTAACTGTAACGAATCTCTAGCTCTTCCTCGGGCGAGGAGAGGAGAGAGGGATCAGAAGACCAATGTGCAGCGAGGTATGATGACATAATGAGTTTTAATAAAGTAAGACGAAACACAAACACTTTAACAGACTACAAAACAAATAAACGATGTAGACAGACCTGACTTGAGAACTTACAATAGACGAAGAACGCACGAACAGGAACAGACTACGAACAGGAACAGACTACATACATGAACGACAAACGAAACAGTCCCGTGTGGTAGACATACGGACACGGAAGACAACCACCCACAACAAACAATGTGAAACAACCTCCCTATATATGGTTCTCAATCAGAGGAAAACGTAAAACACCTGCCTCTGATTGAGAGCCATACAAGGTCAATTAAACCTGACACTTAACATAGAACAAACACAGACTGCCCACCCAGCTCACGTCCTGACCCACTAAACACAACTATACAAAAGGAAAACAAGGTCAGGAACGTGACATTAACACGCTGGTCTGTTCTTTGTCTTGTGTTATTGGTTGTCAATAAACAAAACAGACAAATAAGTAATTACTCACCACCTCCTGATCATCCATTATCCAAGATGGAGAGTCATGAAAAATGATCATGTAAAACAGAATGCACTAGTTTTATTGTCCATTGAATTTCAGTCTCATTATATAATTTTATTAAATACCATACATCATTTTGGAATGACTGTTCATCACATTCATTACTAATGTACATCTAGGGAAAGGGATGTAAGCAGTGCTACTATTATAACAGTCTAAATATCACAGAATGATTCATACTAGGACATCAAACTGAATTCAAGCTGATTCCATGTTCATTTTGATGTGTGAAATGTTGACCTCTATGCCAGATATATAGTGGGAGGGCTATGTGAAATGTTGACCTCTATGCCAGATATATTGTGGGAGGACTATGTGAAATGTTGACCTCTATGCCAGATATATTGTGGGAGGACTATGTGAAATGTTGACCTCTATGGCAGATATATTGTGGGAGGGCCATGATAAATAAATTCTGGATAATTTGAAGAACATCTATACATCTTAATCCAACCTACCTTGAGAACATTTGGGGAGAGTATTGATAAATGTAAAGAAACTGATTTAATTTGTAGCCTTGAAGAAGACACACTGCTGTTCACAAGGCCTGTAGTTCTTATAGTATCAGATTAACACTCTGGTCTGTTCTTTGTCTTGTGTTATTGGTTGTCAATAAACAAAACAGAAAAATTTGTAATTACTCACCAAATGCTGATCATCCATTATACAAGATGGAGAGTCATGAATAATGATCATGTAAAACAGAATGCATTAGTTATTATTGTTCACTGAATTTCTGTCTCATTACATATTTTAAGGAAATACCATACATCATATTGAAATGACTGTTCATCACATTCATTACTAATGTACATCTAGGGAAAGGGATGTAAGCAGCACTACTATGTGAGCAGTCTGAGAATGACTGAATGCTTCATAATAAGACATCAAGCTAAATTCAAGCTGATACTATTTTAATTTCGGTGTGTGAAATATTGACGTCCATGGCAGATATATTGTGGGAGGATTATGTGAAATATTAACCTCTACGGCAGATATATTGTGGGAGATCTATGACTTGAAAATTCTGGATAATTTGAAGAACATCTATACATCTTAATCCAACCCTCCTTGAGAACATTTGGGGAGAGTTTTGATAAATGTAAAGAAACTGATTTAATTTGTAGCCTTGAAGAAGACACACTGTGTAACGGCTGTCGTCTTCCTCCTCGTCTGAGGAGGAGATGTTTGAAGGATCAGAGGACCAATGCGCAGCGTGGTAATTGTTCATCTTATTTAATGAAGTGAACAACTCAAAATACAAAAACAACAAAGTGAAAACCGAAACAGTTCTATGTGGTGCAGACACACAAACACTGAAGACAACCACCCACAAAACCCAACAGAAAACAGGCTACCTAAATATGGTTCCCAATCAGGGACAACGATTGACAGCTGCCTCTGATTGAGAACCATATCAGGCCAAACACAGAAATACAACACAGAAACACATAACATAGATTACCCACCCAACTCACGCCCTGACCACACTAAAACAAAGAAAATACAAAAGAACTATGGTCAGAACGTGAAAGTACCCCCCCCCCCCCCCCCCCCCAAGGTGCGGACTCTGGCCGCAAAAACCTGAACCTATAGGGGAGGGCCTGGGTGGGCATCTGTCCGCGGTGGCGGCTCTGGCGCAGGACGTGGACCCCACTCCACCATAGTCTTTGTCCGCTTTAGTGGCCTCCAAGGAACGGCGACCCTCGCCGCCGACCCTGGCCTGGGAACCCTAATAACCGGGCCCACAGGACTGAGGGACACCTCTGGACTGAAAAAAACTCCTCCAGACTGAGGGGCAGCTTAGGACTGAGGGGTAGCTCAGGACTGAGGGGTAGCTCAGGACTGAGGGGTAGCTCAGGACTGAGGGGTAGCTCAGGACTGAGGGGTAGCTCAGGACTGAGGGGTAGCTCAGGACTGAGGGGTAGCTCAGGACTGAGGGGTAGCTCAGGACTGAGGGGTAGCTCAGGACTGAGGGGTAGCTCATGACTGAGGGGTAGCTCATGACTGAGGGGTAGCTCATGACTGAGAGGTAGCTCATGACAGAGAGGTAGCTCGTGACTGAGAGGTAGCTCGTGACTGAGAGGTAGCTCATGACTGAGAGGTAGCTCATGACAGAGGTAGCTACGGACTGAGGGGCAGCTCCGGACTGAAGAGCAGCTCCGGACTGAAGGGCAGCTCCGGACTGAAGAGCAGCTCCGGACTGAAGAGCAGCTCCGGACTGAAGAGCAGCTCCGGACTGGCGGGTGGCTCTGGCAGCTCCGAACTGGCTGGCTGCTCTGGCGGCTCCTGACTGGCGGGCGGCTCCTGACTGGCGGGCGGCTCTGGCGGCTCCTGACTGGCGGGCGGCTCTGGCGGCTCCTGACTGGCGGGCGGCTCCTGACTGGCGGGCGGCTCTGGCGGCTCCTGACTGGCGGGCGGCTCTGGCGGCTCCTGACTGGCGGGCGGCTCTGGCGGCTCCTGACTGGCGGGCGGCTTTGGCGGCTCCTGACTGACGGACGGCTCTGGCGGCTCAGGACAGACGGGCGGCTCTGACGGCTCAGGACAGACGGGCGGCTCAGACGGCGCTGGACAGACGGGCGGCTCAGACGGCGCTGGACAGACGGGCGGCTCAGACGGCGCTGGACAGACGGGCGGCTCAGACGGCGCTGGACAGACGGGCGGCTCAGACGGCGCTGGACAGACGGGCGGCTCAGACGGCACTGGACAGACGGGCGGCTCAGACGGCGCTGGACAGACGGGCGGCTCAGGCGGCGCTGGACAGACGGGCGGCTCAGGCGGCGCTGGACAGACGGGCAGCTCAGGCGGCGCTGGACAGACGGGCAGCTCAGGCGGCGCTGGACAGACGGGCAGCTCAGGCGGCGCTGGACAGACGGGAGACTCTGGCCTGCTGAGGCGCACAGTAGGCCTGGTACGTGGTGCCGGAACTGGTGGTACCGGGCTGGGGACACGCACCACTGGGCGAGTGCGGGGAGCAGGAACAGGGCATACTAGACCATGGAGACGCACAGTAGGCTTGGTGCGTGGTGCCGGAACTGGTGGTACCGGACTGGGGACACGCACCACTGGGCGAGTGCGGGGAGGAGGAACAGGGCGTACTGGACTCTGGAGACGCACAGGAAGCCTGGTGCGTGGTGTTGGCACTGGTGGTACTGGGCTGGTGCGAGGGGCTGCCACAGGCGAACTGGTGCGTGGAGAAGGCACCGGATAGACCGGACCGTGGAGGCGCACTACAGGTCTCGAGCACCGAGCCTGCCCAACCCTACCTGGCTGAATGCTCCCCGTAGCCAGGCTAGTGCGGCGAGGTGGAATAGCCCGCACTGGGCTGTGCTGGCGAACCGGGGACACCATGCGTAGGGATGGTGCCATGTACACCGGCCCGAGGAGACGCACTGGAGACCAGATGCGTAGAGCCGGCTTCATGGCACCTGGCTCGATGCCCACTCTAGCCCGGCCGATACGAGGTGCTGCTATGTACCGCACCGGGCTATGCCTGCCTACCGGGGACACCGTGCGCATCTCTGCATAACACGGTGCCTGCCCGGTCGCTCTCTCTCCACGGTAAGCACGGGGAGTTGGCTCAGGTCTCCTACCTGGCTTAGCCACACTCCCCGTGTGCCACCCCCAATACATTTTTGACGCTGCCTCTCTGGCTTCCAGCCGCGCTTTCGTGCAGCCTCCTCATACCACCGCCTCTCCGCTTTCGCTGCCTCCAGCTCAGCTTTGGCGCGGCGATACTCAACAGCCTGTGCCCAGGGTCCCTTGCCGTCCAGAATCTCCTCCCAAGTCCATTTCTCCAGATATCGCTGGTTCTCCTGCTGCTGCCCGTTACCACAATGCTTGGTCCTTTTTTGGTGGGTGGTTCTGTAACGGCTGTCGTCTTCCTCCTCGTCTGAGGAGGAGAAGTTTGAAGGATCAGAGGACCAATGTGCAGCGTGGTAATTGTTCATCTTATATAATGAAGTGAACAACTCAAAATACAAAAACAAATAAGTGAAAACCAAAACAGTTCTATCTGGTGCAGACACACAAAGACTGAAGACAACCACCCACAAAACCCAACAGAAAACAGGCTACCTAAATATGGTTCCCAATCAGGGACAACGATTGACAGCTGCCTCTGATTGAGAACCATATCAGGCCAAACACAGAAATACAACACAGAAACACAAAACATAGATTACCCACCCAACTCACGCCCTGACCACACTAAAACAAAAAAATACAAAAGAACTATGTTCAGAACGTGACACACTGCTGTTCACAAGGCCTGTAGATTTTATAGTATCAGATTAACACTCTGGTCTCTTCTTTGTGTTGTGTTAATGGTTGTCAATAAACGAAACAGACAAATAAGTAATTACTCACCTAATACTGATCATCAATTATCCAAGATGGAGAGTCATGAATAATGATCATGTAAAACAGAATGCATTAGTTATTATTGTTCATTTAATTTCAGATTCATTAAATAATTTAATGAAATACCATACATCATATTGGAATGACTATTCATCACAATCATTACTAATGTACATCTAGGGAAAGGGATGTAAGCAGTGCTACTATTGGAACAGTCTAAACATCACAGAATGATTCATACTAGGAAATCAAAATGAATTCAAGCTGATTCCATGTTCATTTTGATGTGTGAAATGTTGACCTCTATGCCAGATATATTGTGGGAGGGCTATGTGAAATATTGAGCTCTATGGCAGATATATTGTAGGAGGACTATGTGAAATATTGACCTCTATGCCAGATATATTGTGGGAGGACTATGTGAAATGTTGAGCTCTATGGCAGATATATTGTGGGAGGGCTATGTGAAATATTGACCTCTATAGCAGATATATTGTGGGAGAACTATGTGAAATATTGACCTCTATGGCAGATATATTGTGGGAGGACTATGTGAAATATTGACCTCTATAGCAGATATATTGTGGGAGGACTATGTGAAATATTGACCCCTATGGCAGATATATTGTGGGAGAACTATGTGAAATATTGACCCCTATGGCAGATATATTGTGGGAGAACTATGTGAAATATTGACCTCTATAGCAGATATATTGTGGGAGAACTATGTGAAATATTGACCTCTATGGCAGATATATTGTGGGAGGACTATGTGAAATATTGACCTCTATAGCAGATATATTGTGGGAGGACTATGTGAAATATTGACCCCTATGGCAGATATATTGTGGGAGAACTATGTGAAATATTGACCTCTATAGCAGATAAATTGTGGGATGGCTATGTGAAATGTTGACCTCTATGTCAGATATATTGTGGGAGGACTATGTGAAATATTGACCTCTAAGGCAGATATATTGTGGGAGGATTATGTGAAATATTAACCTCTAAGGCAGATATATTGTGGGAGGATTATGTGAAATATAACCTCTACGGCAGATATTTTGTGGGAGGTCTATGACTTGAAAATTTTTGATAATTTGAAGAACATCCATGCATCTTAATCCAACCCTCCTTGAGAACATTTGGGGAGAGTTTTGATTAATGTAAAGAAACTGATTTAATTTGTAGCCTTGAAGAATACACACTGCTGTTCACAAGGCCTGTACTTCTTTATAGTATCAGATTAACACTCTGGTCTGTTCTTTGTCTTGTGTTATTGGTTGTCAATAAACAAAACAGACAAATAAGTAATTACTCACATGGTCCTGATCATCCATTATCCAAGATGGAGAGTCATGAATAATGATCATGTAAAACAGAATGCATTAGTTATTATTGTCCATTGAATTTCAGTCTCATTACATAATTTAATTAAATACCATACATCATATAGGAATGACTGTTCATCACATTCATTACTAATGTACATCTAGGGAAAGGGATGTAAGCAGTGCTAATATTGGAACAGTCTAAACATCACAGAATGATTCATACTAGGAAATCAAAATGAATTCAAGCTGATTCCATGTTCATTTTGATGTGTGAAATATTGACCTCTATGCCAGATAAATTGTTGGAGGGCTATGTGAAATATTGACCTCTATGCCAGATATATTGTGGGAGGACTATGTGAAATATTGACCCGTATGGCAGATATATTGTGGGAGGACTATGTGAAATATTGATCTCTATGGCAGATATACTGATGGAGGGCTTTGTAAAAGGGAAAGGAAAGGGGGATACCTAGTCAGTTGTCCAACTGAATGTATTCAACTGAAATGTGTCTTCCGCATTTAACTCAACCCCTCTGATATATAGATAAATTGTGGGATGGCTATGTGAAATGTTGACCTTTATGTCAGATATATTGTGGGAGGACAATGTGAAATGTAGACCTCCTCTGCAGATATTTTGTGGGAGGACTATGACTTGAAAATTCTGGATAATTTGAAGAACATCTATACATCATAATCCAACCTACCTTGAGAACATTTGGGGAAAGTATTGATAAATGTAAAGAAACTGATTTAATTCGTAGCCTTGAAGAAGACTGTCACGTTCCTGACCTGTTTTATGTTATTTTTGTATGTGTTTAGTTGGTCAGGGCGTGAGTTGGGGTGGGCATTCTATGTTTTGTGTTTCTATGTTTAGGTTGTTGGTAATTAGCCTTATATGGTTCTCAATCAGGGACAGGTGTTTGACGTTTTCCTCTGATTGAGAACCATATAAAGGTAGGCGTTTCACACTGTTTGTTTGTGGGTGATTGTCTTCAGTGTCTGTGTCTGTGCACCACACGGGACTGTTTCGGTTTGTTCGTTCGTTTTATGTAGTCTGTTCCTGTTCATGCGTTCTTCGTGTATATGTAAGTTCGTTTGTTCAGGTCTGTTGACTTCGTTTTGTTATTTTGTAAGTTATTCAAGTGTTCTTCGTGTTTCGTCTTTAATTTAATAAATTCATTATGGCATCATACCTCGCTGCACATTGGTCTTCAGATCCCTTTCTCCTCTCCTCGTCCGAGGAGGAGGAAGAGCTAGAGAATCGTTACAGAATCACCCACCAACCAAAGACCAAGCGGCGTGGGAGAGCGCAACAACGAAACCAGGACTCGTGGACATGGGAGGAAATATTGGACGGTAAAGGACCCTGGGCTCAACCAGGAGAATATCGCCGCCCCAAAGCTGAGCTGGAGGTAGCGAAAGCAGAGAGGCGGCGATATGAGGAGCTAGCGCGGAAGCAGGAAAAAGATCTGGGCTACACTACGTGGGAGGAGATCGACAGGTGGTCGATCGACCCAGGGCGAGTGCCGGAGCCCGCCTGGGATTCTCTGGCGCAGTGCGAGGAGGGATACCGGCGAATGGAGGCAGCACGACGACGCGGTAGGAAGCCTGTGAGTAAACCCCAAAAATTTCTTGGGGGGTGGCTAGAAGGGAGAGTGGCAAAGTCAGGTAGGAGACCTGCGCCCACTCCCTGTACTTACCGTGGAGAGCGAGAGTACGGGCAGACACCGTGTTACGCAGTAGAGCGCACGGTGTCTCCTGTACGTGTGCATAGCCCGGTGCGGGTTATTCCACCTCCCCGCACTGGCAGGGCTAGATTGAGTATTGAGCCGGATGTCATGAAGCCGGCCCTACATATCTGGCCACCAGTGCGTCTCCTCGGGCAGGCTTACATGGCACCAGCCTTACGCATGGTGTCCCCGGTTCGCCTACATAGCCCGGTGCGGGTTATTCCACCTCCCCGCACTGGTCAGGCGACGGGGAGCATACAACCAGGTAAGGTTGGGCAGGCTCAGTGCTCAAGGGAGCCAGTACGCCTGCATGGTCCGGTATTTCCGGCGCCACCTCCCCGCCCCAACCCAGTACCACCAGTGCCTACACCACGCACCAGGCTTCCAGTGCGTATCCAGAGCCCTGTTCCTCCTCCACGCACTAGCCCTATGGTGTGTGTCTCCAGCCCAGTGCCTCCAGTCCCGGCGCCACGCACCAAGCCTCCTGTGCGTCTCCAGAGCCCTGTGCGCACTGTTCCTTCTCCCCGCACTCACCCTGAGGTGTGCCCTCAGCCCGGTACCTCCAGTTCCGGTACCACGCACCAGGCCTATAGTGCGCATCGAGAGTCCAGTGTGCCCTGTTGTTGTTCCCCGCACTAGCCTGAGGGTGCGTGTCCTTAGCCCGGTACCTCCAGTTCCGGCACCACGCACCAGGCCTACAGTGCGTCTCAGCCGGCCAGAGTCTGCCGTCTGCCCAACGGCGCCTGAACTGCCCGTCTGCCAAGCGGCGCCTGAACTGCCCGTCTGCCAAGCGGCGCCTGAACTGCCCGTCTGCCAAGCGGCGCCTGAACTGCCCGTCTGCCAAGCGGCGCCTGAACTGCCCGTCTGCCAAGCGGCGCCTGAACTGCCCGTCTGCCAAGCGGCGCCTGAACTGCCCGTCTGCCCAGCGGCGCCTGAACTGCCCGTCTGCCCAACGCTGTCTGAACTGTCCGTCTGCCAAGCGCCGCATGAACTGCCCGTCTGTATTGAGCCTTCAAAGCCGCCCGTCTGCCATGAGCCTGCAAAGCCGCCCGTCTGCCATGAGCCTACAGAGCCGTCCGCCAGACAGGAGCCGCTAGAGCCTTCCGCCAGACAGGAGCCGCTAGAGCCTTCCGCCAGACCGGATCAGCCAGAGCCTTCCGCCAGACCGGATCAGCCAGAGCCTTCCGCCAGACCGGAGCAGCCAGAGCCTTCCGCCAGACCGGAGCAGCCAGAGCCTTCCGCCAGACCGGATCAGCCAGAGCCTTCCGCCAGACCGGATCAGCCAGAGCCTTCTGCCAGACCGGATCAGCCAGAGCCTTCCGCCAGACCGGATCAGCCAGAGCCTTCCGCCAGACCGGATCAGCCAGAGCCTTCCGCCAGACCGGATCAGCCAAAGCCTTCCGCCAGACCGGATCAGCCAGAGCCTTCCGCCAGCCAAGACCAGCCAGAGCCGTCAGCGAGCCATGACCAGCCAGAGCCGTCAGCGAGCCATGACCAGCCAGAGCCGTCAGCGAGCCAGGATCCGCCAGAGCCGTCATCCAGCCAGGATCCGCCAGCCAGCCAGGATCCGCCAGAGCCAGCCAGCCAGGATCCGCCAGAGCCAGCCAGCCAGGATCCGCCAGAGCCAGCCAGCCAGGATCCGCCAGAGCCAGCCAGCCAGGATCCGCCAGAGCCAGCCAGCCAGGATCCGCCAGAGCCAGCCAGCCAGGATCCGCCAGTCAGTCCGGAGCTGCCGTCCCTCAGTCCGGAGCTGCCCCTTATCCTGGTGCTGCCCCTTATCCTGGTGCTGCCCCTTATCCTGGTGCTGCCCCTTATCCTGGTGCTGCCCCTTATCCTGGTGCTGCCCCTTATCCTGGTGCTGCCCCTTAGTCCGGTGCTGCCCCTTAGTCCGGTGCTGCCCCTTAGTCCGGTGCTGCCCCTTAATCCAGTGGGGTTAATTTGGAGGGTGGCCATTTGGAGGAGGCTACGAAAGCGGGTAGTGACTATGGTGGGGTGGGAACCACGCCCAGAGCCTGAGGCGCCACCGTGGACAGATGCCCACCCAGACCCTCCCCTAGACTTTTGGTGGTGCGTCCGGAGTTCGCACCTTGAGGGGGGGGGGGTTCTGTCACGTTCCTGACCTGTTTTATGTTATTTTTGTATGTGTTTAGTTGGTCAGGGCGTGAGTTGGGGTGGGCATTCTATGTTTTGTGTTTCTATGTTTAGGTTGTTGGTAATTAGCCTTATATGGTTCTCAATCAGGGACAGGTGTTTGACGTTTTCCTCTGATTGAGAACCATATAAAGGTAGGCGTTTCACACTGTTTGTTTGTGGGTGATTGTCTTCCGTGTCTGTGTCTGTGCACCACACGGGACTGTTTCGGTTTGTTCGTTCGTTTTATGTAGTCTGTTCCTGTTCATACGTTCTTCGTGTATATGTAAGTTCGTTTGTTCAGGTCTGTTGACTTCGTTTTGTTATTTTGTAAGTTATTCAAGTGTTCTTCGTGTTTAGTCTTTAATTTAATAAATTCATTATGGCATCATACCTCGCTGCACATTGGTCTTCAGATCCCTTTCTCCTCTCCTCGTCCGAGGAGGAGGAAGAGCTAGAGAATCGTTACAAAGACACACTGCTGTTCCTAAGGCCTGTAGTTTTTATAGTATCAGATTAACACTCTGGTCTGTTCTTTGTCTTGTGTTATTGGTTGTCAATAAACAAAACAGAAAAATAAGTAGTTACTCACCAAATGCTGATCATCCATTATCCAAGATGGAGAGTCATGAATAATGATCATGTAAAACAGAATACATTAGTTATTATTGTTCATTGAATTTCAGTCTCATTACATAATTTAATGAAATAACATACATCATATTGGAATGACTGTTCATCACATTCAGTACTAATGTACATCTAGGGAAAGGGATGTAAGCAGCACTACTATGTGAGCAGTCTGAGAATGACTGAATGCTTCATAATAAGACATCAAGCTGAATTCAAGCTGATTCTATTTTAATTTTGGTGTGTGAAATGTTGAGCTATATGGCAGATATATTGTGGGAGATTTATGGCTTTGCTCCTGATCATCCATTATCCAAGATGTAGAGGAATGAATATTGATAATGTAGAACAAAATGTATGAGTTATTACAGTTACATTCAATCTAATTTCAGTCTCATTACATTATTCAATCAAATACCATACATCATATTGATATGACTGTTCATCACGTTCATTACTAATGTATATCTAGGGAAAGGGATGTAAGCAGTGCTACTATTGGAACAGTCTAAACATCACATAATACTTAACACTAGGACATCAAACTAAATTCAAGCCGATTCAATTTTTATTTTGGTGTGAAATATTGACCTCTATGCCAGATATATTGTGGGAGGACTATGTGAAATATTGACCTCTATGGCAGATATACTGATGGAGGGCTTTGTAAAAGGGAAAGGAAAGGGGGATATCTAGTCAGTTGTCCAACTGAATGTATTCAACTGAAATGAGTCTTCCGCATTTCACTCAACCCCTCTGAAATTGTGAGCTCTATAGCAGATATATTGTAGGAGGACTATGTGAAATGTTGACCTGCATGGCAGATATTTTGTGGGAGATCTATGATATGAAAAATTAGGATAATTTGAAGAACATCAATTCAATTCCCACGGGGGGACCAGGGTTCAATTCCCACGGGGGGACCAGGATGAATATGTATGAACGTTCCAATTTGTAAGTCGCTCTGGATAAGAGCGTCTGCTAAATGACTTAAATGTAAATGTAAATCTATACATCTTAATCCAATTTACCTTGAGAACATTTGGGGAGAGTATTGATAAATGTAAAGAAACTGATTTAATTTGTAGCCTTGAAGAAGACACACTGCTGTTCACAAGGCCTGTAGTTTTTATAGTATCAGATTAACACTCTGGTCTGTTCTTTGTCTAGTGTTATTGGTTGTCAATAAACAAAACAGACAAATAAGTAATTACTCACCTGAAGCTATTCATCCATTATCCAAGATGGAGAGTGATGAATAATGATCATGTAAAACAGAATGCATTAGTTATTATTGTTCATTGATTTTCTGTCTCATTACAAAATGTAATGAAATACCATACATCATATTGGAATGACTGTTCATCAGATTCATTACTAATGTACATCTAGGGAAAGGGATGTAAGCAGTGCTACTATTGGAACAGTCTAAACATCACAGAATGCTTCATACTAGGACATCAAACTGAATTCAAGCTGATTCCATGTTCATTTTGGTGTGTGAAATGTTGAGCTCTATAGCAGATATATTGTGGGAGGGCCATGGTAAATACATTCAGTAGAATTTGAAGAACATCTGACATCTTAATCCAACCTACCTTGAGAACATTTGGGGAGAGTATTGATAAATGTAAAGAAACTGATTTAATTTGTAGCCTTGAAGAAGACACACTGCTGTTCACAAGGCCTGTAGTTTTTATAGTATCAGATTAACACTCTGGTCTGTTCTTTGTCTTGTGTTATTGGTTGTCAATAAACAAAACAGACAAAACAGTAATTTCCCACCACCTACTGATCATCCATTATCCAAGATGGATAGTCATGAATAATGATCATGTAAAACAGAATGTATTAGTTATTATTGTTCATTGAATTTCTGTCTCATTACATAATTGAAAGAAATATCATATATCATATTGGAATGACTGTTCATCACATGCATTACTAATGTACATCTAGGGAAAGGGATGTAAGCAGCACTACTATGTGAGCAGTCTGAGAATGACTGAATGCTTCATAATAAGACATCAAGCTAAATTCAAGCTTATTCTATTTTAATTTTGGTGTGTGAAATATTGACCTCTATGCCAGATATACTGATGGAGGACTATGTAAAAGGGAAAGGAAAGAGAGATACCTAGTCAGTTGTCCAACTGAATGTATTCAACTGAAATGTGTCTTCCGCATTTAACTCAACCCCTCTGAAATGTTGAGCTCCATAGCAGATATATTGTGGGAGAACTATGTGAAATGTTGAGCTCTATGACAGATATTTTGTGGGAGATCTATGACTTGAAAATTCTGGATAATTTGAAGAACATCTATACATCTTTATCCAACCTACCTTGAGAACAATTGGAGAGAGTATTGATAAATGTAAAGAAACTGAATTAACACCCATAGCAAGGACGTTAAAATTCAAATCTCTCCCGCTCTCACTCGAGACCCTATCCAGGGCCCGCTTGATCAAGAAACAAGCCCACGGGCTTTGTCTATAGACTCTGATACAAAGGTTGCGAAGAAAAAGGTCAAACGCTTCGTTAAAGCCAAGCCCACTCAAAATCGGAAAAGTCGATCTGCTTCCACCTTGAACAGAAATGACACATCACGTCGTGGCGAACGACCACTCCACTTTGTGGGGAATTTGTCCACTAAACACGAATCTAAACGCCCGTACCTGGAAACAGTCCTGGAGGACTGCTTAACTTGTCATGCGCTAATTGATTCGAGTGCGACAATATCACTCATCTCTCAAACATTGTTCGATGATCTCAAAAGGGCTTTGAAGCCAACTAAACGTTGGTTAAAAGTGGAGCGATGCGACACTACCCTTCGAGGGGTCACTCAGACTACCTCGCCTCTCACATTGAGAGTCATGCTGAAACTACCCTTCAAGGACGTATCGCTCATTCACCCTGTGTTTGTTACCAGCCTCGAAACTGTACCCCTGCTACTGGGAGCAGACTTGATGGATCGGTTACTCCCATTGATGGATTGGAAAACCCACCAGGTATGGTCACAGGCTACCGTGCCTTCTCCACCGACTACACTGTCTTTCCCTAACGCTAGCTGCAACGCAGTCAGTCACGAGGGGTATCTGTCAAAAGCACCCCTTGGGAAAAAGACGTTTAGAAACCTCTCGGGGCAGAATCCGATCCAAGGAGATATTACGATATCTCGACACATTCCATCAGCCAATCTGATTGACCATTCTTTTCATGATTTCGAGCCAGCTGTCTCTGTGAATGAGCAACTTCCCTCCTCCTTGCAGTCATGCAATACGGTAGTTGAGATTAACTTCTCTTGCCCTTCGGACACTTCCGCAAGCACTGCGGCCGTCGCAGCAAGAAAAACACTGATGCGCAGAGTATACTCTGCTTCCGATGACACACCTTCCGCTTTGTGGGGGACTGTCAACCCTTACAATGACACTAATGGCGTCAGTCCAGCAACTGACCCAATGACTCCCACTGGTGAAAGACTTTGAGATATCACAGACCGATATCCTCGTCTCAGTTTGCAGGTACTGAAGAGGTTGCCACACGCGGACGCGGTGGTGACTGACAGACCTCGACAGCCACTGAGGGTGTTGAAGCACAAACACCAGGAGATTTGGTTGAAAAGTTACAGCCATTCTCATAATAACGCGGCCACTGACAACTCGTACATAGGGTCCGAACCTTTCTTTTGTGCCTTGGATACCAACACCACATGCTGGTGGGGGGTTCCCGGGACACAACGGGGGGGAATAGTAGCCCAGACCCATGATGAGCCTTATCGAGGCCGGTGGGGGGGTTGAGACTATGGACAACACCGTACGAGGCCGCCAGAGTAGAAATCAAATCTAGTTGTAAACTCCCCTTTGAGAACAGTGAGGAGCAGACAGGCCCCTAGACGGGGATTATCTTAGAACACATCTAAGATAGTACTGAGGTGTACCACACTGGTCGTAAAGGAAGTCCAGTGGACTTGTCCACCTCCAAAACAAATGGCAACAATAATCATTCCTTGCCATGTGTAGTAGTCACTACAAGACAACTAGGAAAATGCTCTAATCATGTATTCCTGTAGGATAACATTTCAGAATAAATCGGTAGGACAACTGGACCCCTTGAGTACCAGTACCAATACCACAGTCAGTCCAGCAACACTCAGTAAGAGGATTAGTAACCTCACAAGTTAAATTGCTTTTGATAACAGCGACATAGGAGTCAGAGTGCAACACGGGGAAGGGAATCTCCATTGCACTCTTCCAATGGTTACACACGCCACTAATAAATAGAACCCTCCGTTCAGGAGAAAAGTTATTAGAAGTCATGAACCATGATCACACCACGTATGACTGGTCCAATACTTAGAGAGTACTTCCGTCATGAGGTTAGCTCCTCCGTGGATAACATAGCTATGAAGTAGACTTCTTCATACCTACCGCCACTACAATAGTGGAAGACAGTGACTGGTAGTAAAACCACTACAGACTCCCTCACACCAATTCTGACTGACCTCCAGGCATTGACCTGAAAATTACCTGACTACATCAGACTCATTCTGAACAAGTTGTAATCTGCTAGGATACTTGGTTTCCTTCCCTTGACAGGTGCGCTTGTGTAAGCATAAACGCACATGCACAACGGAACATCCAATTAGGATTTATGCTAGGATCACTTAAGGGTCCAAGCAAAATACCAGCCTTAGTAAAGTTGAACATTTATTTTGAGGCCTTTAACTCTACAGCTACAGCACTCACCAGTTTTCTTCTCAGAAGTCCGTAGGTCATCCCTGTAGACTGCCCAAAACTAGTGCCTTACAGCTGTAGACTTATCATATAGTTATCAACTTAGGATAGTACCCTAAGCAACACCCCGCAAATTAAGAAAGCCCTAAATATGACATTAGACAGTGCCATGATAGGGTCATTTTGCCAAGACCATGGACGTAGATGGAATACAGTCCAATTAGATGATTAAGGTGGCATAACTATATTTTGTTTTGTTTATGCTTTCATTCATTTTGTTTCATTTTCTTCGGCACGTAGAAAGTGATAGAGCCATAAACAACTTCCCCATACAACTATCAGTTAGTGCCACAACGCTGCTCATTTGGGAGGAAATGTAATGATATATTTCATGAGTGTGTGCGTTGTTAACATCTGCCTAAGTTACTGCCCAGATCTTCCTGTCTGGACGACCAGACGACGGGTCCGGAACGGCGCTCCCAATCCGGACATCCGCTGCCCAGCCATGGAGCGGACTTCTTCATTTGCAGACACCCTAACCGGGTCGACCACCAGAGGGGGGACTGCAACGGCGCTCCCAATCTGGACATCTGCTGTCCAGCCATGGAGCGGACTTCATTCGCAGAAACCCTACCCGGGTCGACCACCAGATGGGGACCACGACGATGGTCCACAAACAGGACAACCCACGGTAATTTTTATGTTGGTTTGCAAAATGCAGTTTATTCGCAAGATTGAACCCAACATGGGGGGACTGTCATGACGTTGGCCTGGGGGTAGGTTTATGACAGTCATAAATACCTCTTTCCCCCTTTTTCCTCTCTCTACCCTACTGATGTTACATTTGAAAACCCCTTGGTTAACATAGAGATTCTGGGAACATCAGAAGGTGGGGGGAAATGAACTATATTCTGGTAATCCGACCAGTTGAACATATACGGTGGTACTTAATGAATATGATTTCAGTTCGGTTGTCATCTGAGACATTCTCATCAATGATAAGATGACATAAACTCTACAGTGGAAAGTCTACACATCACAGTTATCGGATTCACATGGAATTGTTGTTCAATTTAAATGTTTGAATATGAAATTATTCGTGATGGGATGAAATGTGATTTTAGCTTCTAAAATGTGAGAATTGGGTTTTCATGAGTGAATTAGGCCCGACTCAGCGGCCCGCCCACGTGAAGAGACATAGGTTGTAAACTATGAAACACACCCCTTTTCTCCCTCCACTATATAAGCCCTTGACGAAAATGTAACCTCCTGTTCCAAGTCCGTGAGGTCTGCAGCCTCTGCGTTAAAAGGACGAACATGTCAACTACAGAACTAAGCCAACCTCAGAGTGAGCTTTGGTTGCGAATGGTATGAACTTTGAACTCTAATTCACTACAGAAGTGATACCTCCTAGCCGTTGAGTTAGCAACAGCAGCTGCAAACGAGGGATAGGAAAGGACAGACAGAGTATCCCATCTACCACACAACGACGTTACTACAACGTATCCAGTGACCACCAGAGACATTCTTCAAAGGACAAAGGACTCTGTTGGGCAACACGGCCTTCAATCTACCACCAACCTACCGAAGCGCAGCTCAGAGTAAATATGTATTGCATTTTCCTTTTCCAAATGGGCGGTAATTTAGAATGCATAAGATACTGTATTTACGATAGCACAGCTTCTACCTTTGTCCCTCAGTCTTCCCGCTCTTTCATTCAAACCCAGCCCCTTTTCTTTTGTGTAACCAGCTGTCATATCTGTTCCGCCCGCTAGGGACGTTTTCCTTTATGACGTAATTTGTAATCAAAGTATGATTCATTCTTTGTATATGTAATTCTGTGTGATTAGTTAGGTATTTAGTAAATAAAGAATTAAACCAAATTTTGTATTGATGATTCAACTTGTTAGCCAGGGTTCGTGAAGATAACCAAGAATTTACAACTTTCAGATGAGACTGAATTAAGGTGACGATTAATATTGACTGCTATTGATGTAAAATATTACTAGGTCTTTAAGAGTTTATTCAGAAGATAACAGCTCTATAAATATTATTTCGTGGTGCCCCGACTCTCTAGTTAATTACATTTACATGATTAGCTCAATCAGGTAATATTAATTACGGAGAAAGGATTTTATAGAATAGCATGTCATATCACTTAATCCGGCATAGCCAAAGTCACGACAGTAATTACTCACCCCATCCTGATCATCCATTATCCAAGATGGAGGGTCATGAATAATGATCATGTAAAACAGAATGCATTAGTAATTATTGTTCATTGAATTTCTGTCTCATTCCATAATTTAATGAAATACCATACATCATATTGGAATGACTGTTCATCACATTCCTTACTAATGTACATCTAGGGAAAGGGATGTAAGCAGCACTACTATGTGAGCAGTCTGAGAATGACTGAATGCTTCATAATAAGACATCAAGCTAAATTCAAGCTGATTCTATTTTCATTTCGGTGTGTGAAATATTGATGTCCATGGCAGATATATTGTGGGAGGATTATGTGAAATATTAACCTCTACGGCAGATATTATGTGGGAGATCTATGACTTGAAAATTCTGGATGATTTGAAGAACATCTATACATCTTAATCCAACCTACCTTGAGAACATTTGGGGAGAGTATTGATAAATGTAAAGAAACTGATTTAATTTGTAGCCTTGAAAAAGACACACTGCTGTTCACAAGGCCTGTCGTTTTTATAGTATCAGATTAACACGCTGGTCTGTTCTTTGTCTTGTGTTATTGGTTGTCAATAAACAAAACAGACAAATAAGTAATTACTCACCTGATCCTGATCATCCATTATCCAAGATGGAGAGTCATGAATAATGATCATGTAAAACAGAATGCATTAGTTATTATTGTTCATTGAATTTCTGTCTCATTACATAATTTAATTAAATACCATACATCATATAGGAATGACTGTTCATCACATTCATCACTAATGTACATCTAGGGAAAGGGATGTAAGCAGTGCTAATATTGGAACAGTCTAAACATCACAGAATGATTCATACTAGGAAATCAAAATGAATTCAAGCTGATTCCATGTTCATTTTGATGTGTGAAATGTTGACCTCTATGCCAGATATATTGTGGGAGGACTATGTGAAATATTGACCTCTATGGCAGATATATTGTGGGAGAACTATGTGAAATATTGACCTCTATGGCAGATATACTGATGGAGGGCTTTGTAAAAGGGAAAGGGAAGGGGGATACCTAGTCAGTTGTCCAACTGAATGTATTCAACTGAAATGTGTCTTCCGCATTTAACTCAACCCCTCTGAAATGTTGACCTCTATAGCAGATATATTGTGGGAGAACTATGTGAAATGTTGAGCTCTATGACAGATATTTTGTGGGAGATCTATGACTTGAAAATTCTGGATAATTTGAAGAACATCTATACATCTTTATCCAACCTACCTGTCACGCCCTGGCCTTAGTTATCTTTGTTTTCTTTATTATTTTTGTTAGGTATGGGTGTGACATGGGGGAAGTTTGTGTGTTTTTGTCTAGTCCGGGGTGTTTGTATTGTCTAGGGGGTTTTGTAGAGTTCATGGGGTTCTGTTCAGTGTAGGTGTTTATGTAAGTCTATGGTTGCCTGGATTGGTTCTCAATTAGAGACAGCTGTCTATCGTTGTCTCTGATTGGGAGCCATATTTTAGGCAACCATAGGCATTAGGTTGGTTGTGGGTAATTGTCTATGTTTTGACGTTAGTTGCTTGTGTCTGCACTTTCATTTGATAGCTTCACGGTCGTTTGTTGTTTTGTCTAGTTTGTATTAGTGTTCGTGTTCGTTTCTTCTTCTATTAAAAAGAAGATGTATTTATATCACGCTGCGCCTTGGTCCTCTCTTGCACCTAACGATGACCGTGACACTACCTTGAGAACATTTTGGGAGAGTACTGATACATGTAAAGAAATTGATTTAACTTGTAGCCTTGAAGAAGACACACTGCTGTTCACAAGGCCTGTAGTTTTTATAGTATCAGATTAACACTGGTCTGTTCTTTGTCTTGTGTTATTGGTTGTCAATAAACAAAACAGACAAATAAGTAATTACTCACCTAATACTGATCATTCATTATCCAAGATGGAGAGTCATGAATAATGATCATGTAAAACAGAATGCATTAGTTATTATTGTTAATTGAATTTCAGTCTCATTAAATCATTTAATGAAATACCATACATTATATTGGAATGACTGTTCATCACAATCATTACTAATGTACATCTAGGGAAAGGGATGTAAGCAGTGCTACTAATGGAACAGTCTAAACATCACAGAATGCTTCATACTAGGACATCAAACTGAAATCAAGCCAATTCCATGTTAATTTTGGTGTGTGAAATGTTAAGCTCTATAGCAGATATATTGTGAGAGGGCCATGGTAAATAAATGCTGTATAATTTGAAGAACATCTATACATCTCAATCCAACCTACCTTGAGAACATTTCGGGAGAGTATTGATAAATGTAAAGAAACTGATTTAATTTGTAGCCTTGAAGAAGACACACTGCTGTTCACAAGGCCTGTAGTTTTTATAGTATCAGATTAACACTCTGGTCTGTTCTTTGTCTTGTGTTATTGGTTGTCAATAAACAAAACAGACAAATAAGTAATTACTCACCCAAACCTGACATTCCATTATCCAAGATGGAGAGTCATGAATAATGATGATGTAAAACAGAATGCATTAGTTATTATTGTTCATTGAATTTCTGTCTCATTACATAATTTAATTAAATACCATACATCATATTGACTGTTCATCACATTCATTACTAATGTACATCTAGGGAAAGGGATGTAAGCAGTGCTACTATTGGAACAGTCTAAACATCACAGAATGCTTCATACTAGGACATCAAACTGAATTCAAGCTGATTCTATGTTCATTTTGGAGTGTGATAAATTGAGCTCTATGGCAGATATATTGTGGGAGAACTTTGTAAAAGGGAAAGGAAAGGGGGATACCTAGTCAGTTGTCCAACTGAATGTATTCAACTGAAATGTGTCTTCCGCATTTCACTCAACCCCTCTGAAATGTTGAGCTCTATAGCAGATATATTGTGGGAGATCTGTGATATGAGATTTCTGGATAATTTGAAGAACATCTATACATCATAATCCAACCTACCTTGAGAACATTTGGGGAGAGAATTGATAAATGTAAAGAAACTGATTTATTTTGTAGCCTTGAAGAAGACTCTGCTGTTCACAAGGCCTGTAGTTTTTATAGTATCAGATTAACACTCTGGTCTGTTATTTGTCTTGTGATTTTGGTAGTCAATAAACAAAACAGAAAAATAAGTAATTACTCACGTTGTACTGATCATCCATTATCCAAGATGGAGAGTCATGAATAATGATCATGTAAAACAGAATCAATTAGTTATAATTGTTCATTGAATTTCTGTCTCATTACATAATTTAATGAAATACCATACATCATATTGGAATGACTGTTCATCACATTCATTACTAATGTATATCTAGGGAAAGGGATGTAAGCAGTGCTACTATTGGAACAGTCTAAACATCACAGAATGATTCATACTGGGACATGAAAATGAATTCAAGCTAATTGTATGTTAAATTTGGAGAGTGATAAATTGAGCTCTATGGCAGATATATTTTGGGAGGACTATGTGAAATGTTGACCTCTTTGGCAGATATATTGTGGGAGGACTATGTGAATGTTGACTATGTGAAATGTTGACCTCTTTGGAAGATATATTGTGGGAGAACTATGTGAAATGTTGATCTCTTTGGCAGATTATATAGAGGCAGGACTATGGGAAATGTTGACCTGAATGGCAGATATGTTGTGGGAGATCTATGATATGAAAATTCTGGATAATTTGATGAACATCTATACATCTTAATCCAACCTACCTTGAGAACATTTGGGGAGAGAATTGATAAATGTAAAGAAACTGATTTAATTTGTAGCCTTGAAGAAGACACACTGCTGTTCACAAGGCCTGTAGTTTTTATAGTATCAGATTAACACTCTGGTCTGGTCTTTGTCTCGTGTTATTGGTTGTCAATAAACAAAACAGACAAATAAGTAATTACTCACGTTGATCTGATCATCCATTATCCAAGATGGAGAGTCATGATTAATGATCATGTAAAACAGAATGCATTAGTTATTATTATTCATTGAATTTCTGTCTCATTACATAATTTAATGAAATTGTCATGTTTTGTCATTGATCATCATGTCTTGTCCCTGTGCTTCCCTCTGCTGGTCTTATTAGGTTCTTTCCCTCTTTCTATCCCTCTCTCTCCCCCTCCCTCTCTCCCTCTCTCGCTCTCTCTCTCTATCGTTCCGTTCCTGCTCCCAGCTGTTTCTCATTCTCCTAACGACCTCATTTACTCTTTCACACCTGTCCCCTATTTTGCCCTCTGATTAGAGTCCCTATTTCTCCCTCTGTTTTCCGCTTCTGTCCTTGTCGGATTCTTGTTTGATGTTTGCTGTTCTGTGTCCTTGTTCCGCCCTGTCGTGTTTTTGCCTTCTTCAGATGCTGCGTGTGAGCAGGTGTCTATGTCAGCTACGGCCTGTGCCTTCCTGAAGCGACCTGCAGTCTGTGGTCGCGTCTCCAGTCGTTCCTCTCTACTGACGAGAGGATTTCAGTTTCCTGTTTTGGATTTACCTTTGATAATATCCAGGAGAATTATTGTTTGTTTAAGACTGGAATAAAGACTCTGTTTCTATTACGTCGCTTTTGGGTCCTCATTCACCAGCATAACAGAAATACCATACATCATATTGGAATGACTGTTCATCACATTCATTACTAATGTACATCTAGGGAAAGGGATGTAAGCAGTACTACTATTGGAACAGTCTAAACATCACAGAATGATTCATACTAGGACAACAAACTGAATTCAAACTGATTACATGTTAATTTTGGAGTGTGAAATGTTGAGCTCTATGGCAGATATATTGTGGGAGGACTATGTGAAATATTGACCTCTATGGCAGATATATTGTGGGAGAACTATGTGAAATGTTGAACTCTATGGCAGATATATTGTGGGAGAACTATGTGAAATGTTGACCTCTATGGCAGATATATTGTGGGAGAACTATGTGAAATATTGACCTCAATGGCAGACATACTGATGGAGGGCTTTGTAAAAGGGAAAGGAAAGGGGGATACCTAGTCAGTTGTCCAACTGAATGTATTCAACTGAAATGTGTCTTCCGCATTTAACTCAACCCCTCTGAAATGTTGACCTCTATAGCAGATATATTGTGGGAGAACTATGTGAAATGTTGACCTCTTTGGCAGATATTTTGTGTGAGATCTATGATATGAAAATTCTGGATAATTTGAAGAACATCTATACATCTTAATCCAACCTACCTTGACAACATTTGGGGAGAGTATTGATAATTGTAAAGAAACTGATTTAATTTGTAGCCTTGAAGACACACTGCTGTTCACAAGGCCTGTACTTCTTTATAGTATCAGATGAACACTCTGGTCTGTTCTTTGTCTTGTGTTATTGGTAGTAAATAAACAAAACAGACAAATAAGTAATTACTCACGTGAAACTGATCATCCATTATCCAAGATGGAGAGACATGAATAATGATCATGTAAAACAGAATGCATTAGTTATAATTATTAATTGAATTTCTGCCTCATTACAACATTTTATGAAATACCATACATCATATTGGAATGACTGTTCATCACATTCATTACTAATGTACATCTAGGGAAAGGAATGTAAGCAGTACTACTATTGGAACAGTCTAAACATCACAGAATGATTCATACTAGGACAACAAACTGAATTCAAACTGATTACATGTTAATTTTGGAGTGTGAAATGTTGAGCTCTATAGCAGATATATTGTGGAAGGAATATGTGAAATGTTGACCTCTATAGCAGATATATTGTGGGAGAACTATGTGAAATGTTGACCTCTTTGGCAGATATATTGTGGGAGGACTATGTGAATGTTGACTATGTGAAATGTTGACCTCTTTGGAAGATATATTGTGGGAGAACTATGTGAAATGTTGATCTCTTTGGCAGATTATATAGAGGCAGGACTATGGGAAATGTTGACCTGAATGGCAGATATGTTGTGGGAGATCTATGATATGAAAATTCTGGATAATTTGATGAACATCTATACATCTTAATCCAACCTACCTTGAGAACATTTGGGGAGAGAATTGATAAATGTAAAGAAACTGATTTAATTTGTAGCCTTGAAGAAGACACACTGCTATTCACAAGGCCTGTAGTTTTTATAGTATCATTTTAACACTCTGGTCTGTTCTTTGTCTTGTGTTATTGGTTGTCAATAAACAAAACAGACAAATAAGTAATTAGTCACCTTGTACTGATCATCCATTATCCAAGATGGAGAGACATGAATAATGATCATGTAAAACAGAATGCATTAGTTATAATTATTAATTGAATTTCTGCCTCATTACAACATTTTATGAAATACCATACATCATATTGGAATGACTGTTCATCACATTCATTACTAATGTACATCTAGGGAAAGGAATGTAAGCAGTACTACTATTGGAACAGTCTAAACATCACAGAATGATTCATACTAGGACAACAAACTGAATTCAAACTGATTACATGTTAATTTTGGAGTGTGAAATGTTGAGCTCTATAGCAGATATATTGTGGAAGGAATATGTGAAATGTTGACCTCTATAGCAGATATATTGTGGGAGAACTATGTGAAATGTTGACCTCTTTGGCAGATATATTGTGGGAGGACTTTGTGAAATGTTGACCTCTATAGCAGATATATTGTGGGAGAACTATGTGAAATGTTGACCTCTTTGGCAGATATATTGTGGGAGAACTATGTGAAATGTTGATCTCTTTGGCAGATTATATAGAGGGAGGACTATGGGAAATGTTGACCTGAATGGCAGATATGTTGTGGGAGATCTATGATATGAAAATTCTGGATAATTTGATGAACATCTATACATCTTAATCCAACCTACCTTGAGAACATTTGGGGAGAGAACTGATAAATGTAAAGAAACTGATTTAATTTGTAGCCTTGAAGAAGGCACACTGCTATTCACAAGGCCTGTAGTTTTTATAGTATAACTTTAACACTCTGGTCTGTTCTTTGTCTTGTGTTATTGGTTGTCAATAAACAAAACAGACAAATAAGTAATTAGTCACCTTGTACTGATCATCCATTATCCAAGATGGAGAGACATGAATAATGATCATGTAAAACAGAATGCATTAGTTATAATTATTAATTGAATTTCTGCCTCATTACAACATTTTATGAAATACCATACATCATATTGGAATGACTGTTCATCACATTCATTACTAATGTACATCTAGGGAAAGGGGTGTAAGCAGTACTACTATTGGAACAGTCTAAACATCACAGAATGATTCATACTAGGACAACAAACTGAATTCAAACTGATTACATGTTAATTTTGGAGTGTGAAATGTTGAGCTCTATAGCAGATATATTGTGGAAGGAATATGTGAAATGTTGACCTCTATAGCAGATATATTGTGGGAGAACTATGTGAAATGTTGACCTCTTTGGCAGATATATTGTGGGAGGACTTTGTGAAATGTTGACCTCTATAGCAGATATATTGTGGGAGAACTATGTGAAATGTTGACCTCTTTGGCAGATATATTGTGGGAGAACTATGTGAAATGTTGATCTCTTTGGCAGATTATATAGAGGGAGGACTATGGGAAATGTTGACCTGAATGGCAGATATGTTGTGGGAGATCTATGATATGAAAATTCTGGATAATTTGATGAACATCTATACATCTTAATCCAACCTACCTTGAGAACATTTGGGGAGAGAATTGATAAATGTAAAGAAACTGATTTAATTTGTAGCTTTGAAGAAGACACACTGCTATTCACAAGGCCTGTAGTTTTTATAGTATCAGATTAACACTCTGGTCTGTTCTTTGTCGTGTGTTATTGGTTGTCAATAAACAAAACAGACAAATAAGTAATTAGTCACCTTGTACTGATCATCCATTATCCAAGAAGGAGAGTCATGAATAATGATCATGTAAAACAGAATGCATTAGTTATTATTGTTCATTGAATTTCTGTCTCATTACATAATTGAATGAAATACCACACATCATATTGGAATGACTGTTCATCACATTCATTACTAATGTACATCTAGGGAAAGGGGTGTAAGCAGCACTACTATGTGAGCAGTCTGAGAATGACTGAATGCTTCATAATAAGACATCAAGCTAAATTCAAGCTGATTCTATTTTAATTTTGGTGTGTGAATTGTTGAGCTCTATGGCAGATATATTGTGGGAGAACTATGTGAAATATTGACCTCTATGGCAGATATGTTGTGGGAGGACTATGTGAAATATTGACCTCTATGGCAGACATACTGATGGAGGGCTTTGTAAAAGGGAAAGGAAAGAGAGATACCTAGTCAGTTGTCCAGCTGAATGTATTCAACTGAAATGTGTCTTCCGCATTTCACTCAACCCCTCTGAAATGTTGACCTCTATGGCAGATATTTTGTGGGAGATCTATGATATGAAAATTCTGGATAATTTGAAGAACATCTATACATCTTAATCCAACCTATCTTGAGAACATTTGGGGAGAGTATTGATTAATGTAAAGAAACTGATTTAATTTGTAGCCTTGAAGAAGACACACTGCTGTTCACAAGGCCTGTCGTTTTTATAGTATCAGATTAACACTCTGGTCTGTTCTTTGTCTTGTGTTATTGGTTGTCAATAAACAAAACAGACAAAACAGTAATTACTCACCACCTCCTGATCATCCATTATCCAAGATGGAGAGACATGAATAATGATCATGTAAAACAGAATGTATTAGTCATTATCATTACCTTCAAATCACCATCTGTCACATTATCCTCTCATATACCATAGTGATGTGGTATACATCAGAGGGGAATGAGTGTTCATCACATTCATTACTAATGACAATCAAGGGACGTGACAGTAATGTTGGAATGGTTCTAATGCTTTAGGACCAGCTCAAAGCTCAGAGTGATGGTAATATGCATTGTAACTAGTTGATATTCAGAATGAATCTAGTCTATTCATCTGTAACTCCTACTATGAACTCCTACCTACATGAGAAAGTACAAGTGTTCTGTACAGGGAAAGAGACTGGTTGTTATTGTTGTTGTTTAGGTGTTTAGAAACATTACTGGACTTCTAGAACACTTACCTCTGACCCTTAAACCCACTGCAGCCTCCTCCTTCTGTTCTCCATGGATGACCTGACATACGTAGTCTCCTGTATCTGACCTCCTGAAGTCTCTCAGCCTCAGAGACACGTTGCCTCTCTCCAGCTCCTGGGTGATCAGACTCACTCTGCCCTCATAGCCACTAGTCTCTGTCACCTGGCCATTCTGATACAGGTAAATACACTCTGTCCCTTTAAACCACCTGATCGTCGTGGCAACAGCACTGGTGTCAGGTGAGAGGTGACAGGGTAGGGTGACCTCTTCACCAACATCAGCCCTCACATTGTCTTCTGAGGTGAGTTTAAACTGATCTGTTCAGAAAGAGAGAACATTTCATGTTTAATGACATCATCTGTGTCAGGAACACAAATCCTCTCAGTACATTTATAAACACAGCTGAATTAAAAACTACAATAGACATACAACAACCAGGACCATGTCAATTCTAAAATACAACCCCCACAATCCCAGACAGACATATTCATTTGAAGGAAAGTATATATGTTAAAGAAGAATGTGATGCTACAATCTAGAATGATATTATCCCATTTGTTCCCACATCTTTCCCAGACATGCCACTATGCTAATCTTATGCCACTAGTAAGCCTAACATGTCATCCATTTAGATTTTTTATTTTTATTTAAAAGTATATTTTATTCTTGGTCACAATTGTGACAGAGTGCTCTGTCTATAATAACATGAACAGATATTTACCCCTATTCCTCAACCTCAATATCTATATACCTCAGTCCACTTACCCACACACCTAAACTCAATGACCCACACACCCCAGCCCTGCTACCCCCATGCCCTAACCCTAACACCCATGACAATACCCTCAAATCTATACACTCAAGTACAGATACAGGCATATCCTGGCCCTAAATGACCTGTGTGTTACTCAAGACCCCAGTTCCTTTGCCAATACACCTCATCCCTGTTACTTTCCTATCTCAGTCCTGTTACCCACTTTCCTTAGGCCTGTATTCCCCAAGTCACCAACAGTAACCTATATCCAGCTATTCACTGCACACCACAACCCTGTTATCGGCATGTTTTAGTCCTGTGACCTCTGACCTGTATACACTAATCATTTCATAGATAAACTAATATTACAGTGGTATAACACATGTGACCCAGCCCCAATCTCTTGTTTCTACCACAAACGTTGTTGCCAGAAAGGATTTGATTGGGCAATAGACGTCCATCCAGCCCCATTACCTGTATGAACCTTGTGTATCCCTACACCCCATTATAAACCAGGGAAATCCATGGGCATACTCATATAAAACAGGTCTACCCCAGTGTCCAAGCCTCAACATTCATACTAACCAGGTCTACCCCAGTGTCCAAGCCTCAACATTCATACTAACCAGGTCTACCATTGTGCAAGAGACACTAAACAAACCTAATCACATTAAATATCATTTCAATTATTATACTAATTCAGTTTATGGGTCTATACATGGCCAATTCCCCCTGAAATAACAAAATATGATGTTTTACAGTAAGTATCTCTGATTTAAACATCAGTAAAGGTAATCGATAATGGTAAAATCATCTGTAACATCATTTAGAACAAGTAAATCCTGAACCGAACTCAACTTAAATCTACTGAAGAAAGAAAAGGATCTGCTATGACTAAATATATAGAATAAATTAGAGGCACTGTATTTTCCCATTAGTCAGACATGTTTGGCAGGTAGCCTAACACTTAAGAGCATTGGGCCAGTAACCGAAACGTCGCTGGTTTGAATCCCTGAGGAAACTAGGAAAACATTTGTTGATATGCCCTTGAGCAAGGCACTTAATCCTAATTGCTCTGGATACATATTTTATATATTTAACGAGGCAAGTCAGTTCAGAACAAATTCTTATTTAGAATGACAGCCAACCCCGAACGATGCTGGACCAATTGTGCTCCCCCCTTTGGGACTCCCAATCATGGGCGGTTGTGATACAGCCTGGAATTGAACCAGAGTCTGTAGAGATTCTTCTTGCTCTGAGATGCAGTGCCTTAAACCGCTGCGCCACTCAGGAGCCCAACTTATTCGTTGATATGTACAACTTTAACTTCTCTAGAGCCAGTAAAGTACAAAAGGTTGATTTTCTTCCATATTGTGTCCGACTGGATTAAATGGGTTCTATAATAAAGAGATGTTTGGAGGGAGAGGTCACTGTGGAGCAGTAGAGCTGTTTCTCACAGACACAAACTCAGCTACAACTCCTCATGTTACAAACACATTTCATCCAGACACACATTTACACATAAAGACAAATAAAACCACAAACACATTTCATTTTCAATAGTTGGTTTAGTTCTGTTCTCCCAAATACATGAAGGAAAAGTTCATCATTAATTATAGCATGGTAACTTACTATGAACTCTGGACTCTGCCATTTTAACTGCAATAAAAAGAGAAAACATTCATATTTACATCATTACCATTCACCAAATTCTCTCTTTTGCTCAATCGCACAGATACAAACATCACTTCCTCTTTCTCCAGTCCTCATTGTTTTAAAACAGGACTGTTGTGTCTAGTTTGGAAAGTGAAATATACTGAGATCTCCTCTTACCTTTACTGGTCTTCACGTCCTCCACTTCACATTCAAAATAGTTGATTTAAATCCACAACCACTCTAATAGTCACTATATGTGCATTTCTACACGTTTTACAGAACAATCTACACCTCAGGCCTATACTGAGACACAACTTTCACTTTCACCTGTGCACAGGTACTTGGAGTAAACTCCTCCCCCCAGCCTCTCTGGTTATTAGAAAACCCAGTCACAAAGTCTAAATTGTCTACAGGCCTATCGTAACATGTCATGAAAACAAAAATGTACATTTCTGATCTTAATTTAGGTTTAAGGTTAGGCATAAGGTTAGCAGTGTGTAGAATGGGGTTCAAATCAGAAGACCGATCCAGCCAGCAGATGGTAGTGATGTTCTTTAATTATAGTCATATTATCCTGAGCTGTAAAGATTTAACAGTGCCTATCAATATTAGCTTCTCTTATCTCTTTGGACCCATTCACATGTGTAAATGAGTGAAATTGCTTCCATGACAAATAGTCTCAATGCCTTTCCATCCCCTCCTAACAAAATAAATGTAGCTGTCTGGTGGTCATTTACTGTCTGAGAAGAGAGTATCATTGCTACCTGCTAGTCAATGTTGAGAACTGCGGTGAATTAAGGCTCAAAACTAAGGTCCACTTATAACAAAGGAATATATCTCAATCAGGTCAATATAAATCATCAAGGTACCTGATATTTCATCATATACATTCATATTTCATATATTTACACCTACATGGAGCTCTGTATGTTCTGTCTTTCATACAAATATGTCCACATCGGCTCTAACAACGATGTTTTGTGATGTTAATTTTTTTGTCGTTTTGGATTTCTAAATAAAATAAAATAAATGGGATTAACGATCTCCCTCAAACCCGCGACATTCAAAAAATAGCATTTAGACATATTGTAGCGACCCGCACAGACAGCTGTGTGTTATGTGTTAGGCTAGTAGGTGGTTGTGTTGTACTGACCAGTACCCAGTGTACGCGGGGTTCGACATGCCAATCAAACTGCTATCTGCCAATCACGGGAATGCCTGGAATGTTCTGATGCCGGGCATCCTGGCGGTTGGCGGAATGGCATGGAGGGGGGTTGGGCAGGGGGATGGAGCATTGGAAGTTAAGACCAGGTTTCGCCTTTGTTCTCTCTCTTACGTCTGGGCTTCCCAAGAGAAGGTCACGATTGGCTTGTGGGTTATCTGTCATTTATTTGGCGTGGGCTACGGCCCAAACAGTAGCCTGTGTAAAGTTGGTTTAATAAACCGTCAATTCGCAAACTCAAGCCTCTGTCTGGACAATTGTTAATTTATGATCTAGTCAGGTCATTACAATATTTTGGGGGGGTTTCATTTGTTGTGTATATTTTTGGTATAGAGATGTAGTCTAGTGTTAACTGACAAATGTTAAGGTTGTTTTGAAATGCAAGTTTATCAGTTTAAAAGACTAATTGATCATTAGAAAACCTTTTTGCAATTATGTACAACGCTGTGTACTACTCCCTTCACAGAACAGTGCAAACAGGCTCTAACCAGAATGGAAAGAGGAGTGGGAGGCCCCGGTGCACAACTGAGCAAGAGGACAAGTACATTAGAGTGTCTAGTTTGAGAAACAGACTCCTCACAAGTCCTCAACTGGCAGCTTCATTAAATAGTGTGCGCAAAACACCAGTCTCAACGTCAAGGCGACCCCGGGATACTGGCCTTCTAGGCAGAGTTGCTAAGAAAAAGCCATATCTCTGTCCAGTGTCTGTGTTCTTTTGCCCATCTTAATATTTTATTTTTATTGGCCAGTCTTGGTGGGGGGAAATATCTTCATTATTTGGAAACTTTTGTGAGTGTAATGTTTACTGTTGTAACGGCTGTCTAATTCCGCCTCCTCGGATGAGGAGGAGGAGTAAGGGTCGGACCAAAATGCAGCGTTGAATGTAGACATAATGATTTATTAAATGAAAACGAAACACGAAGAACACTTGAGAAATTACAAAACAACAAAACGACGTAGACAGACCTGAACTTGAGAACTTACATAGACACGAAGAACGCACGAACAGGAACAGGAACAGACTACATACACGAACGACAAACGAAACAGTCCCGTGTGGTGCGACATACACAGACACGGAAGACAATCACCCACCAACAAACAGTGTGAACAGCCTACCTTAATATGGTTCTCAATCAGAGGAAACGTAAAACACCTGCCCCCTAATTGAGAACCATATCAGGCAACACATTGCACCCAACATAGAAACACAAAACATAGAATGCCCACCCAGCTCACGTCCTGACCAACTAAACAGAGTTAAATAAAGGAAAATAAGGTCAGGAACGTGACAACTGTTCATTTTTTATTGTTTATTTCACTTTTGTTTATCTATTTCACTTGCTTTGGGGATGTAAACAAATGTTTCCCATGACAATAAAGCCGTCCGTCGTTAATTGTAGACCAAGGTGCAGCGTGGTAGGCGTACATTTTCTTTTAATATTAAATGTTCCACCAAAAACAATAAACAACTCAACGAACGTAAAGCTAGGAGTGCAACAACTGGCAGCTTCATTAAATAATACCCGCAAAACACCAGTCTCAACGTCAACAGTGAAGAGGCGTCCCCGGGATACTGGCCTTCTAGGCAGAGTTGCTAAGAAAAAGCCATATCTCTGTCCAGTGTCTGTGTTCTTTTGCCCATCTTAATATTTAATTTTTATTGGCCAGTCTTGAGATATGGCTTTTTCTTGTTCACTCTTTGCAACTGTATACTTGTTTTGTTCAATTAGCTTAAAATGTAGTCTTAGTGTAACAGTTTAACTTTACGGCGTCCCCTCGCCCCGACACAGTCGCCCACGAAGCATCGTTACCCATCGCTCCACAAAGCCCGCGGCCCTTGCAGAGCAAGGGGAACTACTACTTCAAGGTCCCAAAGCGAGTGACACGCTATTAGCGCGCACCACCGCTAACTAGCTAGCCATTTCACATCCGTTACACTAGTATGACTATTTTCATCAAGTTTCTACTGTGACATTCTGCACAATGCTGTGTCATGTGGTAGCCACCTGGCAAAAGTGTTTAACCCTGTGCATCCTCAAACCCAAACCAGTATTTTCTGACCCAGCTGTAGATGTGCAGTAAAGCAGCAATTCACTAGAATAGGTGTCATTTTCTGCAACGGAATTCAATGTAAATAGAGATTATTTTGTCATGTTTTTGATTTTGAGTACAAAATATACAAGTGATGCTAGATCTTATGTTTTACAAGTAGATATTTAAAGTTGCATTTGATTTCAACTGTTTGTTTTTAAGTTAATTGCCTGAATTACCACAAGTCATGTTTGTTAACAGCTGATCTGCCGTTCTCTATCTAGACAATATTACCATGTTGTCTTAGAAGGTTACTGGTGATTTGTCATTAACTATTTCTCATTGAGCCCCATTCAGTGAAACAGTTCATTCAGCCTCATTTACTGCCTTTTTAAAAAACATAGCTGATATGGCTGACTTGCTTAAACAAATGTGGTTTCTACTGACAATGGAGATGTACAAACTATGGCATAAGGGGACGACAAGCGGATAAAAGGCAATCCGTATTTTCGATTAAGACATTAATGAGCGAGCTAGGACGGACGTAGTCAATATATAAAATGGCGCCAATAGAGGGCAGCCGTGCTTCTAGCCCCGAGGCAACTTTGCAGTGTTATTTCTTACATTGTTAGTGTAACAGTATAGCTTCTGTTCCTCTCCTCACCCCTACCTGGGCTCGAACCAAGGACCCTGCACACACAGACAACTGCCTCCCACGAAGCATCGTTACCCATCGCTCCACTAAAGCCGTGGCACTTGCAGTGCAAGGGGAACAACTACTTTGAGGTCTCAGAGCGAGTGATGTCACCGATTGAAACGCTATTAGCGCGCACCTCGCTAACTAGCTAGCCATTTCACATCGGTTACACTGGCAAAGACATTTTTGTGTGTTATTACATACAGCCGGGAAGAAGGGCGGGGGTGTGTTTCATGATAACATCAAGGAACTCAAGTCCTTTTGTTCACCCGACTTAGAATACCTCACAATCAAATGCCGACCGTATTACCTCCCAAGAGAATTATCTTTGGTTATAGTCACAGCCGTGCATGTTCCCCCTGTTACACCTGTCCAGTGTGCATTCACAGGTGATTAGAATGCTTGTTATGGTCATTTTTACATGCCTTCATTACACCTTTTCAGCCTATTGGGTAAGGAATGGACTTTTTTTTGGGGGGGGGGGGGGGTAATTGCCAAAAACAACTTATTTGGTAGCTAACGTCACATTTTGTGATTTTTAAAAGCATTTATGTATTGAAAAAAAGCACATCAAGGCTTCATAATTCCTAAAGTTATTTTCTTATTTGAATTAGCTATCCATAATTTTTCCTTGTCTGAAGTATCAAGCTCTAAGTCCATGTGAAAACAAAATTATGACATTTTCCATCTACCAGATGATATTGTTTTGGTTAAAGTACCTTCTCCAAAACCCCATTTGTTTGATAAATAAATTAAAGCAATAATTGTCACTATACTTTTCAAACCACAAAGGCGGAATTAAAATGTTTTCTAAAAAGGAATTTATAAACTGTTAAGGAAGCAGCGGAGGAAGGACCAGGATGCAACATGGAAAATGTCTGCCATCTCTTATTTCAGCTCATGAAACATGAGCCCAAACACTTTACATGAAAACTGAGACGTCACCGCTCAAATTGGTAATCCAATGTTTTGAGAATAGCTGGCAAGCCGTCTGTCCGGTACATAACATGCAAATACCTAATGTTATCTTAAAGCTACCTCTGCACCGTTTCTTTTGTCATTGATAGGCTGTACATCTACCTACTTATTCCCTGACATTGTCCAAGTTCTGATTTCTCATTAATTCTCCCTTCCTCCTCCAATGTATTCCATATTGCCCACTTCCTCACTAGACAGTAGCAACAAACTATTAGAAACAAAATAAACTAAAACAATTCTGTATTTATTTCAGATGTAACAATGGTTCATGAAGCAAACATTGTATGACTTGGTGAAGGTGTGGTAGACAGAAGTTGTCCGTTTTCCTCCCCTTCCTTCATCCATGGTGCTCGTTCAACATGGCATTTGGAGATTCCTGTGAACACCAACAGTCATAAACATGTCATTCTGAACAGCAACATCTTCCAAACAAGAATTTTCGACCAGTTGACAATTCAACAGAATTCAGTCTTGTTCATGTTGATTATTGGTACATCATGAGACAGATACCAAGTCATGGTATATCAGACCATATACCACGGGTATGAGTCAATATTACTTGTTTACTGTTGTACTTACATTTGTAACCAGTTTTTAATAGCACTAAGGCACCTTGGGGGTTTGTGGTATATGGCCAATATACCACGGCTAAGGGCTGTATCTAGGCACTCTGCGTTGTGTCGTGCTTAATATCAGCCCTTAGCCTTGGTATATTCTTCACATACAACAAACCCCTGATGTGCCTTATTGCTTAAATATAACACAGATACAGATTATGAGCATGTGAGGTTTCAGATAATAATGTTGCTACTACCAGCTTGCTCTCTCCCTGCTTTTCCTGAACATGTTCATCTGATATAGCTAGTTGTTATTGTTCTAGCTTGCTCTTCCAACACAGGCTTTTGTCCTCCTCTTCAGATGCTTGACTACCTGATCATCATGTTGTGGCTGTAACATGGACATTCCATCAGAACAACTAAACACTCTTAGAAAAAAGGGTTCTTCAGCTGTCCCCATAGTAGAACCCTTTTTGGGTCGAGGTAGAACCATTTTGGGTTCCATGTAGAACACTGTGGAAAGGGTTCTACATGGAACCCAAAAGGGTTCTACTTGGAACCCAAAAGGGTTCTACTTGGAACCCAAAAGGGTTCTACTTGGAACCAAAAGGGTTCTACTTGGAACCAAAAGGGTTCTTCAAAAAGTTACCAGGGGATATAGGCTACCATCATCTATCCAAGCAAACCATGGCACAGTTGAATTACAATCATCAACCCAGATTTTAGTCAGTAGCCTTTGCCTATTGAAACGATAAGTCAATCTCGCAAATAGACCATTTCTAATGTTTGTAGTCTTGACCTCTGGCGCATAATAAGGGCAGAATTGCCAGAAAACGTTCCTTTTTTGAAGTTCCTCCAAGTGTTTCTTGCTCAGAGATTTCGAGATCCTCTGTCCAACTTTCATCACTCAAACTCTCCTGACGGATTTATCAATAGTTAGACACATACGTCAAAGGGATTTATTTACAATTATAAACCGGGTTCGAGCCCTGAATGCTGATTGGCTGAAAACCACAGTATATTATTCTGTATACCAGGGGTATGATAATTTTTTTTAATTTTATATATTGTTCTAATTACGTTGGTAACCAGTTCATAATAGCAATACGGCAACCAATAAGGCCCCCAGGGGGTGTGTGGTATATGTGTCACGTTCCTGACCTGTTTTCCTTGTTTTTGTATGTGTTTAGTTGGTCAGGGCGTGAGTTGAGGTGGGCATTCTATGTTATGTGTTTCTATGTTGGGTTAAATGTGTTGCCTGATATGGTTCTCAATTAGAGGCAGGTGTTTGACGTTTCCTCTGATTGAGAACCATATTAAGGTAGGCTGTTCTCACTGTTTGTTTGTGGGTGATTGTTCCTGTGTCTGTGGCACCACACGGGACTGTTTCGTTCGTTTGGTTAGTCTGTTCTTCGTGTTTATGTAAGTTCACATGTTCAGGTCTGTCTACGTCGTTTTGTATTTTCCAAGTGTTTTTCGTATTCGTCTTGTTTAAATAAATTTCGTTATGTCTGCATACAACGCTGCATTTTGGTCTGATCCCTACTCCTTCTCCTCATCCGAGGAGGAGGAATTAGACGAACGTTACAATATGGCCAATAAACCACGACTCACAGCTGTATCCAGACAGCGTTGCATCAAGCTTAAGAACAGCCCTTAGCCGTGGTATATTGTCCATATACCATATCCCCTCGTGGCTTATTGCTTAATCACAGCAGTCGAACGAGTTAAATCTACATCCATTGATAGAAAATGATCTGGCGAATTTAATAAGGGCGAATGATCTTTTCTCTTGCAACATATTGAAATGTGTTTATAACTTCATGTCATAGTTTGCAATAATTAGGTGGCAGCATGCACCTTTAACGTTGGTTTGCGGACCATAGAAGAAGAACCACCATTATATCATAGAAGAAGATTGAGAAACTGGCTAACCAACTAACTAGCTAATCAACTATCATTTCAATATTGAAGTAAGTAGTTATCTGGTCTTCTGTTATTAAAGCAGGCTATTGATGAGGCAAGCTAGGTGAATGTCAGCTAGCTAGGAAGCTAATGTTAGCTAGCTAATGTTTAGCCATGTGGTTTAACCAAAGCCAAAGCTTCTGTCTATTGGTTCGAAACTAAGATGTTTATATACTGAATGTATGTGATAGTCATTGCTAAACCATACAGTAAGAGTAGTGTAGGTAAGGGTGAACCTATAGGAGGCTGGCATTCCACAAGGTGGGTTGGGCATGAACTGACAGCATGCTGTTCAGTACTGAGCCATGCTGACTGACAAGTGGCGTGGATTGATTGGTACAGGGCAATTACACGCTAACGGATGCTGAGGCAAATATTTTTCAATCGTCCTTGTGCATAGAGTTCTATGGTTTGTTTCACTTTTAAATAATTTGTTTTTGTTTGACATACATTTGTAAATGCCCTACAACTCGGCTCAGTCCCACATCTTCTCACTTATTTGGCTAAATACTGAACTATAGTTGCCTCTTTTGATACAGCCACAGCAGTCTGTAAATGGACTGTTACCTTGAAGGCAACATTAAGATGTTAAAACATTTCAACTCCAGTTGTGTGTATAAGGTAGTTGTTGTGAAATTGTTATATTACTTGTTAGATATTACTGTACGGTCGGAACTAGAAGCACAAGCATTTCGCTACACTCGCATTAACATCTGCTAACCATGTGACATGTGACCATTAACATCTGCATGTGTATGTGACCAATAAAATGTGATGTGATTTGTCTGTGACATCATTTCCTGACATCTTGTTTTCCTCTCTCTCTCTCTCTCCAGTTGTTCTCAGGAGACAGGCTAGTGTGTCTAGAGAGAACACATTTGACCAGGTGGAGTCAGGCTTCTACTTCATCGCCCTGGACCACTACACCAACGAGGCAGAGGACCTCAAGTTTGGACCAGTGAGTCACCAACCCATCTTATGCCTAACACAACTCAGCACATAAAGTATGTATTGCTTCACCTTCCTCAATCTCCAGTGCCATACTTTTGTTAACCTTTTTTTTGACCAATGTCTATGGACTGTACAAGGATTTTAATTAGGGACGTGGACTCTAAATCTTATTCCATCTCCTGTATTGTTCTGCCCTCTCTATATGTAACAGTATAACTTTAAACCGTCCCCTCGCCCCGACACGGGCGCGAACCAGGGACCCTCTGCACACATCAACAACAGTCACCCACGAAGCGTCGTTACCCATCGCTCCACAAAAGCCACGGCCCTTGCTAAGCAAGGGGCAACACTACTTCTAGGTTTCAGAGCAAGTGACGTAACTGATTGAAACGCTAGTAGCGCGTACCCGCTAACTAGCTAGCCATTTCACATCCGTTACATATAGATGATGCTGGTTCCCCACTGTAAAAACCTGGAGATGTTCCCTGGTTCTGAGGGAGGTGACGTGGACACCAACAGTGTCTGGGATACCTTCCAGCGCTACCTCTGTCTGGACAACAGCCAAGAAATCTGGTCAAGAAATCTGCCGCAGCTTCATCTTTAGTGTTTCAGCTCTTCTGCACCTTGGGGCTAAAGGTTACAGCACCACACTCCCAACAGTATGCTGTACCTGGGAGCTAAAGATTACAGCACCACACTCCCAACAGTATGCTGTACCTGGGGGCTAAAGGTTACAGCACCACACTCCCAACAGTATGCTGTACCTGGGGGCTACAGGTTACAGCACCACACTCCATAACTACAAATAATTTGTGCACTGCAAATTGACCGCAAGAAGCCAAAACAGATATAATATTTGATTAAAACAATCACTTCAAACCTTGCTTACCTTTGTATACGATCACATACCTTCGGAAAGTATTCAGACCCCTTTCCACATTTTGTTAATTTACAGCTTTATTCTAAAATTGATAAAAAAAACAAATATTACCCTCATCAATCTACACACAATAATACCTCATAATGACAAAGCAAAAACAGTTTTTTAGAAATGAATAAAAAATAAATTAAATATCACATTTACATAAGTATTCAGACCCTTTACTCAGTACTTTGTTGAAGCACCTTTGGCAGCGATTACTGCATTGAGGCTTCTTGGGTATGACGCTACAAGCTTGGCACACCTGTATTTGGGGAGTTTCTCCCATTCCTTTCTGCAGATCATCTCAAGCTCTGTCAGGTTGGATGGGGAACGTTGCTGCACAGCTATTTTCAGGTCTCTCCAGAGATGATAGATCGGGTCCAAGTCCGGGCTCTGGCTGGGCCACTCAAGTACATTCAGAGACTTGTCCCGAAGCCACTCCTGCGTTGTCTTGGCTGTGTGCTTAGGGTCGTTGCCTTGTTCGAAGGTGAACTTTCACCCCCGTCTGAGGTCCTGAGCGCTCTGGAGCAGGTTTTCATCAAGAATCTCTTTGTACTTCGCTCCGTTCATCTTTCCCTCGATCCTGACTAGTCTTCCAGTCCATGCTACTGAAAAACATCCCCACCTCATGATGCTGCCACCACCATTCCTCACCGTAGGGATGGTGCCAGGTTTCCTCCAGACGTGACGCTTGGCATTCAGGCCAAAGAGTTCAATCTTGGTTTCATCAGACCAGAGAATCTTGTTTCTCATGGTCTGAGAGTCCTTTAGGTGCCTATTGGCGAACTCCAAGCAGGCTGTCATGTGCCTTTTACTGAGGAGTGGCTTCCATCTGGCTACTCTACCATAAAGGCCTGATTGGTTGAGTGCTGCAGAGATGGTTGTCCTTCTGGAAGGTTCTCCCATCTCCACAGAGGACTCTAGAGCTCTGACAGAGTGACCATTGGGTTCTTAGTCACCTCCCAGACCAAGGCCCTTCTCCCCTGATTGCTCAGCTTGGCCGGGCGGCCAGCTCTTGGACGAGTCTTGGTGGTCCCAAACTTCTTCCATTTAAGAATTATGGAGGCCACTGTGTTCTTCAGGACTTTCAATGCTGCAGAAATGTTTTGGTACACTTCCACCTTCCCCAGACCTGTCTCGGAGCTCTAAGGACATTTCCTTTGACCTCATGGTTTTTGCTCTGACATGCACTGTCAACTGTGGGACCTTATATAGACAGGTGTGTGCCTTTCCAAATCATGTCCAATCAATTGAATTTCCCACAGGTGGACTCCAATCAAGTTGTAGAAAAATGATGCACCTGAGCTCAATTTATAAGTATTTATTTTAACAAATTTTGTCCTGCTCAGAAAGCTAAAATCATTTGGCCCGCGGACTGCCAGTTGGGGAACCCTGACCTATGCGGTTTGAATCCTGAATTACTAATTGTATTCAATAAAACTTTCAAAGCCAAATTCCAATACCAAATGTAAATCATTTGATATTATGTAATTGATTGACAATGGTAGTTCCCAATTACTATAAAACAAATCTGTTTTGGTGAATGCATGGTGTTGTTTTGTCCTCAGTCTTCCTTTGAATAGTGGTTAGTGTTGGGCCAGTGATTGAATCCCCAAGCTGACAAGGGGAAAATGTGTCATTCTGTCCCTGAACAAGGCAGTTAGCCCACTGTTCCTAGTCTCATTGTAAATAAGAATTTGTTCTTAACTGACTTGCCTAGTTAAAAGGTTAAAAAATAAATGTACTGGATGAACTGCAGCAAGTTCTCACCTTTGTGTCTTCAAAAAATTCAAAATGTGCTGTATGTGTGTCCTTGGGCTTCATACCCTAAATATTGGCTCCTACCTGCAATTTGTGCACTGATTTTATGGTGTTTGTTAGAGCTGACTGTCTGCTTTTCGTTTATCAGGAGGGGATGGAAGGGGGGTGGAGCCAGTGATGCCAATTTAGCAATTTTGTTCCTATATTTAGCAACTTTTCAGACTACCCTGGTAACTTTTTATTTCAAACAGCACCTAGCAACAAATTTAGCTACTTTAAAAAATTTGTTTGGAACTTTTAGCAACTTTTGAAAATGACACAAAAACGATTTTCCCATTTAGCGTGGGATACGGCCAAACTGTTGAGTTTTGTTAATAAACCGGGAATTCGCAAACGCAATCCTCTTGTCTGGACATTTGTTAATTTATGATCTAGCCAGGTCATTACAGTAATAAGCTAGCTAACAGTCAACTCACGGTGTAGTATACTTATTATAATGTAGTTTCCAATACATTTTGTTATTAAGCTGTTTGCCTAGCTAGCTAGACGGCTCTGCACAGTGAGTCGCAAAGCCAATCAGGACACTGGACTGGCCGATGGCAGTAATTTGTCAGTTCGTCCCTCACTCCAGTGAAGAGACCAATCTAAGGTTTCTAGACACGCACCCGCCTTTAAGCCCGCCCCCCATCAACCGGATATCCAAACCCAAAGATGCCAAGACTTGAGAGAAAGCAATTTGAGAAATTGAGAGCGAAAACTTGACAATAACAAGTGACTATTGCTGGTGGACAATTTAATACGTTAAAAATATTTTGTTTATACGTTTGAATCACGTTTTTTTTCTTACAGTTCTATATGTACTGTTTAAATAAAGGTTAAATTAAAAAAATACAAAATGTACTGTTTAAGACATTTTTTTTTTTGATCTGTGACAAAAGGATGTTCTGCTCGCTCAAACTCACACTTGCAAGCGTTCAAGTACAATTTGTGCTCTTGACTGGCCTGTGCACTTCGCGGGACCCAGCCTCTACTCACTCGACCATTTTCTTCTTCTCTCAACTCAGCGTTTGCTCGAGCAATGACGTTTCATCTTTCTAGTGCTCGTTCGACTTTTGAATCAGATTTGACACCATTACTGATCCGGGCTGGTCAATGTTAAGAGATTTGCACTTGACAACAGTACTCTCTGGTGCTTGATTAAAGCGTTGCACAATACAGATGACCATTACCCTTGACAGCCAGCAGAGGGCGCTAACATACTGCCACTAAATCATACGTTATTTGTTACATGCGCCGAATACAACAGGTGTAGTAGACCTTACAGTGAAATGCTTACGTACAAGCTATTTACTAAAATAAACTGAAGTAAAATAAATACAAATACAATTTAAAAAAATAGATGTAAGAACTATGCTGAACAACAATATAAACGCAACATGTAAAGTGTTGGTCCCATGTTTCATGAGCTGAAATAAAAGATCCCAGAAATGTTTCATACTCACAAATAGCTTATTTCTCTCAAATGTTGTGCACTAATGTGTTTACATCCTTGTTAGTAAGCATTTCTCCTTTAACAAGATAATCCATCCACCAGACAGGTGTGGCATATCAAGAAGCTGATTAAACAGCATGATCATTAAACAGGTGCACCTTTTGCTGGGGACAATAAAAGGCCACTCTAAAATGTGCCGTTTTGTCACACAACACAATGCCACAGATGTCTCAAGTTTTGAGGGAGTGTGCAATTGGCATGCTGACTGCAGGAATGTCCACCAGAGCTGTTGCCAGATAATTGAATGTTCATTTCTGTACCATAAGTCGCCTCCAACGTCATTTTAGAGAATTTTGCAGTACGTCCAACTGGCCACACAACCGCAGACCACATGTAACCACGCCAGCCCAGGACCTCCACATCCGGCTTCTTCACCTGTGGGGGGTCGTCTGAGACCAGCCAGCTGGACAGCTGATGAAACTGTGGGTTTGCACAACCAAATCATTTCTGCACAAACTGTCAGAAACCGTCTCAGGGAAGCTCATCTGCGTGCTCCTTGTCCTCACCAGGGTCTTGGGCTGACTGCAGTTCGGCGTCGTAACCGACTTCAGTGGGCAAATACACACCTTTGATGGCCACTGGCCTCGCTGGAGAAGTGTGCTCTTCACGGATTCATCCCAGTATCAACTGTATCAGGCAGATGGCAGATGGCGAGCGGTTTGCTGATGTCAACGTTGTGAACAGAGTGACCCATGGTGGTGGTGGGGTTATGGTATGGGCAGGCATAAGTTACGGACAACAAATACAATTGCATTTTATCAATGGCAATTTGAATGCACAGAGATACCGTGATGAGATCCTGAGGCCCATTGTCGTGCCATTCATCCACCGCCATCACCTCATGTTGCAGCATGATAATGCACAGCCCCATGTCGCAAGGATCTGTACACAATTCCTGGAAGCTGAAAATGTCCCAGTTCTTCCATGGCCTGCATACTCACCACACAAGTCACCCATTGAGCATGTTTGGGATGCTCTGGATTGATGTGTACAACAGAGTTTTCCAGTTCCTGCCAATATCCAGCAACTTCGAAACAGCCATTGAAGAGGAGTGGGACAACATTACACAGGCCACAATCAACAGCCTGATCAACTCTAAGCGAGGGAGATGTGTCGCGCTGCATGAGGCAAATGGTGGGCACACTAGATACTGATTGATTTTCTGATCCACGCCCCTACCTTTTATTAAGGTATCTGTTACCAACAAATGCATATCTGTATTCCCAGTCATGTGAAATCCATAGATTAGGACCTAATGAATTTATTTCAATTGACTGATTTCCATATATGAACTGTATCTCAGCAAAAATCTTTTAAATTGTTGCATGTTGTGTTTATATTTTTGTTCAGTGTAATAGCTTGCTCAGCTAACACAAATTAATGTCCATGTGTGGGCGTAATTACCATAATACAGGAAGCAGTTTGACCTGAGTGACAATGATATCTCGGTTGACAACAGGTAAACCGATCTTATACAGAATAATACACCTGTCAAAATTAGGGAGGGAGGGAGATGGAGGCAGGCGGGGAGGGAGGCAGGGAGGCATGGAGACGGAGGCAGGAGGGAGACGGAGGCAGGTAGGGAGGAAGGGAGGGAGATGGAGGCAGGGAGGGAGGCAGGCAGGCAGGGAGGGTGGGAGACGGAGGCAGGCAGGGAGGGAAGGAGGGAGACGGAGGCAGGGAGGGGAAACGCAGGCAAGGAGGGAGACGGAGGCAGGGAGGGAGACAGAGGCAGGCAGGGAAACGCAGGCAGGGAGGGAAGGAGGGAGACGGAGGGAAGGCGGAGGGAGGAAGGAACCGAGGGAGACGGAGGCAGGCAGGGAGGGAAGGAGACGCAGAGAGGGAGGGAGACGGAGGCAGGCAGGGAAGGCGGGCGGGCGGGCGGGCGGGCGGGAGGAAAGAACGGAGAGAGACGGAGGCAGGGAGGGAGGGAGGGAGGGAGGGAGGTCAGATAGACAGACAGAGGGAGGGAGGAGCATGAGGGTAGGAGGCAGGTCAGATAGACAGACAGAGGGAGGGAGGAGCATGAGGGCAGGAGGCAGGTCAGATAGACAGACAGAGGGAGGGAGGAGCATGAGGGCAGGAGGCAGGTCAGGGCAGTTTCTGTGGCTGTTATTGTTTTATATAGAGTGATGTGAGTGGGTGGCTCCGTGGCAAATAGTTTAGATTTAGAGTGATTCAAACATCCCACTTGGGTTGTGGCATGTGACAACAAGTGGAGAGGAATGATAACTCCCAGAGAGGAGGGGGAAATTAGAAAGTACCTGTCAAACCATGGAGTCATGACCAGATACCTTGCCTTCAGATCATTAAAGCTCATAAGGGCTTATTGTGGATATGATGTTGAGATACCAGTGTTTTCTACAATGTCCCCTGGTCCAAGAGCAGATCTAGGGTCAACGGTTTTACATATGATAACGTTCTTCCATTATGCTACACATGGAAATCAAGCCAACAAGAAATACATTTATGTACAATTCAACAACCCCCCCCCCCCCTCTTGTGAAATAACAATTTAATTATACCTTTAATTTACTTAGTCTAAACTAATAACGGATCCCAAAAGCTAACCTATGACCTTTAAGGCAAGGCTGATGAAAACAAATCCAGTTTTATATTGTTGTGTCTGCCTTTTGTATTCAGTTTGTTCCACATCAGAGCATCTGAATCAGAGATCCGTTCCTCTGTTGAAACCTGCACAGGGAGGAAGTCTTATAGTATCTGTTGAAAGATTTTAATTTATCAGGTCTTACCAGAGATGTTTGTTGTGGAAATTCTTACACAGGGACACTCAAAGTCAATCTTAATATTAATCAATGTTTATTGTCAGCGAGCTGGAGAAGTTCCAACCAACTCAATGCACCATAGTACACATGTCAATCAGAATCTCTCCTTGGTCAGACCCAACTCAATGCACCATAGTACACATGTCAATCAGAATCTCTCCTTGGTCAGACCCAACTCAATGCACCATAGTACACATGTCAATCAGAATCTCTCCTTGGTCAGACCCAACTCAATGCACCATAGTACACATGTCAATCAGGATCTCTCCTTGGTCAGACCCAGCAGTTGTCTTATACGGCTATACACAGACAAATTATATTTGCATAATTTAGCATAATTAATTAATCATTACCGTTTTGTTTCATTCATGTGAATGACAAATACTGGTTCATAACATGTGACAGACCAATGCCTCACAAGGCTTCTTCTCTCTAAGCTGAGACCTTGAAACTGAGAAATCTTTCGTTCTCAAAACAAGGTCTGGGCGTACTGCCAAATTGCAGATACTGATAGTGAGGATTGGTTCAGTCAGTCACTTCCATGAACACAGAAATGAGTTATAAGAAAAGCACAAACATTTCAATTCCCATTACATGTTCTCGAATGTTGTTACAGGCTTGTCATAGCAGAGATGTTCTAGAATGTTGTTACAGGCTTGTCATAGAAGAGATGTTCTAGAATGTTGTTACAGGCTTGTCATAGAAGAGATGTTCTAGAATGTTGTTACAGGCTTGTCATAGAAGAGATGTTCTAGATTGATGTTACAGGCTTGTCATAGCAGAGATGTTCTAGATTGATGTTACAGGCTTGTCATAGCAGAGATGTTCTAGATTGATGTTACAAGCTTTGGGCATTACCTTGTAGCTCTGAAATACACTTTCTAATTGCATTGTCAGTAGAACAATTAAAATGCCTGAAACTGCAAAGAAAGACAACATAGTTACATGTACTTTTTGGTCAGTACAGTCAGTTATATCATCATTACATAGTTTTGTGTTATCATGTTTGGCTCAGTTCTCCAGGTTCCACTTATTCTGTATTCTCTTGCCCGTTTTAGAGTCTGGATTCAGGCAGATACTTTTTAATGGTATTTTCAACTTCACCCTGTTAAGGAAAAGTGGAAGCACTACTTTAATGACAGAAATGGCCAGGTGTTTACTTAGGCCCACGTCACGGTAAAATGGTACTTACACAATAATAACATATGAACTATTCAAAAGTACCACATCATAAGTTAATATGCCAAGGAAATGTAGAAACAATGTACTCGGTGTAGTGGTATATACTGTATGTCGCATAATTACATAATGACATATATTGGCATACATATTATAGTGGCATATCACAAGCAATTTAAGTGGGATATACACTACCGTTCAAAAGTTTGGGGTCACTTAGAAATGTCCTTGTTTTTTAAATAAAAGCACATTTTTGTCCATTAAAATAACATAAAATTTATCAGAAATACAGTGTAGACATTGTTAATGTTGTAAATTACTATTGTAGCTGGAAATGGCAGATTTGGTATTGAAAATCTACATAGGCGTACAGAGGCCCATTATCAGCAACCATCACTCCTGTGGTCCATCGGCACGTTGTGTTAGCTAATCCAAGTTTATCATTTTAAAAGGCTAATTGATCATTAGAAAACCCTTTTGCAATTATGTTAGCACAGCTGAAAACTGTTGTTCTGATTAAAGAAGCAATAAAACTAGCCTTCTTTAGACTAGTTGAGTATCTGGAGCATCAGTATTTGTGCGTTCGATTACAGGCTCAAAATGGCCAGAAACAAAGAACTTTCTTATGAAACTTGTCAGTCTATTCTTGTTCTGAGAAATTAATGCTATTCCATGCGAGAACTTGCCAAGAAATTGAAGATCTCGTACAATGCCATGTTCTACTCCCTTCACAGAACAGCGCAAACTGGCTCTAAACCAGAATAGAAAGAGGAGTGGGAGGACACGGTGCATAACTGAGCAAGAGGACAAGTACATTAGAGTGTCTAGTTTGAGAAACAGATGCCTCACAAGTCCTCAACTGGCAGCTTCATTAAATAGTACACGCAAAACACCAGTCTCAATGTCAACATTGAAGAGGCGACCCTCGGGGATGCTGGCCTTCTAGGCAGAGTTGCAAAGAAAAAGCCATATCTCTGTCCAGTGTCTGTGTTCTTTTGCCCATCTTAATCTTTTCTTTTTATTGGCCAGTCTGAGATATGGATTTTTCTTTGCAACTCTGCCTAGAAGGCCAGCATCCCGGGGGTCGCCTCTTCACTGTTGACATTGAGACTGGTGTTTTGCGTGTACTATTTAATGAAGCTGCCAGTTGAGGACTTGTGAGGCATCTGTTTCTCAAACTAGACACTCTAATGTACTTGTCCTCTTGCTCAGTTATGCACCGTGTCCTCCCACTCCTCTTTCTATTCTGGTTTAGAGCCAGTTTGCGCTGTTCTGTGAAGGGAGTAGAACATGGCATTGTACGAGATCTTCAATTTCTTGGCAAGTTCTCGCATGGAATAGCATTAATTTCTCAGAACAAGAATAGACTGACAAGTTTCAGAAGAAAGGTCTTTGTTTCTGGCCATTTTGAGCCTGTAATCGAACCCACAAATGCTTATGCTCCAGATACTCAACTAGTCTAAAGAAGGCCAGTTTTATTGCTTCTTTAATCAGGACAACAGTTTTCAGCTGTGCTAACATAATTGCAAAAAAGTTTTCTAATGATCAATTAGCCTTTTAAAATGATAAACTTGGATTAGCTAACACAACGTGCCGATGGACCACAGGAGCGATGGTTGCTGATAATGGGCCTCTGTACGCCTATGTAGATATTCAATACCAAATCTGCCATTTCCAGCTACAATAGTCATTTACAACATTAACAATATCTACACTCTATTTCTGATCAATTTGAGGATATTTTAATGGACAAAAAAAAGTGCTTTTCTTTCAAAAACAAGGACATTTCTAAGTGGCCCTAAAGTTTTGAACGGTAGTGTACGTGCATAAGATATGTAGAGTGTAAATGAAAAAACTCACACTATCTCCACGTGGCCACACATTGCACTCCTCTGATGAACGGTGTAATGGACAATGTTACTGAAATTCACACGGTCCCGTGTTTTCAGACAGAGGCAACGCTGTCTGCTGTGCATCATGAACGCTGTGAGGAACAGGAGACAAAACGAGTAGCACTTTATGACACATTTCATAAACAGTACTTTCAGCATTTTGTGAACGTTATTGAGCAAACAGAAAACAGAAACACTGAAAATGGTCACTGTTCACATCGAGAAAGCTAAAAGTATATATATATATTTCATTTATTTTATGAATACATACTGTATACAACTGCTATATTGTATTATTAAAACAATTACATTATGATATGAAATATTGTCGGCTATTAAAACACATCACAACATAGTATAACAGCACTTCATATTAAACCATATAACACATGGCACTGGTCTTACCATCAGTTGAAATCATCAGTGTGACCAAAACCACGACTAAAATCAATCCTTTCATTTTGACAAGTTGATAAATAGAATCCTGTTGTCTGGAATACTACTGGTCACTGGGGGAGTTGCTTTTTTTATTTATTACCAAGGACAAATGAAGCGCACAGTGTGTGAAGGCATTTTATAGCAGCTAGGAAAATAAACCCCCCCCACCCACCACTGGGGTACCCTGGGTAACCCTCACCATTACAGTACATTGTGTGTTGCATCTGGGCATAGAGAGAGTGACGAGATAATGAACGTAGAACAAACCCTTTCATGATTATCAAATATAGCGGGCGCTTATATGTTTCCTGTTTCCAACATGTACAAGTATGTGGCATTTGTGAAATATCCCAACATCCCCTGAGACACCCTCGGAGGGTGGGGTCACGACCAGCGTCAGCCATTATCCAATTGACCTTGAGCAATTTATTTCATTTTGAAATGTGTTGTTGGGAATGGGATATACTTTTGGGGTCCCACTTGAAACTAATCACACATTTTTAAGGCTTAATGAAGCCTTCATAAACCATTTATAAGGCCTACATAGATGCTTCAGAAATCATTCATAAGCAAATAGCATGCATGGATTATCCCTTGTGGCAAAGCACCAGATGTAACGACCTTATATCCTCCAGAGACCCAGCAATTCATTTTCAGTGCGTATCTCTAAGGCCATACATGTCACTGTGCTAGGTCCTGTTGTACCTTTGAGAGGACATTCTAAACTGTTTAATGATATAACACGTGTGGGGCTGTCACCATGATCCATTTTTCTCTTTCTGCTTCTTCCATCGTAATTACCATCACGATTCCATTTTATCTAACACAAACTTTATTAAATTAACTGAGAATTTATAAAAATCTTTACAAAATTCTTAATTTTCTTTCTCTTCAGGGTTTATGCCACATAGCAAAGGGTGTGTAATTGTGTAATTATAATTTTTGTGAGTGTGATATTCAAATTGTTTCTAATAGGTAAATATTTTTAATGATCCGTTTAAATGATTATAAGCGTAGTGTACAGTAAATTCGGAAAGTATTCAGACCCTTTGACTTTTCCACATTTTGTTAGGTTACAGCTTTATTCTGAAATGTATTCATTTGTTTTTTTCCCCCTCATCAATCTACACACAATACCCCATAATAACTGAACAAAAACAGTTTTTTTACCGGAAATATCACATTTACATTATTATTCAGACCCTTTACTCAGTACTTTGTTGAAGTACTTTTGGCATCGATTACAGCCTTGAGTCTTCTTGGGTATTATGCTACAAGCTTGGGACACCAGTATTTGGGGAGTTTCTCCCATTCTTCTCTGTTGATCCTCTCAAGCTCTGTCAGGTTGGATGGGGAGAGTCACTGCACAGCTATTTTCAGGTCTCTCCAGAGATATTTGATTGTGTTCAAGTCCAGGCTCTTGCTGGGCCACTAAAGGACATTCAGATACTTGTCCCGAAGCCACTCATTTGTTGTCTTGGCTGTGTGCTTAGGGTCGTTTTCCTGTTGCAAGGTGAACCTTCGCCCCAGTCTGAGGTCCGGAGTGCTCTGGAGCAGGTTTTCATCAAGGATCTCTCTGTACTTCGCTCCGTTCATCTTTGCCTCGATCCTGACTAGTCTCCCAGTCCCTGTCGCTGAAAAACATCCCCTCAGCGTGATGCTGCCACCACCATGCTTCCCCGTAGGGATGGTGCCAGGCTTCCTCCAGACGTGACGCTTGGCATTCAGGCCAAAGAGTTCAATCTTTAATCAGACCAGAGAATCTTCTTTCTCATGGTCTGAGAGTCTTTAGGTGCCGTTTGGAAAACTCCAATCAGGCTGTCGTGTGCCTTTTACTGAGGAGTGGCTTCGGTCTGACCACTCTACCATAATGGCCTGATTGGTAGAATGCTGCAGAGATGGTTGTCCTTCTGGAATATTCTCCCATCTCCACAGAAGAACTGGGGAGCTCTGTCAGAGTGACCATCGGTTTCTTGGTCACCTCCCTGACCAAGTACCTTCTCCCTCGATTACTCAGTTTTCCGGGTGGCCAGCTCTAGGAAGAGTCTTGGTGGTTCCAAACTTTTTCCATTTAAGAATGATGAAGGCCACTGTGTTCTTAGGGACCTTCAATGCTGCAGACATTTTTTTGTACCCTTCACCAGATCTGTGCCTCGACACAATCCTGTCTTGGAGCTCTACGGACAATTCCTTCATCCTCATGGCTTGGTTTTTGCTCTGACATGCACTGTCATCTGTGGGACCTTATATACAGTTGAAGTCGGAAGTTTACATACACCTTAGCCAAATACATTTCAACTCAGTTTTTCACAATTCCTGACATTTAATCCTAGTAAAAAATCCCTGTCTTTGGTCAGTTAGGATCACTACTTTATTTTAAGAATGTGAAATGTCAGAATAATAGTAGGGAGAATTATTTATGTCAGCTTTTATTTCTTTCATCACATTCCCAGTGGGTCAGAAGTTTACATACACTCAATTAGTATTTGGTAGCATTGCCTTTAAATGGTTTAACTTGGGTCAAACGTTTCGGGTAGCCTTCCACAAGCTTCCCACAATAAGTTGGGTGAATTTTGGCCCAATCCTCCTGACAGAGCTGGTGTAACTGAGTTAGGTTAGTAGGCCTCCTTGCTCGCACACGCTTTTTCAGTTCTGCCCACAAATTTTCTATCGGATTGAGGTCAGGGCTTTGTGATGGCCACTCCAATACCTTGACTTTGTTGTCCTTAAGACATTTTTCCACAAATTTGGAAGTATGCTTGGGGTCATTGCCCATTTAGAAGACCCATTTGCGACCAAGCTTTAAATTCCTGACTGATGTCTTGAGATGTTGCTTCAATATATCCACATAATTTTCTTTCCTCATGATGCCATCTATTTTGTGAAGTGCACCAGTCCCTCCTGCAGCAAAGCACCCCTACAACATGATGCTGCCACCCCCGTGCTTCACGGTTGGGATGGTGTTCTTCGGCTTTCAAGCCTCCCCCTTTTTCCTCCAAACATAACAAAGGTTATTATGGCCAAACAGTTCTATTTTTGTTTCATCAGACCAGAGGACATTTCTCCAAAAAGTACAATCTTCGTCCCCATGTGCAGTTGCTGTAACGATGTTCCTCCTCCTCTTCATCCGAAAAGGAGGAGTAGTGATTAGACCAAAATGCAGCGTTGGAATCTGACATAATGATTTATTAAACAAGACGAAGACGAAACGAAATACACGTTGATAAACTACAAAACAAATAAACGATGTAGACAGACCTGGACACGAACTTACATATAACGTGAAGAACGCATGAACAGGAAACAGACTACATACAAAACGAACGAACAAACAAAACCGAAACAGTCCCGTGTGGCGTAACATACAGACACTGACACAGGAGACAACCACCCACAAACAAACAATGTGACACCACCTACCTTAATATGATTCTCAATCAGAGGAGATGAAAACCACCTGCCTCTAATTGAGAACCATATCAGGTACCCATTAAACCAACATAGAAACACAAAACATAGACTGCCCACCCAAACTCACGTCCTGACCAACTAACACATACAAAACTAACAGAAAACAGGTCAGGAACGTGACAGTTGCAAACCGTATTCTGGCTTTTTTTTATGGCTGTTTTGGAGCAGTGGCTTCTTCCTTCCTGAGCGGCCTTTCAGGTTATGTCGATATAGGACTAGTTTTACTGTGGATATAGATACTATTGTACCTGTTTCCTCCAGCATCTTCACAAGGTCCTTTGCTGTTGTTCTAGGATTGATTTGCACTTTTCGCACCAAAGTACGTTCATCTCTAGGAGACAGAACGCGTCTCCTTCCTAAGCGGTATGACGGCTGCGTGGTCCCATGGTGTTTATACTTGTGTACTATTGCGTGTACAGATGAACGTGGTACCTTCAGGCATTTGGAAATTGCTCCCAAGGATGAACCAGACTTGTGGAGGTCTACACATTTTTTTCTGAAGTCTTGGCTGATTTCTTTTGATTTTCCCATAATGTCAAGCAAAGAGGCACTGAGTTTGAAGGTAGACCTTGAAATACATCCACAGGTACACATCCAATTGACTCAAATTATATCCATTAGCCTATCAGAAGCTTCTAAAGCCATGACATCCTTTTCTGGAATTTTCCACGCTGTTTAAAAGCACAGTCAACTTAGTGTATGTAAACTTCTGACCCACTGGAATTGTGATACAGTGAATTATAAGTGAAATAATCTGTCTGTAAACAATTGTTGGACAAATTACTTGTGTCATGCACAAAGTAGATGTCCTAACTGACTTGCCCAAACTATAGTTTGTTAACAAGAAATGTGTGGAGTGGTTGAAAAACGAGTTTTAATGACTCCAACATAAGTGTAATTAAACTTCCGACTTCAACTGTACTTAGGTGTGTGTCTTTCGTAATTATTGTCCAATCAATTTAATTTACCACAGGTGGACTCCAAGTTGTAGAAACATCTCAAGGATGATCAATGGAAACAGGATGCACCTGAGCTCAATTTCAAGTCTAATAGCAAAGGGTCTGAATACTTATGTAAATAAGGTATTTAACTTAACTTTTTAATGTTTTTATAAATATGCAAACATATCTAAAAAAAAAACGGTTTTCGCTTTGTCATTATGTGGTATTTTGTGTAGATTGCTGAGGATTAAAAAAAAAAAGTTATACATTTTAGAATAAGGCTGTAACGTAGCAAAATGTGCAAAAAGTCAAGGGGTCTGAATACTTTCCAAAGGGACTGTAATTTGTTCCCATTAATGGGAAACACCAGGATGAATTTCTTGGCACAGCGGAGTTCATCGGATGAGTCAGTTCCCCTGGAATGTTTAGAACAATCATTTCCCCCTTCAGTGCAGGACGTCATATTGTACAATAGGCCTACAGTGTGCTTCTCTCATTTCCAAATCTAATAATTAAATGGTTGTATTCAAGACAAAGTCATTTCTATTGATTTCAGTTTGTCAGTGTCAGCAGTGTAGGCGTCCTTTTTGTAGTAGGCTAATTAAGATTCTGATCATGTCTCCGTACTTGTAAAATGTCGTATAATTTCATGAAAAGTGTTTATTTAAAAAAATCCTGTATCCTCCTAAAGACCCTCTGGGGCTGAGTTTCCCAAACATGAACCTCATGCGCTGCCTATAATGTATAATAACTCACTTGACAATAGGCCACTAACGGTCCAGGGGAAATGTGTGATTATTCTTGGTCACATTTATGTTATGTGTTAAATTTTCACTGAATTATGTCGGGATATGTTTTGTTAGAAAATGTTGGCCCAGTCACTTTTACACAGACCCAGCCATACGGCAATTTCTGCATACGCCACTGATGGACATCACAGTGCGATATGTTTTTTTACCTACTGTCCCCATCTACTGTTATGCTACATGTTTCATATTTATTATCAACCGAGTCCTAACGGCCATTGCACAAACAATACAAAAAAAATATGCATATTTCTTTAAATATATACAGTACCAGTCAAACGTTTGGACATACCTACTCATTCAAGGGTTTTTCAATATTTTTACTATTTTCTACATTCTAGAATAATAGTGAAGACATCAGAACTATGAAATAACACATATGGTATCATGTGGTAAGCAAAAAAGTGTTCAACAAATCAAAATATATTTTATATTTGAGATTCTTTAAAGTAGCCACCCTTTGCCTTGATGACAGCTTTGCACACTCTTGGCATTCTCTCAACCAGCTTCACCTGGAATGGTTTCCCAACAGTCTCGAATTAGTTCCCATATATGCTGAGCACTTGTTGGCTGCTTTTCCTTCAATCTGCGGTCCATCTCATCCCAAACCATCTAATTTGGGTTGAGGTCAGGTGATTGTGGAGGACACGTCATCTGATGTAGCAATCGATCACTCTCCTTCTTGGTCAAATAGCCCTTACACAGCCTGGAAGTGGGTTGGGTCATTGCCCTGTTGAAAAGCAAATGATAGTCCCACTAAGCGCAAACCAGATGGGATGGCGTTTCGCTGCAGAATGCTGTGGTAGCCATGCTGGTTAAGTGTGCCTTGAATACTAAATAAATCTCTGACAGTGTCACCAGCAAAGCATCCCCACACCATCACACCTCCTCCTCCATGCTTCACGGTGGAAACCACATATGCAGAGATCATCCATTTACCTACTCTACGCCTCACAAAGACACGGCGGTTGGAACCAAAAATCTCAAATTTGGACTCATCAGACCAAAGGACAGATTTCCCCTTGTCTAATGTCCATTTCTCATGTTTCTTGGCCCAAGCAAGTCTCTTCTTCTTATTGGTGTAAGTTAGGAGTGTAGTGTTTTCTTTGCAGCAATTCGACCATGAAGGCCTGATTCAAGCAGTCTCCTCTGAACAGTTGATGTTGAGATGTGTCTGTTACTTGAACTCTGTGAAGCATTTATTTGGGCTGCAATCTGATGTGCAGTTTACTCTAATGAACTTATCCTCTGCAGCAGAGGTAACTCTGGGTCTTCCTTTCCTGTGGCGGTCCTCATGAGAGCCAGTTTCATCATAGCGCTTGATGGTTTTTGCGACTGCACTTGAAGAAACTTTAAAAGTTCTTGAAATGTTCTGGATTGACTGACCTTGATGTCTTAAATTAATAATGGACTGTCATTTCTCTTTGCTTATTTGAGCTGTTCTTGCCATAATATGGACTTGGTCTTTTACCAAACAGGCCTATCTTCTGTATAACACCTCTACCTTGTCACATCACAACTAATTGGCTCAAACGCATTAAGTTAAGAAATTCCACAAATTAACTTTTAACAAAGCACACCTGTTAATTGAAATGCATTCCAGGTGACTACCTCATGAAGCTGGTTGAGAGAATGTCACGAGTTTGGAAAGCTGATATCAAGGCAAAGGGTGGCTACTTTGAAGAATCTAGAAAATTTGTCAAATGTAGAAAATAGTAAAAATAAAGAAAAACCCTTGAATGAGTAGGTGTGTCCAAACTTTTGAATGGTAATGTATATTTGTAGTATGTTTTTTTCTCTCACTACAAACACTTATGTGGTGTAAAAAAATAAAACAATAATAATAAACAATTTAAAAAATGCTGGATCTCGCGGCTGTCATGCTTAATGTAATATATTGTTGTAATATTTTGTGAAGCATCTGTTTATAAAGCTTTTATGCATGTTACATAAAGTTACATTTGCTACCAAGACTGATCATGATTTCCTAATGTGTTTAATGTATTCCTCCTTTGGGTTATTCTCAAGAAGTCATCCCCACTCTACATTTTGCGTCAATATTGAATATTGATTATACTGTGGTGACATTTGGTTGCTAGTTGAACAGAGGAAAAATAGAACACATTCACAGTTCACACAATTTCTTTATTAACTTGATAAAAAAAACGTAAACAATACAGAAGAAAATATACAGTATTTACACAAATGTCCGTTTACATTTCCCATGGACAATTTTGACAACCTAAGAATACATCTCAAAATGACAAGTGTCGTAAGCGTTCAACAGGGATTCTGGCCTATGTTGACTCCAATGCTTCCCAACAGTTGTGTCGAGTCGGCTGAATGTCCTTTGGGTGGTGGACCTTAATTGATACGGGAAACTGTTGAGCGTGAAAAAGACAGCATCATTGCAGTTCTCGACACAAACCGGTGCGCCTGGCACCTACTGCCATACCCCGTTCAAAGGCCCTTAAATCTTGTGTCTTTCCATTCACCCTTTGACACCCTGTTCACAATCCATGTCTCAATTGTCTAGAGACTTGAAAATCCTCTTTAACCTTTAACCTGTCTCCTCCCCTTCATCTACGCTGATTGAAGTGGATTTAAAAAGTGACATGAATAAGGGATCATAACCTTCACCTGCATTCACCGAGTCAGTCTGTGTCATGGAAAGAGCAGGTGTCCTTAATGTTTTGTACCCTCTGTACAGTTAGTTCGGAAAGTATTCAGACACCCTAAACTTTTTCCACATTGATTCAATTACTTTCTTTCCTCATCAATCTACACACAATACCACATAATGACAAAGCAAAGACAGGTTTCAGTATTTTTTTTAGTAAATGTATTCATAATATCACATTTACATCAGTATTCAAACCCAATAGAACATCTCTGGAGAGACCTGAAAATAGCCTGACAGAGCTTGAGAGGATCTGCAGATAAGAATGGGTGAAACTCTCCAAATACAGGTGTGCCAAGCTTGTAGCATAATACCAAAGAAGACTTAAGGCTGTAATCACTGCCAAAGTTGCTTCAACTAAGTACTGAGTAAAGAGTCTGAATACTTACATTACCATTCAAAAGTTTGGGGTCACTTAGAAATGTCCTTGTTTTTGAAAAAAAAAATATATATTTTAAAGTCCATTAAAATAACATCAAATTGATCAGAAATACAGTGTAGACATTGTTAATGTTGTAAATGACTATTGTAGCTGGAAACGGCAGATTTTTTAAATGGAATATCTACATAGGCGTACAGAGGCCCATTATCAGCAACCATTACTCCTGTGTTCCAATGGCACGTTGTGTTACTTAATCCAAGTTAATCATTTTAAAAGGATAATTGATCATTAGAAAACTCTTTTGCAATTAAGTTAGTACAGCTGAAAACTGTTGTCCTGATTAAAGAAGCAATAAAACTGGCCTTCTTTAGACTAGTTGAGTATCTGGAGCATCAGCATTTGTGGGTTCGATTACAGGCTCAAAATGGCCAGAAACAAAGAACTTTTCTGAAACTCGTCAGTCTATTCTTGTTCTGAAAAATAAAGGTTATTCCAAGCGAGAAATTGCCAAGAAACTGAAGATCTCGTACTACTCCCTTCAAGAACAGTGCAAACTGGCTCTAACCAGAATAGAATGAGGAGTGGGAGGCCCCGGTGCACAACTGAGCAAGAGGACAAGTACATTAGAGTGTCTAGTGGAATATCTACAACATCGTCGTCCGGTGTAGGCCGTCATTGTAAATAAGAATTTGTTCTTAACTGACTTGCCTAGTTAAATAAAAGGTTAAAAATGTATAAATAAACATGTAAAACTAACAATAACTCAATAAGCTATGCCTTCTTGGAATGCTATAAAGTCCAAAAGTTATCGGCAGAGTTTAAAAGTTGGCAATGTATTACAATGTAAATGTACTTTTAATCCGTCTTCAATACATATTTCAAGACATGACAAATGAGGGTGCAGTGAGATACTCGACGGGTTGGATCAGGGGTGTAAAACTCAATTAGCGCAAGGGCCATATTGAGAAAAAAAAACGAATTCGCAGGCCAGACAGCCCATTATGTTATTATGTTTTACGTGGATACAACTGCGATCCAAACTGGCCATTGTTCTATTAGAAGAAAATATGTCCCTTTATAATATGCACTTACTGCTGTATATAGCATTTTTTACATATTAAAATAAGATATCAATAATATTTGTCCAGCCTTTGCCGCTATGCGTTCAGATGTCAAATAATATGCTGCGACCCTAATCAAAAAGTATTTAATGACTCCAAATAACAAAAACGTTGCTAGGTTATTGTAACATTTAAACTTAAAATATGGTTATTTTTTTCTGCACTGTGTGGATCACTGGTGCGGTTGAACGCAGCATTGTTGTATTGTGCACTGAAAATGTATTGTAGTTGAGTTGCCAGCCTAGGCTACTGCTCAAAATTTTGCTGTATCCCGTTTCTCCTTTGCATTGTGTTTTGATGCAGGTTTTGTATTTTGGTTATTCATTGTCAAGCTTTAAAAACCGAAGCCAGACTGCAACATGTTAATAGTCTAGCTAGGACTGTGGTATGTGTCTGTACACTTTCCCCTCTACTGCGCCAGGTAAACAAAACACACGAAAGCAGCTCAATTGATGTTGAATTCACCGACGCGAGCGCATCAGGCTGTAATTTCATAAAGTAGTTGACTCAACTGTTTACTAATTTATACTCGCTTGTATGTCCCATTGTCCTTTAGTAGTAAAGTATACATACCTGCGTGTGAACCCTTTATCTTATAACTTTTTGATAAGCAAGATTACGTTTTATGTAGGCTACAGCAACTATCCGTTGGAATCGTAACTTGGCACGGACATTTAGCCTACAACATGTTTAAACTTTCGGTCCGGTAGAAGATTCGGTCAGTGCCATTAGTGATGATATACTACAGCGCAGTGGCTGGCTCGTGTGTGTGGCACTTTGGCAGTGCTCGCTGACTTGTAGCGCAGCGGAACAGCCTCAGCCCCGCCAACCACCGGCTGTATGGAAGCATGCCAAAATGAATTGACGACCCAAATCATAGCGCTGGCCGGATAGAAATGTGTCACGGGCCGATACATGTGGGTTGGACAATACTTTTCTGGTCAATCATCTTGAAAAAACATCTACCTAAAAAAAGAAGAAAATCAAATCAACCAATCCTCAATTTTTAAACACAATGAAAAGGTCAAATGCTTTATCTAAATGTTGAAAGTGCGTGGGCGACAGAGAGAAACCAAACGGTGCCGTTTGAGGCCATGTGGCTAGGAGTGATGCGGGCGCTGGAGATGGGGGTATGGGCAGGGGTGACGTGAATGTTTCTGTGCATCTGTATGCTGTCGTTTGTAATGTGTATGTTTTGTATTGTTAAAAAAAAATTCTAAGGATACTTGTCAAATCTACAGTATTCAGGTTACAGCTCCACGGAAGCTGCATCACATGCTAATCACAAATACTAACCATAAGCAAGTCTAATGTATTGTGTTTTTGTCATAAGTCTGCATCCTGGATAAAAGTACAATGACCTTTAGATCAATATTGTATATGTATCAACTTAATTGATTAACCTAATCAATAAGAGAAGTGCGTTGTTAGTAGTCTACTGGAGAATAGCTGAGTGAGTTAAACCTGATGAGGTGAAAAGGGTCCCATTTCCAGGGAAGCGATTGTGTCTTCCTGAACAAATTAAACTGAAAATCAAAGGGAAATAAAGTCCCCTCCTTTTTGAAGGAATTGAGTTTGTTCTGGACTTTCTCTTTCACCCCTTCACACCTGGTTGGCTTAAACGGGTTTGTCTTTCATTTGGCGGGGAAACTGTTTTGATTTCCAGGAAGGCAGTGGTGCATGTGTGTGTCTCAAACACCAAGAGCTGTGTAGCAGAGGGAAAACGGTACAGACTCAAAAGGACAGTAGTTCCACTTCTCATTGGTCTACCTCCGACTTCTACCTTCTCACCGATGTCTCCAACCTGGTGTCAACGAATCATCAACTACACAAACAATATTTCACATGATCCCTGTCAAACAACAAATGATTTAAGTATAGGAGAGTAGTGGAGTTGCTCACGTTTATTAGTAACACACAAGAATCTGCTACAGTTCAACTAGGTCCATTTACCCAAAGCAAAGAACCAACCAGACATCGAAGTTGATTTAGGAAACGTTACTTTAATACAGGGTTCAACAAGGAGGATGGCAGTAGGCCTAAAGTGGTAAAAACACTCAAAATTGTTTTTAAAGGTTTAAATGACATCAAGTGGTTATAGTTATGAGTATGAGGACGTTAAAGATTATAAAGCTGTGGTTTTAAACAGGAAGTGGAAACACTGTCTAACTAAGTCCAGAAAATTACAGAACTATGTGTGTATGTGTACAAGTTAAACAGCCAAAGGTTGGTTAGATACACATAGCCCTACTCCAATAAAAAAATTGGAGTAGGTTTTTAAATTCATTTCTAAATCTGTTTGTGAGTGAGGAGTTAGTTTGGCATCAAAAGGTAGAAAGCGACATGATTTCCCCCTCATCTACTCTCTTTGTCCTGATTAAAATAATCAGTTGACCATCAGTTATTGTTAGCCCTGTAAGTGAGTAGAGGTGCCTAGTGAAGGCACTATAAGTAGAGAACTGTTACGACCTGACACCCACCCACATCTACAGAGAGACACTACTCCAAAACAAATCACACAGGAACACTGATAATGAATGACTACACACTGCTAATTCACACATCTCGTGCTGTTCCACAGAACAAGAAACAAAAAAGAGCTGCAAAGACTATTTGCATTTGGCACGTAAGTTCTTAAGAGGTTTAACCAACTCTCTTTCTCGAACCCTCATGGTAGACTCACTGAATCAAAAAACTGAAGTGCTGCCATCTTGGATTTCATCCTCACACCAAATCACAATCCAGACATTTTTAACACTGATACTGCCTTAAAGGAAGTGAGGACAGGATATATTTAATAGCCAGGGACAGAAGGCTGATTGGTCCGTAATACTGATATAGTGGGAAAGTTATTTTTTCTTAACACTGCTTGTGTTCTTGTTGGACACAGTGTTTTGACATCATCTTTTTTGGCAGAAAATAAAATGACAGAAACACACATTACACGTGTGAACAGTACAGTACACACGCTCACACACCTTTGCGTACAGTTCACTTGCACAGACACACAAAATGGCACATATCACACATCATATCAACAGGGGTAAAAGTGGTTTGAGGTATTGACATAAATGACCCATCTGGTTTACCTCTTGTTTTAGAACAGTCCAAGAGGATGAATCCTCTCAGCCCTTCTAATCCAAGATGTTAGGAAACGTAATGATTCTATCACCCTTCTGAAATAAAACCTGAGGCATGGATGACAGCATCCTATCCCTTAGCTTGTAACAGAGATACCAAAGAATTGGTGATGCTAAGAGAAATGGAGGGAGTACGTTAGAGACACCAACAGAGTTCTACATCCCTTATATGAGGGCTGTCCAACCCTCTTCCTGGAGATCTACCGTCCCTGTGGGTTTTCAGTCCAACCCTAATTTAACACACCTGATTATATTAATTAGCTGCTCAACACGATGTTAACTAGCTGAATCAGAACCGCTAAATTAGGGTTGGACTGAAAACCTACAGGACAGTAGATCTCCAGGAAGAGGGTTGGGCTGAAAACCTACAGGACAGTAGATCTCCAGGAAGAGGGTTGGGCTGAAAACCTACAGGACAGTAGATCTCCAGGAAGAGGGTTGGACTGAAAACCTACAGGACAGTAGATCTCCAGGAAGAGGGTTGGACTGAAAACCTACAGGACAGTAGATCTCCAGGAAGAGGGTTGGACAGCTCTGTCTTACATCTACAAACGAATCCAGAGGGACCTTATTGTAGCACACTGGATTCTGACCATTGGCAGAACTATTAGTCTGTGCTAAGACTTGTTTTGTTATGAACAGAGCTTCTCCAGTCCAGTTGAATATCTGTTTCAGCACCAGCGGTGATTCAAAAGGCTGACCACAACACGCAGTGACCGAGTAGTTTGGCACCGTCACGTCATTACATAATAAATACTGCCTTTTAAATCCAGTCCAATTCCTGCCTCCCTGCCCACGTGCACTGTGGGTAGCAGCAGCAGACTTCCTGTCTCACTGCCCCCGTGTGTTCTGGGAGTTGGAGGCCTGGGCTGGAGCTCCGGGGTGAAGTTTCCCCGAGGTACAGATCTAGGATTAGCGGTGATCCCCCTCCCCCAATTCTAACCTTAACCATTAATACAAAACTTACCCCAGATCAGTGCCTAGGGACAACTTCACCCTACTCCTGGGCTGGCCCCTCAGTAGCAACAGCGGTGTTGCTCTGGTCCCGGAGCAGTAGCTGTGCAGGGGGACGTAGAAACACCACCATGACAGTGATGTTATCACTAGAACCCGCTGCCTTGGCATGAGCTACTAGCTCCTGGGCCACGCGCTCTCCCAGAACACCCTCTGAGACCTCTTCACACCCAGCCCCCTCCACGGCCCCCTGGGATTCCCCCTGCTCCCGAAGCACCCCGAGGACCAGAGCCGGGACCTCTGCGGGCCGGACGACGTCGAAGAAACCGTCGCAGGCCAGGAGAATGTAGTCCTCGTCTCCATGTAGCCGTGTGGAGGAACAGTCAGCGTCGCCAGAGACATAGGGCTTCTGGTCAAAGTCGCCTGGGAAGAAGGTGTTGTGTCAGTATGTAGAGGCAGCGGTTCACAGGTAAAGTAAAGGAGGCTGGTTATTAGATTGTGTTGAGTATTACTGGATGTGCACCGTCCTGGCTTGCATATCAGTCGGTGCTCATCAGTTCAGTATAAATATGAACATACAGTTACAGGCATCAAAATAAAGACATTGAGGATTGCAAAGATGCCATTTCAGGACAGAGGTGAAAGGAAGCCATTTCAGGACAGAGGTTACCAAGGTAACAGTGGAGGCATGCTGAAGAAGAGCAGAGTTGTTTTTTCTGGGAAGTTGTTTCAACCACCACAAGGTTGGATTCCACTCACCTATGGCCCTAGAGACAGCGTAGGTTCCATTGACACGCCAACAGCCCATGAAGACGATGCATCCACCCAGGGCTTCTACACGCTGCTTCTCATCCTATAGGAAGACAGCAGTGGAGAGATGTTTAGCACTGTGTGTGTGTATGTCCCATAGGGCGGTGCACAACTGGCCCAGCGTCGTCCGGGATAGGGGAGGGTTTGGCCGGGGGGGAGGGGTTGGCCGGGTTGTAGGCCGGCATTGTAAATAAGAATTTTTTCTCAACTGACTTGCCTAGTTAAATAAAGGTTAAATAATAAATGAAGTGTGTGTGACCTCTCTGTCAGGCTTGTGTGGGTCCATCAGAGTGATGTCTTGTCCCCGTCTGACCAGCATGCTCTGGGAGTCTCCCAGCCACGCCACATGAAGCCACTCCCCCTGCAGCAGCACCGCCACGCCTGTACTGCCGCTGCGAAGACGCTGCAGACACAACACAGACAGACACACCCCCGTCAGACAGACAGACACACCCCCGTCACACAGACACACCCCCGTCAGACAGACACACACAGGTCACACAGAAAGACACACCCCGGTCACACACACAGACACACCCCTGTCACACAGACAGACACACCCCCGTCACACAGACAGACACACCCCCGTCACACAGACAGACACACCCCCGCCATAAAAGATAGACAATTTTCCCAGCATCCAACACATTCACATCATAGAGGATGAAAGGACTGTCCAGTCCCACCCAGCCTAACCTTCACATTTCCTCCAGATCTAAAAGGATGTGTGTAAGTAATACTGTAATAGTATAGAGGTATATTGCTACAGCTATCTTATCCTCTCAGATCTATGAGAATCATTTCTAACGATTGTTCGGTTAGAGTCGGGGTTATTAGGATCAATGTCTGAGCATATAAAAGCCCCAATCTCTACCATGTCTATTGCCTACCTCTCGCTTGGCTTACCAGATAAAAGTCACAATCTCCACCATGTCTATTGCCTACCTCTCTCTTGGCTACCAGATAAAAGTCACAATCTCCACCATGTCTATTGCCTACCTCTCTCTTGGCTACCAGATAAAAGCCACAATCTCCACCATGTCTATTGCCTACCTCTCTCTTGGCTTTCCCTCTCAACATGTCATCAGTGCGGGTGAAGGCTGTCTTGAAGGCAGTGGCCGGGTCGCTCTGCAGCCCCTCCTGCTGGCTGAGAGTGACGTGCAGGTGGGTGGCAGCATAGATAGCAGCGTCCACACCGCCATGCCCGTCAAACACAGCGTAGTAACCACGCTCCACACCGTCCTACAGGAAGAGGTACAGGAAGCAGTCAGAGGTTCAGCCAATCAACTTGCAGTAAGAAAGAAGTGTAACCAAATTGCCCCAATAAATGAAACTGTGAAACGAATACCCCAAATGGAACCCTGCCTCTTCTCCTTCGACGTAAGTAGATCTGTAAGCTGGAAGATTCTCCCCTGAACTGCTTATACCCAGGGATGTAGAGGGTAAACTATCAACTCCAGGGATGTAGAGGGTAAACTACCAACTCCAGGGATATAGAGGGTAAACTATCATCTCCAGGGATGTAGAGGGTAAACTACCAACTCCAGGGATGTAGAGGGTAAACTACCAACTCCAGGGATGTAGAGGGTAAACTACCAACTCCAGGGATGTAGAGGGTAAACTACCAACTCCAGGGATATAGAGGGTAAACTATCATCTCCAGGGATGTAGAGGGTAAACTACCAACTCCAGGGATGTAGAGGGTAAACTATCAACTCCAGGGATGTAGAGGGTAAACTACCAACTCCAGGGATGTAGAGGGTAAACTACCAACTCCAGGGATGTAGAGGGTAAACTATCAACTCCAGGGATGTAGAGGGTAAACTATCAACTCCAGTGATGTAGAGGGTAAACTATCAACTCCAGTGGGTGATCAAGATACAACAAACAACCACCGATATAAACCAAAACCTAGGACATTTATAGAACTGGATTGTTGGCATTTGATTGCATTTTAAATGTCGGCCTACAGGGAAGGTAGGCTCTACAGGGAAGGTAGGCTCTACAGGGAAGGTAGGCTCTACAGGGAAGGTAGGGCCTACAGGGAAGGTAAGGCCTACAGGGAAGGTAGGCTCTACAGGGAAGGTAGGCTCTACAGGGAAGGTAGGGCCTACATGGAAGGTAGGGCCTACAGGGAAGGTAGGGCCTACAGGGAAGGTAGGCTCTACAGGGAAGGTAGGGCCTACAGGGAAGGTAGGCTCTACAGGGAAGGTAGGCTCTACAGGGAAGGTAGGCTCTACAGGGAAGGTAGGCTCTACAGGGAAGGTAGGGCCTACATGGAAGGTAGGGCCTACAGGGAAGGTAGGGCCTACAGGGAAGGTAGGCCTATCAACTGTACATTATTCTCCTTGCTCGCAAAAAGGCAGGTGCGATTAGAACTCTGATCAAGAATATAAGCACTCTGAGCTTTGATCAATGTTGGCAACGCAATAAGAGGGTAAACGCTATTTCACAAATAAAAAGTTGTGTACATGACAGTGGTGTGTATTCATGGATGCCGAGAGATGCCAGGCGTCACAAATTGAGAAATTGAGCTCAGGTGCATCCTGTTTCCATTGATCATCCTTGAGATGTTTCTACAACTTGATTGGAGTCCACCTGTGGTGAATTCAATTGATTGGACATGATTTGGAAAAGGCACACACCTGTCTATATAAAGGTCCCACAGTTGACAGTGCATTTCAGAGCAAAAACCAAGCCATGAGGTCGAAGGAATTGTTTGTAGAGCTCAGAGACAGGATTGTGTCGAGGCACAGATCTGGGGAAATGTTCCAAAAAATGTCTGCAGCATTGAAAGGTCCCCAAGAACACAGTGACCTCCATCATTCATTTTTGTTATTATTATTATAATGTATTTTTTTTACCCCGTTTTCTCCCCAATTTCTTGGTGTCCAATTGGTAGTTACAGTCTTGTCTCATCGCTGCAACTCCCGCACGGACTCGGGAGAGGCGAAGGTCGAGAGCCATGTGTCTTCCGAAACACGACCCTGCCAAGCCGCACTGCGTCGTGACACACTGCTCGCTTAACCAGGAAGCCAGCCTCACCAATGTGCTACACAGCCTGGGATTAAAATGCGAGTCTGTAGTGACGCCTCTTTTAAGTAAAAATACTTTCAAGTACTACTTAGCATAACAGTATAGCTTCCGTCCCTCTCCTCGCCCCGAACCAGGGACCCTCTGCACACATCAACAAATGCCTCCCACGAAGCATCGTTACCCATCGCTCCCCAAAAGCCGCAGAGCAAGGGGAACAACTACTTCAAGGTCTCAGAGCGAGTGACGTCACTGATTGAAACGCTATTAGCGCGCACACCGCTAACTAGATAGCCATTTCACACCGGTTTCATTAGCAGGACAGGAAAATGGTCCAATTCAACAGTCCAACACACTTATCAAGAGAACATCCCTACTGTCTCTGATCTGACGGACTCACTAAACACAAATGCTTAGTTTGTAAATTGTCTGAGTGTTGGAGTGTTCCCCTGGCTATCCGTAAATAAAGAAAACAAGACAATGGTGCCGTCTGGTTTGTTTAATATCTTTGTTTAATATAAGGAATTTGAAATGATTTATACTTTTTACACTTAAGTATGTTTTTAGCAATTACATTTACTTTTGATACTTAAGTATATTTAAAATCAAATACTTTTAGACTTTTACTCAAGTAGTATTTTACTGGGTAACTTTCACTTTTACTTGAGTCATTTTCTATTAAGGTATCTTGACTTTTACTCAGGTATGAAAATTGGGTACTTTTTCCACCAATGCATACACAAAAATAAGTAGAAAATCATGCTGTCTGGTTTGCCTAATAAGGGATTTGAAATTATTCATAATTTTACTTTTGATACTTTATGTTTTGTACACTCAGTGTATACTTATCAACACCAGGTGAATCCAGGTGAAAGCTGTGGTCCCTTATTCATGTAATTTATTAAATCCACTTCAATCAGTGTAGATGACAGCAAGGAGACGGGTTAAAGAAGGATTTTTAAGTCTTGAGACAATTGAGACATCGATTGTCTATGTATGCCATTCAGAGGTTGAATGGGCAAGACAAAAGATGTAAGTGCCTTTGAATGGGATATGGTAGTAGGTGCCAGGCGCGACAGTTTATGTCAAGAACTGCAACACTGCTGGGTTTTTCACACTCAACAGTTTCCTGTGTGTATCAAGGACATCCAGAAAACTTGACACAACTGTTGGAATCATTGGGAGAATGCTTCCGACACCTTGTAGAGTCCATGCACCGACAAATTGGGTCTGTTCTGAGGGAAAATGGGTGGGGGGTGGGGGGGGGTGCAACCAATGTTCCCTAAAATGTTTCTGTCACTGAGCAAATTTCAGGTCTGCTGAGTGCAAACTTGATCGTTTGAATTAGTTTAAAAACTTGAATTCTGAGCAACTTCCAGCGCACGTTTACTGTGAACACTGAGTCTGTACCCGCTTTAAGTTATAGTTGTAACAGCGGCCAAGTAGGCTACTGTGGCTACTTGATCATAATGTAGGCCTACCAAAGTGGCCTACCATCAAAACCTATGGAGAAAATGCCTGCCATAACATTTTAACATTGAAATAGCTGTATATAATAGCCTATAATAGCAGCCAATGTGTGGTGTTCGATGTAGGCCGACATTCCGTGAGACTTTTGAAAAAAATGTTGCAGGGCTTGACATGAACCTGTTAATCTACTTGTTCTTCAGACAAGTTGGTGACTGAACATGTTGTTGTGTTGTTTGCTGCAAGAAAACCACTTTTACAAAATAAAAAATGCATTATTATTCTCATATCATTTCAGAGAATCAGACAAATTATCCTGCCCTTTACCTATTGGCTACTTAGCTTATTCAAGCCTGTCTCAAAATACAACACTGCCCCTTTAAGAAAAAAATAAAAGCTCTTTACCTGATTCGCTTTTCAAAGATATCTAGAAATATACACGTGTTTGTGCTCTTGATGGAAGCAATCATTCCCCTATTGCTGACTACAAATGATCTATAACTAACAAAGCCCTCGCCTTCCATTTTGCATAACTCTATCCTCCTGATTCCTGCTTACAAGCAAAAATTAAAGCAGGAAGCACCAGTGACTCGGTCTATAAAAAAGTGGTCAGATGAAGTAGATGCTGAACTACAGGACTGTTTTGCTATCACAGACTGGAACATGTTCCTGGATTCCTCCGATGGCATTGAGGAGTACATCACATCAGTCACTGGCTTTATCAATAAGTGCATCGAGGACGTCGTTAAATGTAATCCTACGCAACATTAACCAATTCAAAACAGTACTGTAGCAATGAGGTTTGTGCAGAAAGCTACAGGCCCAATACATTATCATTGCATATTGGCTTTGCTTGAATTCACGCAATTTAAAAAAATTATATTTAAACATTATAGGTTGGCTATATGATCACACCATACTGGCACGCTTCTCAAACAGCCCGACGCGCCGGGTCTCAAACAGCCCGACGCGCCGGGTCTCAAACAGCCCGACGCGCCGGGTCTCAAACAGCCCGACGCGCCGGGTCTCAAACAGCCCGACGCGCCGGGTCTCAAACAGCCCGACGCGCCGGGTCTCAAACAGCCCGACGCGCCGGGTCTCAAACAGCCCGACGCGCCGGGTCTCAAACTGAAAATCAACTCTTCCAATTTAATATTAGGCCCAGGCTGAAAATCAACTCTTCCAATATAATATTAGGCCCAGGCTGAAAATCAACTCTTCCAATATAATATTAGGCCCAGGCTGAAAATCAACTCTTCCAATTTAATATTAGGCCCAGGCTGAAAATCAACTCTTCCAATATAATATTAGGCCCAGGCTGAAAATCAACTCTTCCAATATAATATTAGGCCCAGGCTGAAAATCAACTCTTCCAATATAATATTAGGCCCAGGCTGAAAATCAACTCTTCCAATATAATATTAGGCCCAGGCTGAAAATCAACTCTTCCAATATAATATTAGGCCCAGGCTGAAAATCAACTCTTCCAATATAATATTAGGCCCAGGCTGAAAATCAACTCTTCCAATATTAGGCCCAGGCTGAAAATCAACTTTTCCAATATTAGGCCCAGGCTGAAAATCAACTCTTCCAATATTAGGCCCAGGCTGAAAATCAACTCTTCCAATATTAGGCCCAGGCTGAAAATCAACTTTTCCACATTACGTTTATTTGTGTGTGTGTGTGTGGGGGTGGGGGGGGGGGGGGGGGGGGGGCAGGAGAATTGACGAAGAGGAAACTCAAATTAACTTTAATCACTCTTATTTTTGAATTTCTACATTGCAAAAAAAAGTGACAATTTTTCATGCCACGGGAGGTACCGGATCCGGTCAAATAGGTTCCAGAACGAAACAGTCCAAAACAGCAAGGTGACTGTTCCTGTTAAGCACTGGTTAGGGCGAAGGGGAAGGGGTATGAAGCGAATTGGGTCCTGCTGAGAAAAACTGTTTATAACAGAGTTATTACCTTGAGGCCAGTGAGTGTGTTGAAGTCAGGGAGGGTCACATGGCGATCCTCCATCTTCCTTCGAGTGTTCCTGATGGCGTGGGCGGAGCACATGAGAAAACGGGAGGGTCCTACTGGGAGAGGGGAGGGGAGATTCTGATGCCAAGCCACACCCACCTCCCGAAGCTTATTGAGAAACAGCCGCTGGACGGGCTCTGATTGGAGCACTTAGGACGAGAGGGGAGGGGCCAAAGGAAATGTAATTTCAGTTAGGTCTCTGATCATCCAGATGAGAATGTTCTCCATATTGTAGGACACATATCAAAGCCTTCAGACTTACACACGTGTCTAGGGGTTAATTAGTATTGGGAGATGAAACCCCAGGGGTTAAAGGGTGGTCAATGGACACACACACGGAACCGGCCAGCCGGGCTAATAGACTGCAATTTCAGTATTTTACTGGGTGACTTACACTTTTACCTGGAGTCATTTTCTATTAAAAGGTATCTTTACTTTTACTCAAGTATGACAATTGGCTACATTTTCCCACCACTGCGCACACACACACACACACAGAGCGAGAAGTGGACGCTCTGCTGGACACAGGTGGTCTGAATCATAGATGACATCATTAGTCCGAACTCACAAACAACTTCCTGTTCCTCTCCTTGCTGCTGTTCGGCTTCCTGGGGGAGGTGGAAAGGTGAAAGGTCAGCCTTCAGCAGCTCAGCCAAGGCTGCATGGCACATGGCTGCATTCAGTGTTGAAGGAGCGTCTCTGCATGAGAGGAGAGAGAGTCCTTATGAGTGAACACCATAGAGAATGTTAGAGGTCTTTAGTGGCCAAAAAAGGCATGGGCAGCGACATTGAGGGCTTCTACCATTTTAATGTAGTGGTACTTCCAACTTCTTTTGGTTGATCCTCCCTGGTGACCCTGTTGGGAGTCTATGTCCAACCAGGTCATCAGGAGGAATGAAGAAGAAAAAAACAGACTACTTCAAAATGGAGATTGCCTCAATGGCGCTGCCTATGCTGTCACGGACGCTATAATAGTACAGATACAAAGAGGAGTCCTCTATCTCTCTCTAAGGTAAACACTCACACACACACACACGCCAAAATTAAACAAAGCTAAACAGCACACACACACATCTGTAATTTCTCTGTTCGAGATTAGAGTCCTGCCAGGGCGGAACAGGGGACTGAGACATGCTCAGGGGGAAAACAGGAAGTGGGTAGAACAATAGTGATTCTACAGACAGGAAATTAGGTCATACAAACAGGAAGTGCCTCAGAGTCAGAAGACAGAAGGAAAAGAGGACACACTATCAGAGACCTAACTCTTGTGGCCTGGCCTGGCCTGGCTTGGCACGTTGTCAAGTTATGTCAGCTGTTATGACATATGACATGGTTATGACCGTGTCACAACGTGTTATGATGCTGGGTGTCCAGTAAAGCGTTACCCAGCTGGGTAATTATCCCTGAAGTGTGTTCAGAGGCAGTTGACAGCTCTCCCTGTGGCTGTGTTGCTTTCTCTTCGTAACCATCTATCTGACTACTCTTCGTAACCATCTATCTGACTACTCTTCGTAACCATCCATCTGACTACTCTTCGTAACCATCCATCTGACTACTCTTCGTAACCATCCATCTGACTACTCTTCGTAACCATCCATCTGACTACTCTTCGTAACCATCCATCTGACTACTCTTCGTAACCATCCATCTGACTACTCTTCGTAACCATCCATCTGACTACTCTTCGTAACCATCCATCTGACTACTCTTCGTAACCATCTGACTACTCTTCGTATCTATCATCTGACTACTCTTCGTATCTATCATCTGACTACTCTTCGTATCTATCATCTGACTACTCTTCGTAACTATCATCTGACTACTCTTCGTAACTATCATCTGACTACTCTTCGTAACCATCATCTGACTACTCTTCGTAACCATCTATCTGACTACTCTTCGTAACCATCTATCTGACTACTCTTCGTAACCATCTATCTGACTACTCTTCGTAACCATCTATCTGACTACTCTTCGTAACCATCTATCTGACTACTCTTCGTAACTATCATCTGACTACTCTTCGTAACTATCATCTGACTACTCTTCGTAACTATCATCTGACTACTCTTCGTAACTATCATCTGACTACTCTTCGTAACTATCATCTGACTACTCTTCGTAACTATCATCTGACTACTCTTCGTAACTATCATCTGACTACTCTTCGTAACTATCATCTGACTACTCTTCGTAACTATCATCTGACTACTCTTCGTAACTATCATCTGACTACTCTTCGTAACTATCATCTGACTACTCTTCGTAACTATCATCTGACTACTCTTCGTAACTATCATCTGACTACTCTTCGTAACTATCATCTGACTACTCTTCGTAACTATCATCTGACTACTCTTCGTAACTATCATCTGACTACTCTTCGTAACTATCATCTGACTACTCTTCGTAACTATCCATCTGACTACTCTTCGTAACTATCCATCTGACTACTCTTCGTAACTATCCATCTGACTACTCTTCGTAACTATCCATCTGACTACTCTTCGTAACTATCCATCTGACTACTCTTCGTAACTATCTAACTGCATAATCTCTCATTTCCTTTCTCCCTCTCCTTGTTCTCCCTTTTCTCTTTCTCCATCCCCCTCTCTCTCTCTCCGTCCCTCTTTCACTCTCTCTCTGTGATAGGCAGCCCTGTAACTCAGCCCTCTACTCACGCAGGGTATAATGAACAGGACAGGACACAGATATATGAGGATCAGCTTGCTGCTGCACAACAGGAATGTAAACAATGCGGTCTGCAAGCTGCAGCATCAACACCACCGGGGTCATGTTCATTAAAGAAAACCGGAACAAAACACTTTTCAACGGAAAATGAAAACAAGTGATTCTTATTGGACCAGGTAGTCCTATACCTAGACAGATACACACAAAACACAGTGTTGAGCAACCATAGGCCCAGGTCCATGTTGTCTCCCGTCAGCTTGTCCACCCACACACACACACACACCTGGTGTTGAGTAGGCGTAAGCCCAGATCCAGGCTCTCTCCTCTTAGTTCGTCCAGGCTGACCTTCCTGCTGAGGGGGTTGAGAGGCAGGGGGTCTTCAGAACCCAGCGGAGCAGGGAACTCCTCTAGGAACCTCCTCAGGAACCCTCGCACCACCTCCTCCTCCATGACACCACCCATACCTGAACTTGGAACACACACACAGCATACCATTCAGGGGTTGGAACCGGTTCAGGGAACGGAACCGGGAAAAAATTATGACATTTTTTGAGGATTTGAAACAGAACCGGGAACGAAAGTGATCTCTACTGTTCTTGAAACGGCGAATAGCTCAGATACACATGAAAGCATGAAATGACCCCGGGAATTGATAGACCATCTCTCAAAGATGCACAATAAACAATATAACATTCAAAATGGGTGAATCTTTTCTTTTAACTCAAGGTACTTTGAAAAAGTAGCTCACTACATCCAAACTACTTTGTGAGACATTACCATATCTAAAATGCCAGACTACAAATTGCAAGAACAGATCCCTCTGGAGTCAGATGTTAATAGAGTGTGTAATTTAGCCTTTTAAACAAATAAACACATTTTAAATTAAGAATTAGGCAGGTCTGATAGTGAAAAAGATTGCCTACTTCACCCATATTTTCCTTTCCTTTTAGCAAACAAGTAGTGTGTAGTTCCAGTAGTTAGCTACACGGTAAAACAGTAGTGTGTAGTTCCAGTAGTTAGCTACATGGTAAAACAGTAGTGTGTAGTTCCAGTAGTTAGTTACACCGCTACATGGTAAAACGGTAGTGTGTAGTTCCAGTAGTTAGCTACACCGCTACACGGTAAAACAGTAGTGTGTAGTTCCAGTAGTTAGCTACACGGTAAAACAGTAGTGTGTAGTTCCAGTAGTTAGCTACACCGCAACACGGTAAAACAGTAGTGTTTAGTTCCAGTAGTTAGCTACACCGCTACATGGTAAAACAGTAGTGTGTAGTTCCAGTAGTTAGCTACACCGCAACACGGTAAAACAGTAGTGTGTAGTTCCAGTAGTTAGCTACACCGCTACATGGTAAAACAGTAGTGTGTAGTTCCAGTAGTTTTGCTACACGGTAAAACAGTAGTGTGTAGTTCCAGTAGTTAGCTACACCGCTACATGGCAAAACAGTAGTGTGTAGTTCCAGTAGTTAGCTACACCGCTACATGGTAAAACAGTAGTGTGTAGTTCCAGTAGTTAGCTACACCACTACATGGTAAAATAGTAGTGTGTAGTTAGCTAAGTTACACCTCTACATGGCAAAATGAGGTAAATAACTATTGGAAACACTAGCAAGATTTGAATTTAGCTCAACTACCGCCAAGCTACTGCAAAATGTAGTTCAATTACTAGTTGAACAATATGTAGTTCACTACTCCCCAACACTGGTAAACAACTATCCTACCCGTTCTACAACAAGCTGCTCCATCGGTGCTAATTAGGGAGTAAATTTAAGAGCCAAATGTAAACAATGTTGATTTCAGTTTTAAAAAATGTACGAAAAGGAACCATATGAACCGTTACTTTTTAGGTGGTCGAACCGGTTCAGAACTTTATTCTCTTATCGGAACAGAACAAAAACAAAAATAGGGCCTCTGCTCAGAATGATTGGAAAATCATTATTACCATTAGGTTTTATTATTGTAACAAACCGATTACCGCTCTCCCAAGGGAGATCGCTTTCTTGGAGCAGCGGTAATGTCTTCATCTCTGGACCTTAGGGTCACGCGTTTGAGGGTTGCCTTGGAACCTTGGGATGTTTTTTTATTATTTTTTATAATGATTTCCCATACACACTTAACAATAATTTATTTTCCCTTCAGGTTAAGTGTCAGAGGTCAGTTAAAGGTCAAACAGGTGCAGTGAGTGGTCCACACGACAACCAGAGGTCCAACATCCACCCTGTCTGTCTGTGTGTTCGTCTGTCCGTCTGTCTGTGTGTTCGTCTGTCTGTCTGTCTGTGTGTTCGTCTGTCTGTCTGCCTGTTCGTCTGTCTGCCTGTTCGTCTGTCTGTCTCTCGGTCTGTCAGTGAGACTCACAGGTCCAACTTCTATGAGGGACAGAACAATAATACCTCAATATTATTCCTGTCAATGTGAAGGACACACCATTATCCCTGCTATAGCCCAATAAGGCTGTTACTCCTTACAGTTCAAGGACCTTACATATTCTGTTTAAAGGGTGAATTGGCTCCGGCAGCCAAAACAGCCATATGCTCCATCTAAACGTGAATCGATTCTCAATTGCGGTACAATTCTAGAAACAAATTCCTCTACTTTCATATCACATCACAAGTATTTTAACAAATGCAAAATATACACTTACTGTACACTGTTTTAACCTGTTTGAATACAGTTGCAGCAGACAGTAATTTTCAGTGACAACACGTTTGTGACGTCCGTCTTTAGTTTACACAGATGTTTGGAGAAGCAGATAGCTAAGTAGCAAAGGTACGCGCCTCTGTCTTCGTCTGATTTCCGTAAAAAACAAGCACTGCAACATGGAACTATGGCCATGTGGGATTCAAACACAAAAAAGGGGAGTTTTCCAATGCCTATTGGGTAAAAAAATAAAACATATATATATATATAACACATTGAATATCCCTTTGAACATTGTGGATATTAATGACACTTTGGATGGTGTAACAATAAACCCAGTCACTACAAAGATACAGTCGTCCTTCCTAACTTAGTTGCCGGAGAGAAAGGAAACCGCTCAGGGATTTTACTTAAGGACTATGTTGACTTTGTTGTTAGAATTTTTCTTCCACTTTGACAAGAGTATTTTGTGTAAAATTGCAAAATTACATTTGAATCCCACTTTGTAACACAGTGTGGAAAAAGTAATGGGGTGTGAATACTTCTGAAGGCACTGTAACCTTTTGCTTTTTGAAAATGATTTCTCATTGATGTGAAATCAAAATTTGTGGATTTGGCTTTTTCAGCAACACCCGTTGCTGACAGGTGTATACAAATGAGCACACCGCCATGCAATCTCCATAGACAAACATTGGCAGTGGAATGACCTTACTGAAGAGCTCAGTGACTTTCATCGTGGCACCGTCATAGGATGCCACCTTTCCAACAAGTCAGTTCGTCAAATCTCTGCCCTGGTAGAGCTGCCCCGGTCAATTGTAAGTGCTATTATTGTAAAGTGGAAACGTCTAGGAACAACAAAGTCTCAGCCGCAAAGTGGTAGGCCACACAAGCTCACAGAACGGTACCGCCGGGTGCTGAAGCACATAAAAATAGTCTTTCCCCGGTTGCAACACTCACTACCTAGTTCCAAATTGCAGATGGAAGCAGCATCAGCACAATAACTGTTCGTCAGGAGCTTCATGAAATGGGTTTCCATGGCCGAGCTGCCGCACACAAGCCTAAGTTCACCATGCCCAATGCCAAGCGTCGGCTGGAGTGTTGTAAAGCTTGCCTCCATTGGACTCTGGAGCAGTGGAAACGCGTTTCACCATCTGGCAGTCCGAAGAACGAATCTGGTTTTGGCGGAATGCATAGTGCCCAAAAGCATAGTGCCGACTGTAAAGTTTGGTGGAGGAGTAATAATGGTCTAGTGGCTGTTTTTCATGGTTCGGGCGCCTTTAGTTCCAGTAAAGGGAGATCTTAACGCTACAGCATACAGTGACATTCTAGATGATTCTGTGCTTCCAACTTTGTGGCAACAGTTTGGGGAAGGTCCCTTTCCTGTTTCAGCATGACAATGCCCCCGTGCACAAATCAAGGTCCATACAGAAATGGTTTGTCAAGATCGGTGTGGAAGAACTTGACTGGCCGGCACAGAGCCCTGACCTCAACCCCATCGAACACCTTTTGGGATGAATTGGAACGCTGACTGCAAGCCAGGCCTAATCTCCTGACATCAGTGTGCGACAACAATAATGTTCATGGCTGAATGAAAGCAAGTCCCCGCAGCAATGTTCCAACATCTAGCAGAAAGCCTTCCAAGAAGAGTGGAGGCTGTTATACATTTACATTTAAGTCATTTAGCAGACGCTCTTATCCAGAGCGACTTACAAATTGGTGCATTCACCTCATGATATCCAGTTGAACAGCCACTTTACAATAGTGCATCTAAATCTTTTAGGGGGGGGGGGGGGGGGGGGGTTAGAAGGATTACTTTATCCTATCCTAGGTATTCCTTAAAGAGGTGGGGGAGACCAACTCCATATTAATGCCCATGATTTTAGAATGAGATGTTCGACGAGCAGGTGCCCACATACTTTTGGTCATGTCATGAGTCTCCTCTCTGTTTATCATATATGCACAGTCGCTTTAACTATACATTCATGTACATACTACCTCAATTGGCCCGACCAACCAGTGCCCGCGCACATTGACTAACCGGGCCATCTGCATTGTGTCCCACCCATCACCCCCTCTTTTACGCTACTGCTACTCCATGTTCATCATATATGCAGTCACTTTAACCATATCTACATGTACATACATACTACCTCAATCAGCCCGACTAACCGGTGTCTGTATGTAGCCTCGCTACTGTTGTTTTTATTTCTTTACTTACCTATTGTTCACCTAATACCATTTTTTGCACTGTTGGTTAGAGCCTGTAAGTAAGCATTTCACTGTAAGGTCTACTACACCTGTTGTATTCAGCATTTCACTGTAAGGTCTACCTACACCTGTTGTATTCGGCGCACGTGACAAATAAACTTTGATTTTATGTAGTGTAGCTTTAGCAAGGGGCTAGTGGTCACCTGTGTGTGTATCTTAGGATCAGAAATAGAGGAAATGTTGTGCACATGTGAATGAATGTTTAATAATACAATAATTTAACACAACATGACAAATAAAATCACTGTTGAGACCTGCGTGTATTTGACACAATGTTTCTGTTGCTGTTAGGCCATTCAATGTCTACATTACTAGTTGCAAAACCTATTTGCTATATATTATACCGTCAGAGATGCAGTCTTGAGTCTCCATAAACAACATGTTTGATTTTATTTCCTGCTTTGCAAAAAAAAGCACAAACTACTTTCAAGCTACAGTACGACACGGTAACATTTCTTACCTTGGCCTATCTTCTTCAGGGCACTCCCTTTACTAGCTCGCTACGGGACTGAGCTAGACAACTACACGCCCTTTCAAGACTGACACAAAAATAGTTTTAAGCCATGGAAGTCCAGAAGAAGCGTGGCGACGTGAAAACGAACCACTTTGTTCGAAGACAGCTATTACACTGAATCTGCGCATATCACTGAGTTGTAGATCATGGGCTTGCTCGTAGTGGGCGCAAGCACATTTTGAGACTATGTTCATAGATCTGTGTTTGGCTGCGTAGACACTACGGGAATTTGACGTTCCTGAACACCAGACTCCGACTTGCCGAGCGCACGACAGACCATGGGAGAATCTCAAGTGTATACTCCATGCGTCCTCGCTCTTCGCCTGCTCAAAACCCATTGGAGGAGAAGGTCAGAGGGGCGGGACCTCTGGCCTCCTTAATCCAATGGGTTTTCAGCAGGAGAGAGAGGACACGAGGATGACACATTTGAGATTGTCCCATGGTCTGTCATGCGCTCGGCAAGTCGAGTCCAGTGTTCAGGAACATCAAATTCCCGTAGTATCTACGCAGCCAAACACAGATCTACGAACATATTAGATAGTCTCAAAATAGGCAAAACTGAACCGTTTATAGCGTATATAAAATACGAGCCTTGGAAGCACAAGCTGAACGAAACAGATGTTTTAGAAGGCTGGCCAGACGAGACTAACGAAAGCCTATTCAGTCAGAGGTATTCAGAAAGATTTGCACTTCAGCAAATGTGACACTCCCTCACAGGACACTAACATTAGCTACGTTCCCATTAACTTGTCCTGTGATTTTTTTTGTCGACATTTAGAATGTTCGGCATATACAATAGATGGGACAATATGTATCCTGCTGCGTTTCCATTGAACTGTCGTGTCGATAAAAACACCTGTACGGTAATGACCTCACACACAAAAAAAACTTTTTCGCTGAAACACAGTGTTGAATAAAATGAAGTTGTTGATGTCTTTCCATGATCCATTTAGGCATACTGCGCACGAATACATTTGCGACAGCCTGTATGTATACCAGGGTTCCCCAACTGGCGGCCCCCGGGCCGAACTTGGCCTACACATGGTTTTATTTGGCCCCCAAGTTTTCTGAGCAAAAAAAATAAATTGTTTGAATTTTCATTGTTTGACATAAAATACTGTATAATTTGGATTTAAATCAAAAAGTCCTATATCATGCTGTTTGTTACAGGGCGAATAATAAATTCCACAGCTTGCAAAATGCATGTAAGTGATAGAACAATGTTTGAAAGTGAAATATCTGGGTTTGAGGATAGATTCGGAATACATTTTTGGAATGCTAATTATTGATTATATTAATAAAACAATTAACTATAAGCTTGGGTTACTATACAGATCTAAGAGCGTTGGGCCAGTAACCGAAATGTCACTGGTTCGAATCCCCCAGTCGGCAAGGTGGAAAAATCTGCCGTTCTGCCCTTGACCAAGGCAGTTAATAATTTGCGGGTTATTTTATTATTATTATTAGACAGTTGCCATATTATTCTTGTTACTAAGTATTGTTGGTTGTTTTTATTTCATTTAGACTCTTGAAAATAAGATGGTGGATCTCAAGAGATTTCATCCTTGATCTGAAATAGCCTAATTGGATGGTGAAACTCCTGTCGATCTGAAACAGTTGGATGGTGAAACTTGCATCCAGCCAACCAGAAAAGCAAGGCAAAGCAATTCATGTATTCTTCAAGAAAGGAAGTCAAGAAAGGCTGTATCACAACCGGCTGTGATTGGGAGTGCCATATGGCGGCACACAATTGGCCCAGTGTCATCTGGGTTAGGCCGGTGTAGGCCGTCACTGTAAATAATAATTTGTTCTTATTAACTGACTTGCCTAGTTAAATAAAGGTTAAATCAAAAAATGATAAAAGACAATCGTTTGTCCTCCATTTTTATAGTTGAAAACTAGAATTAGCCAGCAGTAGGCATTAATAATTAAATGTGGAGTGGACCTTTCTAGTTAAATATATATATTTTTTTAAATGAACAAAAGAAAAATCCACCCGTCTAACAGATAAAACTGTTGGCAATCTTAGGAACATTTCTCCTATTGCTGCCGTGTCCCATTACGCACGCCGCCCTGTCCCATTACGCACGCCGCCGTGTCCCATTACGCACGCCGCCGTGTCCCATTACGCACGCCGCCCTGTACCATTACGCACGCCGCCGTGTCCCATTACGCACGCCGCCCTGTCCCATTACGCACGCCGCCCTGTCCCATTACGCACGCCGCCGTGTCCCACTACGCACGCCGCCGTGTCCCATTACGCACGCCGCCCTGTCCCATTACGCATGCCGCCCTGTACCATTACGCACGCCGCCCTGTCCCATTACGCATGCCGCCGTGTCCCATTACGCATGCTGCCGTGTCCCATTACGCATGCTGCCGTGTCCCATTATGCATGCTGCCGTGTCCCACTACGCACGCCGCCGTGTCCCATTACGCATGCCGCCCTGTACCATTACGCACGCCGCCCTGTACCATTACGCACGCCGCCGTGTCCCACTACGCACGCCGCCGTGTCCCATTACGCACGCCGCCCTGTACCATTACGCATGCCGCCCTGTACCATTACGCACGCCGCCCTGTACCATTACGCATGCTGCCGTGTCCCATTACGCATGCCGCCGTGTCCCATTACATTTACATTTAAGTCATTTAGCAGACGCTCTTATCCAGAGCGACTTACAAATTTACCTTTGTTTTTATATTTAACTAGGCAAGTCAGTTAAGAACAAATTCTTATTTTTCAATGACGGCCTAGGAACAGTGGGTTAACTGCCTGTTCAGGGGCAGAACGACAGATTTGTACCTTGTCAGCTTGGGGATTTGAACTTGCAACCTTTCGGTTACTAGTCCAACGCTCTAACCACTAGGCTACCCTGCCGCCCCATTACGCACGCCGCCCTGTACCATTACGCATGCTGCCGTGTCCCATTACACACGTCACAGTGATTTTTTGGGCGACATTGCTTTTGTCTAATTAACTGGGTCAATGGAAATCTGCCTACTGATGTAGATGTAGATGACATAGATCAGTGTTTCTCTCCCCAGGTGCACTCTGCTAAGACAGTTACAATAACAAAGACTCAGAAAACAACGCCCACTCTCTGTTTACACAAAAAAAAGGCATTTACTTCCACATGATGGCATCATTTATTATAGATGCCATAACATCACATATTAACCCAGCTTCACATAAGGACCCTGATCTACTGCTACACAAAGTACGCTGCCAAGGCAGCCATCTTGTCTTTAGGTTTCTTTTCCCTGCGCCCTCTGCCCCTGCCCCGCCCCCCTCGCCGTGCACCCCCGCCGCGGGTCATGGAGGGGTGTCTCATGGTGGCGTGTTTGAGTTCAACCAGGTCCTGGAAGACTGGGTCGCAGAACACACAGCCGCTGTGCTGCGTCTCTCCGTCTGGGAGAGGGGAGCGCGTCTTGTTGAAGTCCACCGCTACCAGGGACGCTTCACATGCCTCACAGCTCTCCTGGGCTACCTAGGAGACGAGAGGTGGGGATGGGAAGGGGGGGGGGGGGCAGAGGGGGAGGAAGGGAGTGAACACAGCCAGAAGGAAGAAAGAGTGAGAGAGAGAAAAGAGAGATAACTGTTATAAGGGGCGGCAGGTAGCCTATTGGTTAGAGCGTTGGGCCAGTAACAGAAAGGTTGCTGGATCGAATCCCCGAGCTGACAAGGTAAAAATCTGTCGTCCTGCCCCTGAGCAAGGCAGTTAACCCACTGTTCCTAGGCCGTCATTGTAAATAAGAATGTTCTTAACTGACTTGCCTAGTTAAATAAAATTATAAATAAATAATGGAATATAAATAAAATAAACACTGTGAAAAATGCAAATTAGGTTTATGAGAATTATCAATGAAAAAAACTAAAGTCCTCTTCCTGCCTACCTGCACCCTGTGTGCGTGTTCAAAGAAGTGCACCATCACGTTGCACCTGTTGCAGGCCATCTTCCACTTGGGGCCAGAGGTAGGGTCCAAAACCAGCACCCCACCCTCACACTCCACACACTGACCAATACCCAGGGAGTTGAGACTGTGCTGGCAGGACGGGTGGGTGCACTCATTACATCCCATACCTGGGAGGGAGGGAGGGAGGGGGGGAGAAAAACAATGAGGAAAAGTTGGAACATCAGTTTACTTCCTGAATTGAAATTGACCCCAAACCCTATAACGACCACACAATCCCCTCACCTTTCTTCATGTCCCTGAAGGGGGGGTTGCTGAAGCAGTAGGGACAAAGGGGGTAGCTCTTTCCCCTGGATCCAGAGGTCCACAGCACCAGCTCAAACTCATCCAGCGGGCAGCGCAGCTCCTTGTACAGCTTGATGGCGCCGTTCTGAGGCAGGCTGTACGTCTCATCACACCCAGCACAGTGCAGCCGGCTGGGCTTGGCCTGGGAGAACCAATCAATCATTAGCGTGCAGGATGGGCAGAGTTTGCACTTCTGGGACAATTGGTTCCACTGTACCGTGCAAGTAATATATCAAACGCTCCTAAAGTAGACATACCAGGAAACTGACAACACACACGAATGCTTCAACACTGATGCTCCATTCAGAGGGTGAACGGGCAAGACAAAATATTTAAGTGTCTTAGAACAGGGCATGGTAGTAGGTGCCAGGCACACTGGTTTGTGTCAAGAACTGCAACGCTTCTGGGTTTTTCACGATCCAACAGTTCCCCATGCGTATCAAGAACTGTCCTCCAGCCCAAAGCACATCCAGCCAACTTCACACATCTGTGGGAAGCACTGGAGTCAACACAGGCCTGTGGAACGCTTTCGACAACTTTTAGAGTCCATGCCCAGACGAGCCTGTTCTGAGGGGAAAGGGGAGGGGCTTTCGACATCTTTTAGAGTCCATGCCCAGACGAGCCTGTTCTGAGGGGAAAGGGGAGGGGCTTTCGACATCTTTTAGAGTCCATGCCCAGACGAGCCTGTTCTGAGGGGAAAGGGGAGGGGCTTTCGACATCTTTTAGAGTCCATGCCCAGACGAGCCTGTTCTGAGGGGAAAGGGCAGGGGCTTTCGACATCTTTTAGAGTCCATGCCCAGACGAGCCTGTTCTGAGGGGAAAGGGCAGGGGGTCAATACGCAATATTAGGAAGGCCTTCTTAAATGTTTTGTTCACTCAGTGTGTATATAATGTCTTCTCTCCTGGATGACATCATTTGGAAGACTTGTGGAACTCAATGAAATGCAAAAACAAAAAGCATCTAACACAAGGACACACACACAGCGACAAAATGGCCACAAGGACTATTTGCATTGACCCCCCCCCCCCCCCCCTTCCTTTTGTACACTGCTGCTACTCGCTGTTAATTATCTATGCATAGTCACTTCACCCCCACCTACATGTACAAATTACCTCAACTAACCTTTACCCCCGCACACTGACTCGGTAGTGCCCCCTGTATATAGCCTCCACACTGACTCGGTACCGGTACCCCCTGTATATAGCCGTGTTATTGTTATTCTTATTGTGTTACTTTTTATTATTACTTTTCATTTTAGTCTACTTGGTAAATAACTCTTCTTGAACTGCACTGTTGGTTAACGACTTGTAAGCAAGCATTTCACAGTAAAGTCTACACTTGTATTTGGCGCATGTGAAAAATAAAGTTTGATTTAATTTGACTAAAGTGCGAGTGTGTAAAGCTGTCACCAAGGCAAAAGGGTGGCTACTTTCAAGAATCTTGAATATAAAATATATTTTGATTAACACTTTTTTTTTGGTTACTACATGATTCCATATGTGTTATTTCAGTTTTGATGTCTTTATTATTCTACAATGTAGAAAATTTGAAAAAGTAAAAAAAAAAAAAAAAAAAAAAAAAAAAACTGAAATGAGTAGGCGTGTCCAAACTGGTACTGTATACGTCACAAGTAAAAGTCTTGGGTAGAGAGTTGATAGAAGGTTAAAATCAAGACATGGAAAGTACTACATCTTCCTTTTCTATAACTTTTATTTGATAAAAGTCTGTTATGACCGAGTACACTATTTAAAAGAACATCTTCGGTGGGATAATTGGTATTAGCAGAATTACTTTGTTGTTGTTTTGGCCACCATGGTTTATTCTCCCTGTAAGATTTATGGGAAGATTATTCAATTGAATTAGATCTGCTTTCATATGTAATGGGATGAAGTTATCTTTATATATTTGTCGTCACCTATTTTTTTCTAAGTATTATAAATATAAACTGATGTTGGTACAAAAATGGAGGGAAAGTTGAAGCATAACTAACGAAATAACAGTTAACGAAAACGTATGCTTAATCCACTATAAACTAATGTATAGAAATAAATAATTATACAAGAGACAAAATTCACAAATTCTAGAGCACAACGGCTAAGTCCTGTCTTAACTGTAAAACGATGAATGAATCCATGCATTCTGGGAATGTTATGAAGTCCGGAATTTGTGGGCGGAACTAGAAAGTTGGCTGTCAAAAGTATTACATTGTAAACTTACTTTTAAAATCAGTCTGTCTGCATATTTCAAGACATGGCATTTGGGGGTTCAGTGAGATACTCAATGGGCTGGATGATTCTCTTCTCATCACTCATCTTTAAAAAAACTGACTAAAATCGTGGAAATCAATCAATCCGAAAAATCGAATTATTTATTATTGAAATATTGATATAGCATGGGCGACAGAGGAAAAACGAATTGATACATTTTAAGGCCAAGTGCCAAACAACAATACAGGTACTAGGGATGGAGGAGTGAATGCAGGTCTGGGCAAATGAGATGTCATTGTTTACATTTTTTATTTAACCTTTATTTAACTAGGCAATCAGTTAAAAAAAAAATCTTATTTACAATGACGGCATACCGGGGAGCAGTGGGTTATAACTGCCTTGTTTGGCGGCAGAACGACAGACTTTTACCTTGTCAGCTTGGGGATTAGATCCAGCAACCTTTCGGTTACTGTCCCAACCACTCTAACCACTAGGCTACCTGCTGGTTACTGTCCCAACCACTCTAACCACTAGGCTACCTGCTGGTTACTGTCCCAACCACTCTAACCACTAGGCTACCTGCTGGTTACTGTCCCAACCACTCTAACCACTAGGCTACCTGCTGGTTACTGTCCCAACACTCTAACCACTAGGCTACCTGCTGGTTACTGTCCCAACCACTCTAACCACTAGGCTACCTGCTGGTTACTGGCCCAACGCTCTAACCACTAGGCTACCTGCTGGTTACTGTCCCAACACTCTAACCACTAGGCTACCTGCTGGTTACTGTCCCAACCACTCTAACCACTAGGCTACCTGCTGGTTACTGTCCCAACCACTCTAACCACTAGGCTACCTGCTGGTTACTGTCCCAACCACTCTAACCACTAGGCTACCTGCTGCCCCTGAAGTTATATGCTATATATTAAATCCGTTGTCAGCTCCGGTAGGCTAGTTCCAGAACTTCCATTTAAAATTCCACCAGCGCAGCAATGGAGACCAAAATCTAAATTGAAATAATTTTAAGTTCAGGTTGTGACACAACAAGATGTGGAAAAAGTCAAGTGGTGCGAATACTTTCTGAAGGCACTGTATATGTGTATATGGTGTTTAAAATCGTCCATACACCGGATAGGTGGAGTGAAATGTGTTGTATTATAGGGTCAGCCAAAGTAGTCCGGCAGCCCCTGGAGCAAATTAAAGTTAAGTGCCTTGCTCAAGGGCACATCGACAGATTTTTCACCTTGTCGGTTCAGCACCCGAGTGGCGCAGCGGTCTAAAGACACTGTCTCTCAGTGCTAGAGGTGTCACTACAGACCCCGGTTCGATCCTGGGCTGTATCACTACCGGCCGTGATCGGGAGTCCCATAAGTTGGTGCACAATTGGCCCAGCGTCGTCCGGGTTAGGGGAGGGTTTGGCCGGGTTAGGTCGTCATTGTAAAATAAGAATTTGTTCTTAAATGACTTGCCTAGTTAAATAAAAGGTCACATTTGTTTTATAATAATCTAACCAGCGACCTTTTGATTGGATACTGGATGTATCCCCATCCTCCTTAAGAGGTCATTTCATGGTTCCCTCGTGGCTTCCTTCATCAGTCAAATCAGCCACGTGTCTTTCTGTCTCTCCCTCTGTCCTTCTCTGCCTCTACCCCTCTGTCTGTCTCCCCCGCTCTCCCCAACGTCACTAGACCGGTACACGCCACTCTGGAGTCACGTCGTCCCATAGCAACATGCAGACGTAATCAGACTAGAACATGAGAGGGACTACCTGGTCCAATGAGAAACGCTCCTTCTTAGTTTTCCATTGCAACACGTTTTGTAACAATGTCCCCTAATGAACAGAAAGGACCCTGATGAATAATACATGCCTCTATGACTTCCTCAGTTGAAGTGGCTTCATTCATTTAAAAGCTCCCTTTTCTGGTCCCTTTCCGCCGACCGAAGGCCGCAGCTCGGCCACCAAACCGGTAGAACGGGGGGGGGGGGGGGGAGATTAATGCTTGCTGGCCACGTGTCAGAGCGTCTAGTCCCTTCCCGTAGAAGAGAGTGGGATAAGTTGAGCCATCCGTGTTTCTAAGAAACCATATACAAAATGTATAATTTGATCAAATATTTAAGAAGAGGTAATCTTTTCATGGAGTCTGTGAAGGAAGAAACCACATGGAAAAAGTGGTAAGCGAGTTAAGTCCAAAAGAAACTGATTTTCACCAAGTCAAATGAATATATTGTGTTCAAGGTTTCATGATTCTTTGTATCTAAACCAAAGTAGATCGTTGTTTTATTGTTATACACACATCAGTAGGGGGCTCTATAAGCTTCAATAGCATGAAAGTGAATCATTGTGGCTGTGTGGGTTGAGCCAATCATTGCAAAGGCCGTATCGCTCGGATATAAAGTAACAACAGGGCCTTGCCTACGTTAAGGGTTAAGTGCTTTAAAAAAAAGGAGCAAAGTGTTTGTTAGGTGTCAAAAGATGCTTAAAATTATTAAAAGACAAAAAAAGTGATTGTGTTGAATTGTGTTTGAGAAATAAAGAGAGACATGGTTTTAAAAAGGTAGTGGTAATATTTCATTCAGTCAAGAAATGTGTAGGCTGCTTAACTTACCCTGTCCCGCAGCTTAACTTACCCCATATCCGGGGTAAGTTGTGACAAGAGGCCACTTTTTGGAGGGAAAAGTAATTTTCAAAATTGTAACGTTTACATGAATTCAGATTATTTCCAGGGATACACAACATCCTGTAATATCTAGAAATAATACTATATGGCCTGTTGACGGAGTGATGCTGAATGTAATTAACGGTACAACTTACGCCACTCTCCCCGACCACCAACGTGTGTGTGTGTGTGTGTGTGTGTGTGTGTGTGTGTGTGTGTGTGTGTGTGTGGCAGTCATCGAATTGTGGCACTTGACTTTTTGTTGTTGAAGGCAGTCAAGAGATTTTGAACTTGACTCCTAAATGAGGCAAGTTTTCACTAAAAAATTTTTTTGAATATTCCCTGTTTTGATTGACCATCCTGTCCCCTTACTGGGTAAACCTGTATCTGTTAAGAAATAAGAGTGACACTGTATCAATGACTAGTTGGCTACTTTCTCAAACGTTCAAATCCCAACGTAGCAGAAGAGTAACTACGAAGTAATCACTATATAATCCACATTTTGCCAAAGTAAAATAATAGTAAGCATAGCACATTATTATGTAACCAAATTAGTAGTGTCCTAGCATGGATAATAATAATAATTTACAGTAACATACCAGTATGCTACTTAGCTGAAGCTTTTAGCCAAAAAGCTAGCGATGCTAACATCACACTCGTCCAACAAGTTTTTACCACAGACAGACACGTCACAGGGGCTATAAAGCTGAAGCATCCTGTCGTGGAAATTCTACCCATGGCACAGTCGAAGTCAACCTTAAATTAATCATTGTATATTAACAGCAAGCTGGAGACGTCACAGTCAAACAGATGCATAAAGTACCGGTCTGAAGGGAGCTCCAACGGGGCAGTCCCGTTAGTTCCCTTATATACTGGTTACAGACACATTACATAGGCATGGTTCATAGGGTTGATTCCGGCTTGTGTCTGGCACCGTCTCCTATCTTAACTTATAGAACATATTCTGGCGTTCTGCCAGGTGGTCCCAAGGAGGGGGTCATGTCGCCCTCCCCATATCTTTACCAAGCACAGGCAGGAACCAAGGATTATTTATGACACGAAAGACAAGATGAACATTTTCAAGGCAGTCTCTTCACACGATAGAATGTTTTCTCACCACCAAATATGGTCGTGAGAGGAAGTTCAGTCGCGTGTATTGGGAGAGGATGGAACTAGGTAAAACTGGGCCAAGATTCACATTCTCATTGATTAAACATCTGATCTCAATAAATGTTTCTGTTCCCAAAACTAAAATCTGTAAGGAACACAGTGTGCTAATTTTTATAGAACAAAAATGTGTTGTTTAGAAGGAATGCAAGGTCAAATTGAGTTCACTTCACAGAGGAGGCATTCCCTAATGGATATATGTAAATACATGCTACAATGCGCCAATAGCATCTCGCTATCTCGTACTTGGCATTGCCTACCTCCTTTCCGCGTTCTGCCCACTATGCTTCATTTGCTTCCACTGTAAAACGACAGAGATGAACTATCTTGGGTTAGTTAAAAAAGATCTTTGCTTTTACCATCCCTGACCTAGCCTAGGGCTTTGGGTTAATGAGACACTGGTAACCACTAGACTGGCTTACTGCTGCTCTTTAATTACTTGTTACTTTTATTTCTTATTCGTATTTTTTTAAACTGCATTGTTGGTTAGGGGCTTGTAAGTAAGTAAGTAAGGTCTACACCTGCTGACTGGCAGGATCTCTGACTGACTGGCTGGCAGGATCTCTGACTCACTGGATGGCTGGCAGGATCTCTGACTGACTGGATGGCTGGCAGGATCTCTGACCGGCTGGCCCTTTGGCCGGCTAGCTCTTTTGCTTGTTCTATCCGGCTGGCAAGTTTGTGATGTTTTTCAATGAGGGGACAAACTCAATAGGGGGAAAACTTTTCCACATTAGTGGAGGGGGGGAGTTGATAGAGAGTGGTAGAGATGAGAGGTAGAGAGAGGGAAAAGAGGGAGAAAGAGAAGAGAGGTAGAGAGAGAGATAGAGAGAAGAGAGGTAGAGAGATGGAGAGATAGAGAAATGGAGAGAGAGACCTACTTTGGTGGCAGGATGTTTATGTTAAAGGGAAGTGTCTCCATGGTTGCACCGTTACAATGCAGAAAACCGCTCGTCTGTAGCAGCCCAAACCGTTCAAAATGAAATACCTATGTTACCAGAGCTAAATGTTTTCTTTCTAGCATGGATTTGCAGGGCGCTCTTAAAGGGGTACACACAAAGTAATCATCATGAGTAAGGAACTATGAAAACAGTTCAAATAAACCATTTAAATCTATTAAAAAGGTTTGTCACGAAAATCTTCTTTACAGCGTCCTTTAAATCCTATGTATTATTATGATGTATAATTATTAAAATAGATGATTAGCAGTACAGATCAGATGGTGATTAGCAGTACTGATCAGATGGTGATTAGCAGTATTGATCAGATGGTGATTAGCAGTATTGATCAGATGGTGATTAGCAGTATTGAGCAGATGGTGATTAGCAGTACAGATCAGATGGTGATTAGCAGTATCGATCAGATGGTGATTAGCAGTATTGATCAGATGGTGATTAGCAGTATTGATCAGATGGTGATTAGCAGTACAGATCAGATGGTGATTAGCAGAACAGATCAGATGGTGATTAGCAGTACAGATCAGATGGTGATTAGCAGTAGTGATCAGATGGTGATTAGCAGTAGTGATCAGATGGTGATTAGCAGTATTGATCAGATGGTGATTAGCAGTATTGATCAGATGGTGATTAGCAGTACAGATCAGATGGTGATTAGCAGTACAGATCAGATGGTGATTAGCAGTACAGATCAGATGGTGATTAGCAGTATTGATCAGATGGTGATTAGCAGTATTGATCAGATGGTGATTAGCAGTACAGATCAGATGGTGATTAGCAGTACAGATCAGATGGTGATTAGCAGTATTGAGCAGATGGTGATTAGCAGTATTGAGCAGATGGTGATTAGCAGTACAGATCAGATGGTGATTAGCAGTATAGATCAGATGGTGATTAGCAGTATAGATCAGATGGTGATTAGCAGTATAGATCAGATGGTGATTAGCAGTATAGATCAGATGAGATGGAGGTTGACCCAGTGACCTTTTGATGTTGTTTTGTAACACTGACCTGAATGTACTTCATGAAGCGATGGCACTTGCCACAGCGAGACAGGGGCTTGCCGGTGGCAGCGATGGGAGAGAACGTCACCTCCATGAGCTCGTCCATACCTACAGGACAGAGACATGGGTAGTTTATGATGTCCATTAGCTACCTACCTATCTATTTACTAAATTACAGTAGAGTATTGACTAAATTACAGTAGAGCATTGACTAAATTACAGTAGAGTATTGACTAAATTGCGGTAGAGTTGACTAAATTACAGTAGAGCATTGACTAAATTACAGTAGAGTATTGACTAAATTATGGTAGAGTATTGACTAAATTACAGTAGAGAATTTACTAAATTACAGATTGTGGTTGTTTTTCTTCGCTTTTCAATCACTATTCCCATCCGAGAGCACCTGCAATCACTATTCCCATCCGAGAGCACCTGCAATCACTATTCCCATCCGAGAGCACCTGCAATCACTATTCCCATCCGAGAGCACCTGCAATCACTATTCCCATCCGAGAGCACCTGCAATCACTATTCCCATCCGAGAGCACCTGCAATCACTATTCCCATCCGAGAGCACCTGCAATCACTATTCCCATCCGAGAGCACCTGCAATCACTATTCCCATCCGAGAGCACCTGCAATCACTATTCCCATCCGAGAGCACCTGCAATCACTATTCCCATCCGAGAGCACCTGCAATCACTATTCCCATCCGAGAGCACCTGCAATCACTATTCCCATCCGAGAGCACCTGCAATCACTATTCCCATCCGAGAGCACCTGCAATCACTATTCCCATCCGAGAGCACCTGCAATCACTATTCCCATCCGAGAGCACCTGCAATCACTATTCCCATCCGAGAGCACCTGTGGCTTTCTTGGGATACCTGAAGCGCTCCTGCTAGTTCTGTTTCAAGTGGAACTTCCTGTTGAAGTTTGTGTGAGTGTGTTGTACTCACTAGCGATGGTGTCAAAGAAGTAGTGGAACTTCCTGTTGAAGTTTGTGTGAGTGTGTTGTACTCACTAGCGATGGTGTCAAAGAAGTAGTGGAACTTCCTGTTGAAGTTTGTGTGAGTGTGTTGTACTCACTAGCGATGGTGTCAAAGAAGTAGTGGAACTTCCTCTTGAAGTTTGTGTGAGTGTGTTGTACTCACTAGCGATGGTGTCAAAGAAGTAGTGGAACTTCCTCTTGAAGTTTGTGTGAGTGTGTTGTACTCACTAGCGATGGTGTCAAAGAAGTAGTGGAACTTCCTCTTGAAGTTTGTGTGAGTGTGTTGTACTCACTAGCGATGGTGTCAAAGAAGTAGTGGAACTTCCTCTTGAAGTTTGTGTGAGTGTGTTGTACTCACTAGCGATGGTGTCAAAGAAGTAGTGGAACTTCCTGTTGAAGTTTGTGTGAGTGTGTTGTACTCACTAGCGATGGTGTCAAAGAAGTAGTGGAACTTCCTGTTGAAGTTTGTGTGAGTGTGTTGTACTCACTAGCGATGGTGTCAAAGAAGTAGTGGAACTTCCTCTTGAAGTTTGTGTGAGTGTGTTGTACTCACTAGCGATGGTGTCAAAGAAGTAGTGGAACTTCCTCTTGAAGTTTGTGTGAGTGTGTTGTACTCACTAGCGATGGTGTCAAAGAAGTAGTGGAACTTCCTCTTGAAGTTTGTGTGAGTGTGTTGTACTCACTAGCGATGGTGTCAAAGAAGTAGTGGAACTTCCTCTTGAAGATGTCCAGCGTGTGTTGCAGAACCTGTTGGTAGTTGGCCTTGCCCTGAGCAATCAGGTTCAGCTGTTTCTCTACTGCACCACGGATGGTAGGCAGCACCAGCTCAGCATCTACACAAACATTGCGGTGTAAATACACACAAATGCATGCAAGGACAAATGGATACACATGGCCAAGAACATGCATGAAAACATGTCCATTCTAACTTGTGCTAATGACAAATGTAGGGTCCACCTGCAAGTGTGATGAGTGTTAATGTTAGTACTGACCTGTCTTGTAGAATATGTGCACCAGGACGATGCTCTCTCACACACACACACACACACACCTGTCTTGTAATATCCGTGCACCAGAACAATGCCCAGGTTGGTGGGTTTGAGCTTGCGTCCGTTCTCCACCGTCACATAATTCCTCTGAGAGATGTTGTTGATATGAACCGGGATGCTGGCATCAGTACCTGGAGGGAGGGTTGGACACACACAGTATTCCACCATGAACTTATTCCTAGACAGACACCTGCGGTGACATAATATGAATCAAAAACCCACACCCAAACCCACACAGCCTCAACCCCTGCGCACACACACACACACACACACACACACACACACACACACACCTATGCCGTGTTTCTCCATCAGTGTGATGAGGTCGGCCTCAGTAAGGTAGTCTGGAGGGCTGGTCTGTCTCTCCACTAGTTTAATCTCCTCCACTGTGAAGACATCTCCCCTCTCACACACTGGCATGGCCTCCTCTAGAGGGATACCCAGCCACGGCATCACCTCCGTAAAGCCTGAGAACCAGTCACAACAAACATTTTAGACATCTATTAGCATTATAAATAAATAGTACAATTTATAAAGCATTTAAACTATAGCTTAACATTTAGTATCATTTATAAAGAATTTAGACTACAGCTTATTAACATTTAGTATCACTTATAAAGCATTTAGAAGTCTTATTCATGAAAACGGCAACACTAATTGGTTGGTTTTATTAGTCATGTGTATCAGAAAATATTTCTCAGCATAACAATATTAGGAAACAAGACCAGAGGACAAGAGGACAACAAGAACAGTAAACAACAACAGGACCTCACCAGGTGATATGAGTGTCTTCCCACTGCAGGAGAAACCCTCGGAGGCGATGGTGAACGAGATGGTCGTCTGCAGGTACTTACAGTCCTGACTCACCGTGGCGATGAAGTGGCGCACGATGTACTCATACAGACGCCACCCGTCACTTCCTGTTGGAGAGACAGGCAGCGGGTGTGTTCATTAGGTACCAAACAGAAGAAAACAGACTGAAACAGGAAGGCACTACATGGACTTTAGAAAAACATACTTTTTTTTCAATATGAAAACGCTCATTTTAATTTTCCTTTACAGTTACAGGAAAACCCACCTCAATCTTCTGAAAAAACCTGCGATGTTTTTTATTTTTAAGCGGGACAATTGTTTTATTCTAGACACCCCAGAATGGCTCTCCAAGAGGTTTTGGGTGTTCCTGAATGGTCCAGTCTCAGTCCTGACTTAAATTTGCTTGAAAATCAGAGATAAGGTTTGAATATTCCTGTCCATCAATAATCCCCAATCAAATTGACTGAGTTGGAGCAATTTTGACACAAACTTTGGAGACATTTTACCCTAAAAGTTTGTCGAATCTTAAAAATGTTTCCACCACGTACTAACTCTGGGGTGATAACATACACAATCAAAATAACTTAATTTATCTTTAAAAAAAAAAAAACATTTTGGGGGGGGGTAAAATAAATAAATATTTCATCTTTAACTTTGGAAATGTGCGGTAGTTTGTGTACATGGACTGGTAAGGGGAAAAATCTAATGTAATATTTTTTTTTTTACATTCAATTTTAAGGCATCAAAATGTGAAGACTGTGCAAGGTCTGTGAGAATGCAGGTAGCACAATGAGATGCCTGGGTCATGTTCATTAGGCTCCAAATGGAAGGAAACAGACAAACAGGGAGGGACTACCTCAACCAATTGTCCAATATGAAATGCTCATTTCCGTTTCATGTCGCAAAACATTTTTTCCAAGGACGTGCCCTAATGAACATGACCATGGTGGAGACTGGAAATTGATGGAGGGAAGCTAACATAAGGAATCGAAGGACAGGAGGAAGTGAAAATGAAGATATGTAGATATAGCAGGTGAAACATGACATGTTACAAGGTAGCCTGGTTCCATGATCTGTTTGTGCTGGAGTTGGCAATAGTAAGGAAACACAAGCAGATGTTACCAGGCTAGTTTCGAGGTGCCACTACCCACCTAGTTCTCCTTCGGAGGCAGCCCTCATGGGGGTGATGGGAGGGTGATCTCCAGCATCAGATCCTTTCCTGGGACGGTTCAGTCCCTCTGACAGAAGAGCCTTCACCTAGAGGGGGATAGACCATGTCAAGGCTGGTTTTCATAGCGTCTTAACGTAGGCTTGCTGCTCTGGGATCAGTTTCACTGTATTGGCTGGTTTTCAGTCTCAATGTAGGCTTGCTGCTCAGGGATCAGTTTCACTGTGTTGGCTGGTTTTCAGTCTCAATGTAGGCTTGCTGCTCTGGGATCAGTTTCACTGTATTTTGTCTTGGCACAATTTCGTTTTTTTCTGTTTAATTTCAAGGTAACTTCAAATAATGTCAACCAGGAGGATGTATCTAATTCACACATAATCACAACTAATCACGTGTTGGAGCAAGTGTTTGCGTGTATGTACTAATAACTTTCAAATGGCATCATCAGGGAGAGTATGCATGAATAATCTGAATGTATCACATTTTGGAGAATCAATCAGTCCATGTGTGTGTGTGTGTGTGTCCGTTTTGTCAGATGCTTTTCGCTACATTTTGAGTTTATTGCGAGGTAACTTCCAAATGAGGTAATTCCGGGCAGTACGCAATAACCTGAATGTATGTATGTATGTATGTATGTATGTATGTATGTATGTATGTATGTATGTATGTGTGTATGTGTGTATGTGTGTATGTGTGTGTGTGTGTGTGTACATGTCTTTGTATCGGTGTGTGACCTCCTCAGTCCCAGACTGCTTCCTGATTCTCAGCCAGTCTCCTAAAGTTCACACACTTTCTCCAGCCAATGCTCACATCAATCTTATGCTTTTAGAATCTACGACGCTGAGTTTGCAAGTGCACACTTCTGGAATAAGAGTTGGAGAATAGGGGACACACGCAGCCTCGGTCTCTCTCTGCACTCACCTCCTGAGCCCAGAAGGGGTTGTTAGCCTGCTGTCTGAGTGTCCCTTTCAGGTCAAAGTTGTCGTGGTAGTGGTTGGTCTCAGTACGGGGGTAGCTGATATAACCCTGGGTGTACAGACGCTCTGCTATCTGCATGGTGTGCTGTGGACCCATACCTAAAATGGAAGAGAACACAGCACTGAAGGGCTGGACTACTGGCTGAAGGGCTGGGCTACTGGCTGAAGGGCTGGGCTACTGGCTGAAGGGCTGGGCTACTGGCTGAAGGGCTGGGCTACTGGCTGAAGGGCTTGGCTACTGGCTGAAGGGCTTGACTACTGGCTGAAGGGCTGGGCTACTGGCTGAAGGGCTGGACTACTGGCTGAAGGGCTTGACTACTGGCTGAAGGGCTTGACTACTGGCTGAAGGGCTTGACTACTGGCTGAAGGGCTTGACTACTGGCTGAAGGGCTTGACTACTGGCTGAAGGGCTTGACTACTGGCTGAAGGGCTTGACTACTGGCTGAAGGGCTTGACTACTGGCTGAAGGGCTGGACTACTGGCTGAAGGGCTGGACTACTGGCTGAAGGGCTGGACTACTGGCTGAAGGGCTTGACTACTGGCTGAAGGGCTTGACTACTGGCTGAAGGGCTGGACTACTGGCTGACTGGATGCTAATGTCTGTGCTGTGATTGGTGGTCTCACCTAGAGAGGAGCTGGCCACTCGGAGCATCTCCACAGTGTTCAAGGCCAGAGGTCTCTGCTTGGCCTTCTCCTTCTTACTCACCGACTCCACCTTCAGGACGGGAAGACAACTACACCTTTCATAAAAGGCACTCTTTTGACTGCGTTTACACAGGCAGCCCAATTCTGATCTTTTGACCAGTCATATCAGATATTTTGCCCAAAATTGGACCAAAGATCATAATTTGGCTGCCTGTGTAAACGCACGCCATTGAGCGTGGATGAAGTGGTTTCTTAAGTTGTGGCCTCTGCCCAAGTCTCCGTTACAAAAGAGGAGTTTAACCTCAAGGGTCTTTACTAAGTACTTGTGTTACATCAGAGAGAGGAAGGAGAGAGTAGGGCTATGGCGGTCACGAAATGTTGTCAGTCGGTGATTGTCAAGCAAATAACTGCCGGTCTCATGGTAACTGACCGTTAATTAACATAAACCGTTTTAGGATCTCCTGGATTCCACACATAGCCTACAAGCCACTGATATAGACCTTTGGAACATCTACATTTCAAAAAGTCTAATAAATCCATTTAATATAACCTACATGGTCACAATAAATCCATTATTTATTTTAGACAAGTCTAAAGAGACATGATATGAAGAAAATGTCTATTTCAGAAGAACGTAATATCATACTCTTGAGTTGTCCTTATGTTATGCCCTGATCTGGCTATGTCATATGGCTGTGGGCTACACTAGTTCATTAGCAGGCAAGATTTTCTTAGAATTCCATGGCATTTTTCGTCATTATTTTATAGTATGAAGAATACAATTTAACATATCTGAATAAAATAGAAAATAATATTTTCTCCAAACGATTTGAGGGAGTGTGCACATGCGGTTATTCTGTGTTGAGCGTTTATTAACAAAGAAACAGGTCCTCCTATATGCTTCATTTAGAATTAGTAATTCAACTTTAGTTGTGATACAAACGTTGGGCTATATATATTTGATTTTTAATACATTCTAAGGCTGTATGATGGGACTCTAATGATGATTTTTTTTAAGTCGCAAGCTGCACACACTTCATCAGTCTCTCATTCACAATTTGACAAGCACTTGATAATATTATCACCAGGCCTCGAATTTCCCGGCTGCAATGCCACCAAAAAAAAAAAAAAAAGAGCTTTTTGCGGCCAAAGTTGCCGTTGTGCCCCTGGGCTAAATATAAGAATGATAATATAATAATGTTCCCTTCTCCCGGCTGCCCTGCTCCGAAGCACCTCTCACTCACATGACTCGCTCAGACGTAGCCAATGCCTGTCACGTTATCAGGTTCATCTCACAGGCATTTCAGCTAAGAAGTAGGCTACAAGTGAATGAAGACAGACACATCGGGGACGCAACTGCGCACGTCTCTCTTATCGAAATCTGAAGATGTTAGAACTGTCCAAATTTACTTTTCATCAGCCAATAAGATGAGTATGTCTAACAAACAGGAAATGCACCAGCCTATGACAATCCACTATCCCCCATAATACAAAAGTTGACCTATGCTATTGGTCAACTTGGCCAAAAGTGTCCTTTTGGTCAACTTGTCCATCTATGTCCGTCTGTACAATAAATAAATATTCCAAACCTACTCTGGGACAGTTGTGGGATGCGATAGATCCCAAATTAATACAACCATTCGCATCAGCAAAAACAAACATTTTAAAGCAATGAGGCTGATGCAATAGATCAGAACATTTTAGCTTAAAATGTTATAAGACTGGCAATGCACACACGGCAGTAAGCTATCAGCACGAATGTTCCAAAATGCAATCAATTAGCTGGTAAACACTGTTCTCGAAGGTGCGAATGCAAATGGGATTATGCATGTAATAATGCGTTATTAAAAAGGTGAAATTTTATGGTGAACATTTTCTTCCCCAAACTTGAAGCGCATGCCAGTTAGGCTCCACACCAGTTATAAAACGGATTAGTTATTTGACCACTTTAGTTGTGTCAGAAACCTTATCAAAACTTATAGGCCTATGGGTTAGACTACATGAGGTGTGCGACTAGGATTTGAAAAATTAGCAAAAAAAGGCATGTGCTGTTCCTTGCCTTACTGCACATGCTGGGCATCATTCACAAGTTATAATACATCATCCAAAAGTGATAGGCTAATATTGTCACCCCTCAGACTATTCTTAATTTAATCTTGTCTTTAATTATACTAAATAATATATGTGTGAAATTAGTTGATTTAAAAAGGACCATTATCATGCACCTGTCTCGAAACATGGGCATAGTAAAAAATAGATGTGTCATCTATGCACTTAAATAGCGAATGGAGGATGCTTTTCCCATGGTTCATTTTCATGCCAGCTAGGTAGGCTATACTCCTGTTGTAAAGACAAACAATGAGCTTAATATTAGGAATGCCGATAAATAGTAGGCCTAGCCTATAGAAAGTTGATGGGACCCTCCTTAGTAGAGGCCATCACTCTGTTTTCTCACGCAATTGCATATCCTATAGAAATGTTGCACAACATGAGCTCATGGGCTCTCATGAAGTGTTTGATTAGATTTTCGATTACATTTGCATTGATGTCAGAGTGATTAGAGTGACAATAGAGTACCAGGGAGTAAGCAAGTTTGGTAGGCTACTAACGACCATCAGAGAAACAGAGACAGAAAGAGAGAGAGAAAGAGAGACAGAAAGAGAGAGAAACAGACAGAGAGAAAAAAGCCAGGCAGCTAGATAGGCAGAGAGACAGGCAGAGAGACAGGCAGCGAGAGATGCAGAGAGACAGGCAGAGAGACAGGCAGCGAGAGATGCAGAGAGACAGGCAGCGAGACAGGTCTTACCTTGGCCTCCCTGGAGGTCTTAGTCATGTTGACAAACATCTGTCCCACCTCTCTGTCGAAGACTCTCACCCTGTCCCAGTCCAGAGTCAGAGGAGACTCTTTCCCTTTGAAAACCTACAGAAAAACACATTTATTATGTTAGACTTAATGGCTCTTTGAGCACCTGTTTGGTTCTGAGAATATCTGAGGTCATCTTTGGGTGTTGTTGAGGGAGAAGGCTCAGGATATAAAATGTTTACCCAAAGAAGCACCCGATTCCCACATGAAACCCTCAGACAGGTTTTTTTTGGGGAGCTCTCTTTAGCCTGTATGACAGTGGAGGCTGGTGGGAGGAGCTCAAGGAGGATGGGCTCATTGTAATGGCTGAAATGGAATAAACGGAACAGAGTCAAACATGTTTTCCGTATGTTTGATGGGTTTAAATCCTTTCAATCTATTCCATTCCAGCCATTACAATGAGCACATCCTCCTATATCTCTATCCACCAGCCTACACTGCTGTAACACACAGTAGATCTCTGGTTTGAAGGATCTAGTGTCAAGGTTAGGTTCGAGGTTAGGGTCGAGGTTAGGGTCGAGGTTAGGGTCGAGGTTAGGGTCGAGGTTAGGGACGAGGTTAGGGTCGAGGTTAGGGACGAGGTTAGGGTCGAGGTTAGGGTCGAGGTTAGGGTCGAGGTTAGGGTCGAGGTTAGGGACGAGGTTAGGGTCGAGGTTAGGGTCGAGGTTAGGGTCGAGGTTAGGGTCGAGGTTAGGGACGAGGTTAGGGTCGAGGTTAGGGTCGAGGTTAGGGACGAGGTTAGGGTCGAGGTTAGGGACGAGGTTAGGGACGAGGTTAGGGACGAGGTTAGGGACGAGGTTAGGGACGAGGTTAGGGTCGAGGTTAGGGACGAGGTTAGCCTTAAAGGAAAACTTAGGGATTTTGTTTTTACATAAAAATGGTATCCACGAGTTCATCTGACTCTGTGGAAGTAGATAAAATCCCGATGTATCTTTTTAAGGCTCGGTTTAGGCTTGGGGGCTCACCTTAGCCTGTATGACCCAGTAGGTCTCTGGTTTGAAGGACTGGATCTTGTCGTGGCGCTCCACACAGAAGCCCAGTGTAGGGGTCTGACATGGCCCAAAGGAGATCAGGGATGAGTCCAGGTTACCATATTTACCCTGGAAGTACTTGGTCTGGAACCTGAAACACATTCCAAATAAACAGGATTAGCACCACTGGCATCAGCACAGTTGACACAATAACCTCAACATTGGCTGAATTAAAAATCAGTCCAACTCTGTGGCTCTTTCTCAAAACAAATCCTCTCTCCTCTCCTTCATTGCACTGATCTGAAATAACAGACCAGGTGAAAGCCAGCCTGATGAGGGTAGGGTAGTTTAGGGTAGTATAGTTTAGTCTAGGGTAGGAGAGTCTAGGGTAGTGTAGTCGAGTATAGTCTAGGGTAGGAGAGTCTAGGGTAGGGTAATGGCGTCTCGGGTAGGGCAGGGCAGTCTGGGGTAGGGCAGGGCAGTCTGGGGTAGGGCAGGGCAGTCTGGGGTAGGGCAGAGCAGTCTGGGGTAGGGCAGAGCAGTCTGGGGTAGGGCAGAGCAGTCTGGGGTAGGGCAGAGCAGTCTGGGGTAGGGCAGAGCAGTCTGGGGTAGAGTAGAGCAGTCTGGGGTAGGGCAGAGCAGTCTGGGGTAGGGCAGAGCAGTCTGGGGTAGGGTAGAGCAGTCTGGGGTAGGGTAGGGCAGTCTGGGGTAGGGTAGGGCAGTCTGGGGTAGGGTAGGGCAGTCTGGGGTAGTGTAGAGCAGTCTGGGGTAGTGTAGAGCAGTCTGGGGTAGGGCAGAGCAGTCTGGGGTAGGGCAGAGCAGTCTGGGGTAGAGCAGGGCAGTCTGGGGTAGAGCAGGGCAGTCTGGGGTAGAGCAGGGCAGTCTGGGGTAGAGCAGGGCAGTCTGGGGTAGAGCAGGGCAGTCTGGGGTAGAGCAGGGCAGTCTGGGGTAGTGTAGAGCAGTCTGGGGTAGAGTAGGGCAGTCTGGGGTAGGGTAGAGCAGTCTGGGGTAGGGTAGAGCAGTCTGGGGTAGGGTAGGGCAGTCTGGGGTAGGGTAGGGCAGTCTGGGGTAGGGTAGGGCAGTCTGGGGTAGGGTAGGTCAGTCTGGGGTAGGGTAGGTCAGTCTGGGGTAGGGTAGAGCAGTCTGGGGTAGGGTAGAGCAGTCTGGGGTAGGGTAGAGCAGTCTGGGGTAGGGTAGGGCAGTCTGGGGTAGGGTAGGGCAGTCTGGGGTAGGGTAGGGCAGTCTGGGGTAGGGCAGAGCAGTCTGGGGTAGGGCAGAGCAGTCTGGGGTAGGGCAGAGCAGTCTGGGGTAGGGCAGAGCAGTCTGGGGTAGGGCAGAGCAGTCTGGGGTAGGGCAGAGCAGTCTGGGGTAGGGCAGAGCAGTCTGGGGTAGTGTAGAGCAGTCTGGGGTAGGGTAGAGCAGTCTGGGGTAGGGTAGAGCAGTCTGGGGTAGGGTAGAGCAGTCTGGGGTAGGGTAGAGCAGTCTGGGGTAGGGTAGAGCAGTCTGGGGTAGGGTAGAGCAGTCTGGGGTAGAGTAGAGCAGTCTGGGGTAGTGTAGAGCAGTCTGGGGTGGGGTAGGGCAGTCTGGGGTAGGGCAGAGCAGTCTGGGGTAGGGCAGAGCAGTCTGGGGTAGGGCAGAGCAGTCTGGGGTAGGGCAGAGCAGTCTGGGGTAGGGCAGGGCAGTCTGGGGTAGGGCAGGGCAGTCTGGGGTAGAGCAGGGCAGTCTGGGGTAGAGCAGGGCAGTCTGGGGTAGAGCAGGGCAGTCTGGGGTAGAGCAGGGCAGTCTGGGGTAGAGCAGGGCAGTCTGGGGTAGAGCAGGGCAGTCTGGGGTAGAGCAGGGCAGTCTGGGGTAGAGCAGGGCAGTCTGGGGTAGAGCAGGGCAGTCTGGGGTAGAGCAGGGCAGTCTGGGGTAGAGCAGGGCAGTCTGGGGTAGAGCAGGGCACTCTGGGGTAGTGTAGAGCAGTCTGGGGTAGAGTAGGGCAGTCTGGGGTAGGGTAGAGCAGTCTGGGGTAGGGTAGAGCAGTCTGGGGTAGGGTAGGGCAGTCTGGGGTAGGGCAGGGCAGTCTGGGGTAGGGCAGAGCAGTCTGGGTAGGGCAGAGCAGTCTGGGGTAGGGCAGAGCAGTCTGGGGTAGGGCAGAGCAGTCTGGGGTAGGGCAGAGCAGTCTGGGGTAGGGCAGAGCAGTCTGGGGTAGGGCAGAGCAGTCTGGGGTAGGGCAGAGCAGTCTGGGGTAGGGCAGAGCAGTCTGGGGTAGTGTAGAGCAGTCTGGGGTAGTGTAGAGCAGTCTGGGGTAGGGTAGAGCAGTCTGGGGTAGGGTAGAGCAGTCTGGGGTAGGGTAGAGCAGTCTGGGGTAGGGTAGAGCAGTCTGGGGTAGGGTAGAGCAGTCTGGGGTAGGGTAGAGCAGTCTGGGGTAGTGCAGAGCAGTCTGGGGTAGAGTAGAGCAGTCTGGGGTAGAGTAGAGCAGTCTGGGGTAGTGTAGAGCAGTCTGGGGTAGGGTAGAGCAGTCTGGGGTGGGGTAGGGCAGTCTGGGGTGGGGTAGGGCAGTCTGGGGTAGGGCAGAGCAGTCTGGGGTAGGGCAGAGCAGTCTGGGGTAGGGCAGAGCAGTCTGGGGTAGGGCAGGGCAGTCTGGGGTAGGGCAGGGCAGTCTGGGGTAGGGCAGGGCAGTCTGGGGTAGAGCAGGGCAGTCTGGGGTAGAGCAGGGCAGTCTGGGGTAGAGCAGGGCAGTCTGGGGTAGAGCAGGGCAGTCTGGGGTAGAGCAGGGCAGTCTGGGGTAGAGCAGGGCAGTCTGGGGTAGAGCAGGGCAGTCTGGGGTAGAGCAGGGCACTCTGGGGTAGTGTAGAGCAGTCTGGGGTAGAGTAGGGCAGTCTGGGGTAGGGTAAGTCAGTCTGGGGTAGGGTAGGGCAGTCTGGGGTAGAGTAGTGTAGGGTTGTGTAGGATTGAGTAGGGTAGTGTAATGTAGTGTAGTGTAGGGTTGTGTAGGGTTGTGTTGTGTAATGTAGTGTAGTGTAGTGTAGTGTAGGGTTGTGTAGGGTTGTGTAGGGTAGTGTAGGGTAGTGTAGTGTGTAGGGTAGTGTAGGGTTGTGTAGTGTGTAGGGTTGTGTAGGGTTGTGTAGGGTTGTGTAGGGTAGTGTAGGGTTGTGTAGGGTAGTGTAGGGTTGTGTAGGGTAGTGTAGGGTTGTGTAGGGTAGTGTAGGGTTGTGTAGGGTTGTGTAGTGTGTAGGGTAGTGTAGGGTTGTGTAGGGTTGTGTAGTGTGTAGGGTAGTGTAGGGTTGTGTAGGGTTGTGTAGGGTAGTGTAGGGTTGTGTAGTGTGTAGGGTAGTGTAGGGTTGTGTAGTGTAGTGTAGGGTTGTGTAGTATGTAGGGTAGTGTAGGGTAGTGTAGGGTAGTGTAGGGTTGTGTAGTGTAGTGTAGGGTAGGGTTGTGTAGGGTAGGGTAGTGTAGTGTAGGGTAGGGTTGTGTAGGGTAGTGTAGGGTTGTGTAGTGTAGTGTAGGGTAGGGTTGTGTAGGGTAGGGTAGGGTTGTGTAGGGTTGTGTAGGGTAGGGTTGTGTAGGGTAGTGTAGGGTTGTGTAGTGTAGGGTAGGGTTGTGTAGGGTAGGGTAGTGTAGTGTAGTGTAGGGTAGGGTTGTGTAGGGTAGTGTAGGGTAGTGTAGGGTTGTGTAGGGTAGGGTTGTGTAGTGTAGTGTAGGGTAGGGTTGTGTAGGGTAGGGTAGTGTAGGGTTGTGTAGGGTAGTGTAGGGTTGTGTAGGGTAGTGTAGGGTTGTGTAGGGTAGTGTAGGGTTGTGTAGTGTAGTGTAGGGTAGGGTTGTGTAGGGTAGGGTAGTGTAGGGTAGTGTAGGGTAGTGTAGGGTTGTGTAGGGTAGTGTAGGGTAGTGTAGGGTTGTGTAGGGTAGGGTTGTGTAGGGTAGGGTTGTGTAGGGTAGGGTAGTGTAGGGTTGTGTAGGGTAGTGTAGGGTTGTGTAGGGTAGTGTAGGGTTGTGTAGGGTTGTGTAGGGTAGTGTAGGGTTGTGTAGTGTAGTGTAGGGTAGGGTTGTGTAGGGTAGGGTAGTGTAGGGTAGTGTAGGGTAGTGTAGGGTAGGGTAGGGTTGTGTAGGGTAGGGTTGTGTAGGGTTGTGTAGTGTGTAGGGTAGTGTAGGGTAGTGTAGGGTTGTGTAGGGTTGTGTAGGGTTGTGTAGTGTGTAGGGTTGTGTAGTGTTGTGTAGGGTTGTGTAGGGTTGTGTAGGGTTGTGTAGGGTAGTGTAGGGTTGTGTAGTGTAGGGTTGTGTAGTGTTGTGTAGGGTTGTGTAGGGTTGTGTAGGGTAGTGTAGGGTTGTGTAGGGTAGTGTAGGGTTGTGTAGTGTAGTGTAGGGTAGTGTAGGGTTGTGTAGTGTAGTGTAGGGTAGGGTTGTGTAGGGTAGTGTAGGGTAGTGTAGGGTTGTGTAGGGTTGTGTAGGGTAGTGTAGGGTTGTGTAGGGTTGTGTAGGGTAGTGTAGGGTTGTGTAGGGTAGTGTAGGGTTGTGTAGTGTAGTGTAGGGTAGGGTTGTGTAGGGTAGTGTAGGGTAGTGTAGGGTTGTGTAGGGTTGTGTAGGGTAGTGTAGGGTTGTGTAGTGTAGTGTAGGGTAGGGTTGTGTAGGGTAGGGTTGTGTAGGGTAGTGTAGGGTAGTGTAGGGTTGTGTAGGGTAGTGTAGGGTAGTGTAGGGTTGTGTAGGGTAGGGTTGTGTAGTGTAGGGTTGTGTAGGGTAGGGTAGTGTAGGGTAGTGTAGGGTTGTGTAGGGTAGTGTAGGGTTGTGTAGGGTAGTGTAGGGTAGTGTAGGGTAGTGTAGTGTAGGGTAGGGTTGTGTAGGGTAGGGTAGTGTAGGGTTGTGTAGTGTAGGGTAGTGTAGGGTTGTGTAGGGTAGTGTAGGGTAGTGTAGGGTTGTGTAGTGTGTAGGGTTGTGTAGGGTTGTGTAGTGTAGGGTAGGGTTGTGTAGTGTAGGGTTGTGTAGGGTTGTGTAGTGTAGGGTTGTGTAGTGTAGTGTCGTGTAGGGTTGTGTAGGGTTGTGTAGGGTAGGGTTGTGTAGGGTTGTGTAGGGTTGTGTAGGGTTGTGTAGTGTTGTGTAGGGTTGTGTAGTGTAGGGTTGTGTAGGGTTGTGTAGGGTTGTGTAGGGTTGTGTAGTGTAGGGTTGTGTAGGGTAGGGTTGTGTAGGGTTGTGTAGGGTTGTGTAGTGTAGTGTAGGGTAGTGTAGTGTAGGGTTGTGTAGGGTAGGGTTGTGTAGGGTTGTGTAGGGTTGTGTAGGGTTGTGTAGGGTTGTGTAGTGTAGTGTAGGGTAGTGTAGGGTTGTGTAGTGTTGTGTAGGGTAGGGTAGTGTAGGGTAGTGTAGGGTTGTGTAGTGTTGTGTAGGGTTGTGTAGGGTAGTGTAGGGTTGTGTAGTGTGTAGGGTAGTGTAGGGTAGTGTAGTGTAGTGTAGGGTTGTGTAGTGTGTAGGGTAGTGTAGGGTTGTGTAGTGTAGGGTTGTGTAGGGTTGTGTAGGGTTGTGTAGTGTAGTGTAGTGTAGGGTTGTGTAGTGTGTAGGGTAGTGTAGGGTTGTGTAGTGTAGTGTAGGGTTGTGTAGTGTAGTGTAGGGTTGTGTAGTGTAGGGTTGTGTAGGGTAGTGTAGGGTTGTGTAGGGTAGTGTAGGGTTGTGTAGGGTAGTGTAGGGTTGTGTAGGGTAGTGTAGGGTAGTGTAGTGTGTAGGGTAGTGTAGGGTAGTGTAGGGTAGTGTAGGGTTGTGTAGTGTAGGGTTGTGTAGGGTTGTGTAGTGTAGTGTAGTGTAGGGTTGTGTAGTGTAGGGTTGTGTAGTGTGTAGGGTAGTGTAGGGTAGTGTAGGGTAGTGTAGGGTTGTGTAGTGTAGGGTTGTGTAGGGTAGGGTTGTGTAGTGTAGGGTTGTGTAGTGTGTAGGGTAGTGTAGGGTAGTGTAGGGTAGTGTAGGGTTGTGTAGTGTAGGGTTGTGTAGGGTTGTGTAGTGTAGTGTAGTGTAGGGTTGTGTAGGGTAGGGTTGTGTAGTGTGTAGGGTAGTGTAGGGTAGTGTAGTGTAGTGTAGGGTTGTGTAGTGTGTAGTGTAGTGTAGTGTAGGGTTGTGTAGGGTTGTGTAGGGTAGGGTTGTGTAGTGTAGGGTTGTGTAGAGTGGTGTAGTGTGTAGTGTAGGGTTGTGTTGGGTAGTGTAGGGTTGTGTAGGGTTGTGTAGTGTGTAGGGTTGTGTAGGGTTGTGTAGGGTAGTGTAGGGTTGTGTAGGGTTGTGTAGTGTGTAGGGTAGGGTTGTGTTGGGTAGTGTAGGGTTGTGTAGGGTTGTGTAGGGTTGTGTAGGGTTGTGTAGGGTTGTGTAGGGTAGTGTAGAGTAGTGTAGTGTAGGGTAGTGTAGGGTTGTGTAGGGTAGTGTAGGGTAGTGTAGGGTAGTGTAGGGTTGTGTAGGGTAGTGTAGGGTAGTGTAGGGTAGTGTAGGGTTGTGTAGGGTTGTGTAGTGTGTAGGGTTGTGTAGGGTTGTGTAGTGTAGTGTAGTGTAGGGTTGTGTAGGGTAGTGTAGGGTAGTGTAGGGTAGTGTAGGGTTGTGTAGGGTTGTGTAGTGTGTAGGGTTGTGTAGGGTAGTGTAGGGTAGTGTAGGGTTGTGTAGGGTTGTGTAGTGTGTAGGGTTGTGTAGGGTTGTGTAGTGTAGTGTAGGGTTGTGTAGGGTAGTGTAGGGTAGTGTAGGGTTGTGTAGGGTTGTGTAGGGTTGTGTAGTGTGTAGGGTTGTGTAGGGTTGTGTAGGGTAGTGTAGGGTAGTGTAGGGTTGTGTAGGGTAGTGTAGGGTTGTGTAGTGTAGGGTTGTGTAGTGTTGTGTTGTGTAGTGTAGGGTTGTGTAGGGTTGTGTAGTGTGTAGGGTTGTGTAGGGTAGTGTAGTGTAGTGTAGGGTTGTGTAGGGTTGTGTAGTGTGTAGGGTTGTGTAGGGTTGTGTAGTGTAGTGTAGGGTTGTGTAGGGTTGTGTAGTGTGTAGGGTTGTGTAGGGTTGTGTAGTGTGTAGGGTTGTGTAGGGTTGTGTAGTGTAGTGTAGGGTTGTGTAGGGTTGTGTAGTGTGTAGGGTTGTGTAGTGTAGTGTAGGGTTGTGTAGGGTTGTGTAGGGTTGTGTAGGGTAGTGTAGGGTAGTGTAGTGTAGGGTTGTGTAGGGTAGTGTAGTGTAGGGTTGTGTAGGGTTGTGTAGTGTGTAGGGTTGTGTAGGGTTGTGTAGTGTAGTGTAGGGTTGTGTAGGGTAGTGTAGGGTTGTGTAGGGTAGTGTAGTGTAGGGTTGTGTAGGGTAGTGTAGGGTTGTGTAGGGTAGTGTAGTGTAGGGTTGTGTAGGGTTGTGTAGTGTGTAGGGTTGTGTAGGGTTGTGTAGTGTAGTGTAGGGTTGTGTAGGGTAGTGTAGTGTAGTGTAGGGTTGTGTAGGGTTGTGTAGGGTAGTGTAGTGTAGGGTTGTGTAGGGTAGTGTAGGGTTGTGTAGGGTAGTGTAGTGTAGGGTTGTGTAGGGTTGTGTAGGGTTGTGTAGTGTAGGGTTGTGTAGGGTAGTGTAGGGTTGTGTAGGGTAGTGTAGTGTAGGGTTGTGTAGGGTTGTGTAGTGTGTAGGGTTGTGTAGGGTTGTGTAGTGTAGTGTAGGGTTGTGTAGGGTAGTGTAGTGTAGTGTAGGGTTGTGTAGGGTTGTGTAGGGTAGGGTTGTGTAGGGTTGTGTAGGGTTGTGTAGTGTAGTGTAGGGTTGTGTAGGGTTGTGTAGTGTGTAGGGTTGTGTAGGGTTGTGTAGTGTAGGGTTGTGTAGGGTTGTGTAGGGTAGTGTAGGGTAGTGTAGTGTAGGGTTGTGTAGGGTAGTGTAGTGTAGGGTAGTGTAGGGTTGTGTAGGGTTGTGTAGGGTTGTGTAGGGTAGTGTAGGGTTGTGTAGGGTAGTGTAGGGTTGTGTAGGGTTGTGTAGTGTGTAGGGTTGTGTAGGGTTGTGTAGTGTAGTGTAGGGTTGTGTAGGGTTGTGTAGTGTGTAGGGTTGTGTAGGGTTGTGTAGTGTAGTGTAGGGTTGTGTAGGGTTGTGTAGTGTGTAGGGTTGTGTAGGGTTGTGTAGTGTAGTGTAGGGTTGTGTAGGGTTGTGTAGTGTGTAGGGTAGTGTAGGGTAGTGTAGGGTTGTGTAGGGTAGTGTAGTGTAGGGTTGTGTAGGGTAGTGTAGGGTTGTGTAGGGTAGTGTAGTGTAGGGTAGTGTAGGGTTGTGTAGGGTTGTGTAGGGTTGTGTAGGGTTGTGTAGGGTAGTGTAGGGTTGTGTAGGGTTGTGTAGTGTGTAGGGTTGTGTAGGGTTGTGTAGTGTAGTGTAGGGTTGTGTAGGGTAGTGTAGGGTTGTGTAGTGTAGTGTAGGGTTGTGTAGGGTTGTGTAGTGTGTAGGGTTGTGTAGGGTTGTGTAGTGTAGTGTAGGGTTGTGTAGGGTAGTGTAGGGTTGTGTAGTGTAGTGTAGGGTTGTGTAGGGTTGTGTAGTGTGTAGGGTAGTGTAGGGTTGTGTAGGGTAGTGTAGTGTGTAGGGTTGTGTAGGGTAGTGTAGGGTTGTGTAGGGTAGTGTAGGGTAGTGTAGGGTAGTGTAGTGTAGGGTTGTGTAGGGTAGTGTAGGGTTGTGTAGGGTTGTGTAGGGTTGTGTAGGGTAGTGTAGTGTAGGGTTGTGTAGGGTAGTGTAGGGTTGTGTAGGGTTGTGTAGTGTGTAGGGTTGTGTAGGGTTGTGTAGGGTTGTGTAGGGTTGTGTAGTGTAGTGTAGGGTTGTGTAGGGTTGTGTAGGGTTGTGTAGGGTTGTGTAGTGTAGTGTAGGGTTGTGTAGGGTTGTGTAGTGTGTAGGGTTGTGTAGGGTTGTGTAGGGTTGTGTAGTGTAGTGTAGGGTTGTGTAGGGTTGTGTAGGGTTGTGTAGTGTAGTGTAGGGTTGTGTAGGGTTGTGTAGTGTGTAGGGTAGTGTAGGGTTGTGTAGGGTTGTGTAGTGTAGTGTAGGGTTGTGTAGGGTTGTGTAGTGTGTAGGGTTGTGTAGGGTTGTGTAGTGTAGTGTAGTGTAGGGTTGTGTAGGGTAGTGTAGGGTTGTGTAGTGTAGGGTTGTGTAGGGTTGTGTAGGGTTGTGTAGTGTGTAGGGTTGTGTAGGGTTGTGTAGTGTGTAGGGTTGTGTAGGGTTGTGTAGTGTAGTGTAGTGTAGGGTTGTGTAGGGTTGTGTAGTGTAGTGTAGGGTTGTGTAGGGTTGTGTAGGGTAGTGTAGTGTAGGGTTGTGTAGGGTAGTGTAGGGTTGTGTAGGGTAGTGTAGGGTTGTGTAGGGTTGTGTAGGGTAGGGTTGTGTAGGGTAGTGTAGGGTTGTGTAGGGTAGTGTAGGGTAGTGTAGGGTTGTGTAGGGTAGTGTAGGGTTGTGTAGGGTTGTGTAGGGTTGTGTAGGGTTGTGTAGGGTAGTGTAGGGTTGTGTAGGGTAGTGTAGGGTAGTGTAGGGTAGTGTAGGGTTGTGTAGTGTGTAGGGTTGTGTAGGGTTGTGTAGTGTGTAGGGTTGTGTAGGGTTGTGTAGTGTGTAGGGTAGTGTAGGGTTGTGTAGTGTGTAGGGTAGTGTAGGGTTGTGTAGGGTAGTGTAGGGTTGTGTAGGGTTGTGTAGGGTAGTGTAGGGTTGTGTAGGGTTGTGTAGGGTTGTGTAGGGTAGTGTAGGGTTGTGTAGGGTTGTGTAGTGTAGGGTAGTGTAGGGTTGTGTAGGGTAGTGTAGGGTTGTGTAGGGTTGTGTAGGGTTGTGTAGTGTAGTGTAGGGTTGTGTAGGGTTGTGTAGGGTTGTGTAGGGTTGTGTAGTGTAGTGTAGGGTTGTGTAGGGTTGTGTAGGGTTGTGTAGGGTTGTGTAGGGTTGTGTAGTGTAGGGTTGTGTAGGGTAGTGTAGGGTAGTGTAGGGTTGTGTAGGGTTGTGTAGGGTTGTGTAGGGTTGTGTAGGGTAGGGTTGTGTAGTGTTGTGTAGGGTTGTGTAGTGTAGGGTTGTGTAGTGTAGTGTAGGGTAGTGTAGGGTTGTGTAGGGTTGTGTAGGGTAGTGTAGGGTAGTGTAGGGTTGTGTAGTGTAGGGTAGTGTAGGGTAGGGTTGTGTAGGGTAGTGTAGGGTAGTGTAGGGTAGTGTAGGGTAGTGTAGGGTAGTGTAGGGTTGTGTAGTGTAGGGTAGTGTAGGGTAGGGTTGTGTAGGGTTGTGTAGGGTTGTGTAGGGTAGTGTAGTGTAGTGTAGGGTTGTGTAGGGTTGTGTAGTGTGTAGGGTTGTGTAGGGTTGTGTAGTGTAGTGTAGGGTTGTGTAGGGTTGTGTAGTGTGTAGGGTTGTGTAGGGTTGTGTAGTGTGTAGGGTTGTGTAGGGTTGTGTAGTGTAGTGTAGGGTTGTGTAGGGTTGTGTAGTGTGTAGGGTTGTGTAGTGTAGTGTAGGGTTGTGTAGGGTTGTGTAGTGTGTAGTGTAGTGTAGGCTTGTGTAGGGTTGTGTAGGGTTGTGTAGGGTAGTGTAGGGTAGTGTAGTGTAGGGTTGTGTAGGGTAGTGTAGTGTAGGGTTGTGTAGGGTTGTGTAGTGTGTAGGGTTGTGTAGGGTTGTGTAGTGTAGTGTAGGGTTGTGTAGGGTAGTGTAGGGTTGTGTAGGGTAGTGTAGTGTAGGGTTGTGTAGGGTAGTGTAGGGTTGTGTAGGGTAGTGTAGTGTAGGGTTGTGTAGGGTAGTGTAGGGTAGTGTAGGGTTGTGTAGGGTTGTGTAGGGTTGTGTAGGGTTGTGTAGGGTTGTGTAGGGTAGGGTTGTGTAGTGTTGTGTAGGGTTGTGTAGTGTAGGGTTGTGTAGTGTAGTGTAGGGTAGTGTAGGGTTGTGTAGGGTTGTGTAGGGTTGTGTAGGGTAGTGTAGGGTAGTGTAGGGTTGTGTAGTGTAGGGTAGTGTAGGGTAGGGTTGTGTAGGGTTGTGTAGGGTAGTGTAGGGTAGTGTAGGGTAGTGTAGGGTAGTGTAGGGTAGTGTAGGGTTGTGTAGTGTAGGGTAGTGTAGGGTAGGGTTGTGTAGGGTTGTGTAGGGTTGTGTAGGGTAGTGTAGTGTAGTGTAGGGTTGTGTAGGGTTGTGTAGTGTGTAGGGTTGTGTAGGGTTGTGTAGTGTAGTGTAGGGTTGTGTAGGGTTGTGTAGTGTGTAGGGTTGTGTAGGGTTGTGTAGTGTGTAGGGTTGTGTAGGGTTGTGTAGTGTAGTGTAGGGTTGTGTAGGGTTGTGTAGTGTGTAGGGTTGTGTAGTGTAGTGTAGGGTTGTGTAGGGTTGTGTAGTGTGTAGTGTAGTGTAGGGTTGTGTAGGGTTGTGTAGGGTTGTGTAGGGTAGTGTAGGGTAGTGTAGTGTAGGGTTGTGTAGGGTAGTGTAGTGTAGGGTTGTGTAGGGTTGTGTAGTGTGTAGGGTTGTGTAGGGTTGTGTAGTGTAGTGTAGGGTTGTGTAGGGTAGTGTAGGGTTGTGTAGGGTAGTGTAGTGTAGGGTTGTGTAGGGTAGTGTAGGGTTGTGTAGGGTAGTGTAGTGTAGGGTTGTGTAGGGTTGTGTAGTGTGTAGGGTTGTGTAGGGTTGTGTAGTGTAGGGTTGTGTAGGGTAGTGTAGTGTAGTGTAGGGTTGTGTAGGGTTGTGTAGGGTAGTGTAGTGTAGGGTTGTGTAGGGTTGTGTAGGGTAGTGTAGTGTAGGGTTGTGTAGGGTTGTGTAGGGTTGTGTAGTGTAGGGTTGTGTAGGGTAGTGTAGGGTTGTGTAGGGTAGTGTAGTGTAGGGTTGTGTAGGGTTGTGTAGTGTGTAGGGTTGTGTAGGGTTGTGTAGTGTAGGGTTGTGTAGGGTAGTGTAGTGTAGTGTAGGGTTGTGTAGGGTTGTGTAGGGTAGGGTTGTGTAGGGTTGTGTAGGGTTGTGTAGTGTAGTGTAGGGTTGTGTAGGGTTGTGTAGTGTGTAGGGTTGTGTAGGGTTGTGTAGTGTAGGGTTGTGTAGGGTTGTGTAGGGTAGTGTAGGGTAGTGTAGTGTAGGGTTGTGTAGGGTAGTGTAGTGTAGGGTAGTGTAGGGTTGTGTAGGGTTGTGTAGGGTAGTGTAGGGTTGTGTAGGGTAGTGTAGGGTTGTGTAGTGTGTAGGGTTGTGTAGGGTTGTGTAGTGTAGTGTAGGGTTGTGTAGGGTTGTGTAGTGTGTAGGGTTGTGTAGGGTTGTGTAGTGTAGTGTAGGGTTGTGTAGGGTTGTGTAGTGTGTAGGGTTGTGTAGGGTTGTGTAGTGTAGTGTAGGGTTGTGTAGGGTTGTGTAGTGTGTAGGGTAGTGTAGGGTAGTGTAGGGTTGTGTAGGGTAGTGTAGTGTAGGGTTGTGTAGGGTAGTGTAGGGTTGTGTAGGGTAGTGTAGTGTAGGGTAGTGTAGGGTTGTGTAGGGTTGTGTAGGGTTGTGTAGGGTTGTGTAGGGTAGTGTAGGGTTGTGTAGGGTTGTGTAGTGTGTAGGGTTGTGTAGGGTTGTGTAGTGTAGTGTAGGGTTGTGTAGGGTAGTGTAGGGTTGTGTAGTGTAGTGTAGGGTTGTGTAGGGTTGTGTAGTGTGTAGGGTTGTGTAGGGTTGTGTAGTGTAGTGTAGGGTTGTGTAGGGTAGTGTAGGGTTGTGTAGTGTAGTGTAGGGTTGTGTAGGGTTGTGTAGTGTGTAGGGTAGTGTAGGGTTGTGTAGGGTAGTGTAGTGTGTAGGGTTGTGTAGGGTAGTGTAGGGTTGTGTAGGGTAGTGTAGGGTAGTGTAGGGTTGTGTAGGGTAGTGTAGGGTAGTGTAGTGTAGGGTTGTGTAGGGTAGTGTAGGGTTGTGTAGGGTTGTGTAGGGTTGTGTAGGGTAGTGTAGTGTAGGGTTGTGTAGGGTAGTGTAGGGTTGTGTAGGGTTGTGTAGTGTGTAGGGTTGTGTAGGGTTGTGTAGGGTTGTGTAGGGTTGTGTAGTGTAGTGTAGGGTTGTGTAGGGTTGTGTAGGGTTGTGTAGGGTTGTGTAGTGTAGTGTAGGGTTGTGTAGGGTTGTGTAGGGTTGTGTAGTGTAGTGTAGGGTTGTGTAGGGTTGTGTAGTGTGTAGGGTAGTGTAGGGTTGTGTAGGGTTGTGTAGTGTAGTGTAGGGTTGTGTAGGGTTGTGTAGTGTGTAGGGTTGTGTAGGGTTGTGTAGTGTAGTGTAGTGTAGGGTTGTGTAGGGTAGTGTAGGGTTGTGTAGTGTAGGGTTGTGTAGGGTTGTGTAGGGTTGTGTAGTGTGTAGGGTTGTGTAGGGTTGTGTAGTGTGTAGGGTTGTGTAGGGTTGTGTAGTGTAGTGTAGTGTAGTGTAGGGTTGTGTAGGGTTGTGTAGTGTAGTGTAGGGTTGTGTAGGGTTGTGTAGGGTAGTGTAGTGTAGGGTTGTGTAGGGTAGTGTAGGGTTGTGTAGGGTAGTGTAGGGTTGTGTAGGGTTGTGTAGGGTAGGGTTGTGTAGGGTAGTGTAGGGTTGTGTAGGGTAGTGTAGGGTAGTGTAGGGTTGTGTAGGGTAGTGTAGGGTTGTGTAGGGTTGTGTAGGGTTGTGTAGGGTTGTGTAGGGTAGTGTAGGGTTGTGTAGGGTAGTGTAGGGTAGTGTAGGGTAGTGTAGGGTAGTGTAGGGTAGTGTAGGGTAGTGTAGGGTTGTGTAGTGTGTAGGGTTGTGTAGGGTTGTGTAGTGTGTAGGGTTGTGTAGGGTTGTGTAGTGTGTAGGGTAGTGTAGGGTTGTGTAGGGTTGTGTAGTGTGTAGGGTAGTGTAGGGTTGTGTAGGGTAGTGTAGGGTTGTGTAGGGTTGTGTAGGGTAGTGTAGGGTTGTGTAGGGTTGTGTAGGGTTGTGTAGGGTAGTGTAGGGTTGTGTAGGGTTGTGTAGTGTAGGGTAGTGTAGGGTTGTGTAGGGTTGTGTAGGGTTGTGTAGGGTTGTGTAGTGTAGTGTAGGGTTGTGTAGGGTTGTGTAGGGTTGTGTAGTGTAGTGTAGGGTTGTGTAGGGTTGTGTAGGGTTGTGTAGGGTTGTGTAGGGTTGTGTAGGGTTGTGTAGTGTAGGGTTGTGTAGGGTAGTGTAGGGTAGTGTAGGGTTGTGTAGGGTTGTGTAGGGTTGTGTAGGGTTGTGTAGGGTAGGGTTGTGTAGTGTTGTGTAGGGTTGTGTAGTGTAGGGTTGTGTAGTGTAGTGTAGGGTAGTGTAGGGTTGTGTAGGGTTGTGTAGGGTTGTGTAGGGTAGTGTAGGGTAGTGTAGGGTTGTGTAGTGTAGGGTAGTGTAGGGTAGGGTTGTGTAGGGTTGTGTAGGGTAGTGTAGGGTAGTGTAGGGTAGTGTAGGGTAGTGTAGGGTTGTGTAGTGTAGGGTAGTGTAGGGTAGGGTTGTGTAGGGTTGTGTAGGGTTGTGTAGGGTAGTGTAGGGTAGTGTAGGGTAGGGTTGTGTAGGGTTGTGTAGGGTAGTGTAGGGTAGTGTAGGGTAGTGTAGGGTAGTGTAGAGTAGTGTAGGGTAGTGTAGAGTAGTGTAGGGTTGTGTAGAGTAGTGTAGGGTAGTGTTGAGTAGTGTAGGGTTGTGTAGAGTAGTGTAGGGTAGTGTAGGGTAGTGTAGAGTAGTGTAGGGTTGTGTAGAGTAGTGTAGGGTAGTGTAGAGTAGTGTAGGGTTGTGTAGAGTAGTGTAGGGTAGTGTAGGGTAGTGTAGGGTAGTGTAGAGTAGTGTAGGGTTGTGTAGAGTAGTGTAGGGTAGTGTTGTGTATGGTAGTGTACCAGGTGAAGGCCATCTCTCACTGTATATATGTCATGTTGGAATGGGGTGTGTTGTAGGGTCGTGTAGTGTACCGGGTGAATGCACAGCCAATGCGCAGGTCCAGCTCCTGCCGGGCGTCTACGGACAGAGCCTCGTTACGGTTGGGCTCTCCCAGCTTGTTCATGGCCGCCCAGATGTCCGTGTCGGTGATGGAGCTGAACTTGGCTCGGTAGACGGTCCGTTCACTGCCATACGGACGGTTCATCACCGGCTCAATGGCGTCCAGGACCTGGGAAAGTAACAACTTTGTAATAACTTTTATGAATAAACATTAATAAACACTGTCCAACCTAGAGAGAGGATTAAGACCAGCAGTTGAGAGGGTGGGGTAAGACCTGCAGCAAGGAGAGGGTGGGTTAAGACCAGTAGTGGAGAGGGTGGGGTAAGACCAGTAGAGGAGAGGGTGGGTTAAGACCAGTAGAGGAGAGGGTGGGTTAAGACCAGTAGAGGAGAGGGTGGGTTAAGACCAGTAGAGGAGAGGGTGGGGTAAGACCAGTAGAGGAGAGGGCGGGTTAAGACCAGCAGTGGAGAGGGCGGGGTAAGACCAGTAGAGGAGAGGGCGGGTTAAGACCAGTAGAGGAGAGGGTGGGGTAAGACCAGTAGAGGAGAGGGTGGGGTAAGACCAGTAGAGGAGAGGGCGGGTTAAGACCAGTAGAGGAGAGGGCGGGTTAAGACCAGTAGAGGAGAGGGCGGGTTAAGACCAGCAAGGAGAGGGCGGGGTAAGACCAGTAGAGGAGAGGGCGGGTTAAGACCAGCAAGGAGAGGGTGGGGTAAGACCAGCAAGGAGAGGGCGGGGTAAGACCTGCAGCAAGGAGAGGGTGGGGTAAGACCAGTAGAGGAGAGGGCGGGTTAAGACCAGCAGTGGAGAGGGCGGGGTAAGACCAGTAGTGGAGAGGGTGGGGTAAGACCAGTAGAGGAGAGGGCGGGTTAAGACCAGTAGAGGAGAGGGTGGGGTAAGACCAGTAGAGGAGAGGGCGGGTTAAGACCAGCAGTGGAGAGGGCGGGGTAAGACCAGTAGTGGAGAGGGTGGGGTAAGACCAGTAGAGGAGAGGGTGGGGTAAGACCAGTAGAGGAGAGGGTGGGGTAAGACCAGTAGAGGAGAGGGCGGGTTAAGACCAGTAGAGGAGAGGGCGGGTTAAGACCAGTAGAGGAGAGGGCGGGTTAAGACCAGCAAGGAGAGGGCGGGGTAAGACCAGTAGTGGAGAGGGTGGGTTAAGACCAGCAAGGAGAGGGTGGGTTAAGACCAGCAGTGGAGAGGGTGGGTTAAGACCAGTAGAGGGTGGGTTAAGACCAGCAGTGGCTGTAGTGAGAATATGTTTTATACATTTTTTACTGCCTTTTCTCCCCAATTTCGTGATATCTAATTGGTAGTTACAGTCTTGTCCCATCGCTGCAACTCCCCTGCGGACTCGGGAGAGGCGAAGGTCGAGAGCCATGCCAAGCCGCACTGCTCGCTTCACACGGAAGGCAGCCGCACCAATGTGTCAGAGGAAACAATGTACAACTGGCGACCGTGTCAGCGTGCATGCGCCCGGCCCGCCACAAGGAGTCGCTAGAGCGCGACGGGACAAGGACATCCCAACCGACAAAACCCTCCCCTAACCCGAACGACGCTGGGCCATAATTGTGCGTCGACTCATGAGTCTCCCGGTCGCGGCCGGCTATGACACAGCCCGGGATCGAACCCGGATCTGTAGTGACGCGTCTAGCACTGCAGTGCCTTAGACCGCCGAGCCACTCGGAAGGCCCTGCTGTAGTGAGAACGTAACGTTGAATTGGGATTTACCTCAAAGCAGATGTTCTCTCCCTCTTTGTCGCAGTCCAACCACAGAACCACATAGTCACATCCTTTGCCTTCAACCTGGAGAAAGATAGTGACAGAAATATTTATTTTACAAAGGAGACCAATCAACTGATATAGAGGGAGGGGTTGGAACAGCTACATGAACGATAGACCAATCAACTGATATAGAGGGAGGGGTTGGAAGAGCTACATGAACGATGGACCAATCAACTGATATAGAAGGAGGGGTTGGAAGAGCTACATGAACGATGGACCAATCAACTGATATAGAGGGAGGGGTTGGAACAGCTACATGAACGATTGACAGGAAAATGACCCTGTTCCAAATGTCCAAACCCTTCAGATGTGACTAGAGACACAGACGAACCTGAAGGAACTTGACCATGTTGAGTTTGGGGTTGGCTTCCTTCTTCTCGGTAGGGGCTTTAGTGAAGAGTTCAGCTGGATCCACCTTGTCCCAGTTATTATACTTCCCTGGAGAGAGGAGAGGGGGACAGAACAGGCACAGAGTTATCAACTTATCACACCAAGATTTGAGACACAGATTGAATTTAGCCTAAAGGATTTAGCCTAAAATCAACAACAACAAAAAACCTACCTATGAAATCCAGACTCATCACGTGCCCACACACCGACGTCATCTTAAAGCGCACGCTCTGGCCTGAGAAGGTGCCCATGTACTCGTGGACCGAACATGCTCCGTTGAGACCTTTACGACTGGAGCAGCTGCCTGGGTTAAGAAGAGAAACAAGAGGAGTTAAACCTGGATCCATGGCGTCTCCTAAATGGCACACTATTCCCTATTGGTTGGCACTATATAGTGTTAGGGTTCCATTTGGGACACACACACACACACACACACACACACACACACACACACACACACACACACACACACACGAGTCAACATTGTTAACTATATACTCTGAACCATTTGACGAAAAGAACCAACAGCGGAACATACAAAATCCATCCTTCGATTCATTAGAATGAGGAAATAGTGGGACTTGGAAGGTGGTAATTCTACCAAACTATCCGAGACTACCCTTGTTAAAAGACCTTTTGAAGAACCATCTGGCCTACATGTGACAAGATGTGAAATGGAAAAGCTACCTAGCTGACTTGCCATGGTCAAACTAATCAAATATTTTTGTAGAAATGTCACGACTTATTGAAAATACAGATTCAAACTATTTCGGGAGGTTATTTTACACAACAATAAAAAACAGAACGTAATAGCATGATTCAACTCTTATAAAAAAGTATATCAAGGCTAAACCATAGCGGAAACTCCAATGCCCTTCCCCTGACCCTGTCATGGGGCTCAAACTACCTGAGCTAAACGCTATGTCGTGACGAAGTAAAGTTAATGATATGCCTCTCTCAAGGCTGAATGCTAATGTCGGTACATGCACGGTAAAGACCATGGTAATGAGAGACACAAGAAGCCAGTGACTGAGTGACCCCCCCTTTCTACCCATCACTAGCTGTGACGCTGACCCCCACCACCCTTACAATCCCAGGTGCATAAATACATCCCTGGATCGAGACGATGGACATCAGCTCTGAACGAACCAAAGGGTACCAAGAGCAGCAGCAGCCGAGACAGAAATCTACAGAAACCCACAGCACAGCCGAGACAGAAACAGACTCCAGAATCGGAAGCCAGAACTCACTCCAGAACTCAACATGCAACAGCTCCAGGTGAGATACAGAGAGATCCGTAACAACAGAAGCTGTAACTAGTCAGTGGTACTCTCCAGGTGAGATACAAAGAGATCCATAACAACAGAAGCTGTAACTAGCCAGTGGTACTCTCCAGGTGATGTATGATCAGGGGCTAGGGACTAGAGCTACCCTTCACTATGACTGCTCTTGAATCTCATTGGCTATTATAATGCTGTGAGGCATAATGTAAAGACTCACTATGTGCTTTGATTTAGTATTTTCCTACTTGACTGTTGCTATTAGACTCATTCTTATAGCAAGAGTATGAGCTACAGTGCTACTGAGTGATCGGCTGAGGATTTTTTTAATGGAAGGTCAAACCGTCAAATGAATTGTTCGTTTGAGTTTTCTTCAAGAATGGTTTTATGGTACAGGAGTTGAATGTAGCTAGGAATTTTCTGACATTTGGACAAATGTCTTTTAACAGTTTAAAGCTGGTAAAAAAAAAGTTATGTAATTTAAGCTAAGGCTAGTTGTTGTCTTTAGTAGCACAGATGTAATGTTACATGGTGTTTTATATACACTTCAGCTGCCAGTAGCCTAATGACAGGACATTATATCATTAAACCAGAGACAGTATATCCCTGGGTTTAACAATGATATTCAACCCCCTTGTGTTGTGTTTTCTGTGTTCAGCTCCAACTCAACATCGATACTCAAAACTCTGTGTTTTCCCCCTGTGTGTGTTTTCCTATGCAGCACCTGCGTCTGCTACTCCTGTGCTTGCTGGCCATGCGTCAGTGCCTGTGTGTGCCCCTGGGTGGCCAGTGTGTGGACGAGAGCTTCTGCACTAGCAGCTTGCAGGAGTACCACGCACAGCTAGTCAGCCTGCCCAACCATCTTAACGAACGCAGTGTAGCCGCCTGGAACTACGTGTGAGTACCTTTACTGGACGGATGGATTGGAAGAATGTATTAGACTATTCAAATGCATGTACAGCCACACACTTATGAGTGCTAATCACCATTGCAGCCTTGGATACTAGGCTTCTGAGACTGTGTGCAATGCATGTTTCCTTTCTAGGGTATTTTTTTCTTCCTTCAATTGTGGCTTGGTTCCGAGTCTGACAATCTTGTATTTCTCTTCCTCCTTCCAGGGAAAAAATTGACTTGAACCGGGTGCCTCCGGTCCTTTATGAAGCCAACTGCCTTGAAAGCCACTCCTGTAAGGGTATGGACAGCACCCTCAGTCTAGAGTCCATCCCCATCACCCTCAGGATGCCCGTGCTGAGGAAAAACCCCCGCTGTTCCTCCTTCTCCCTGGAGTTCGAGCCCATCAATATAGCCTGTATATGCGCCACTTCCAGACAAAGCGGATTTCTAACTGATCGATTCTAAAATAAAGTATTTATTTATTTTGGCTATAAATGTTGAGGCTAGAAATTAGATTGACTGTGTGTTTTGAATGTTTTTTGTTTTCTTGACAGAAGGGTAAAGATTACTATTATTATTATTGTTGTTATTGTTGACATCACTCAGTACAAGTTCCAACTCATGTTAACGTTAGTTGTTTGCCACAATGACATCGAAAATGTATTGGTCATTAGTCAAGAAGAAGTAAATTGTTCCCTTATCATCTGCTAAAAGCTTAAAACAGTAAATAAACTCATTTTACAGCACCAAAAACACGTGTTTCTCTGTTGCTCTACATGGGGTTAATCATATTAGATAAGGAGTTACTCACAAGATGAACGATAACTAACGTTTCTGCTGCTGGCTTTTCCCTGGTACATGGTTATTGATTCCTAGCTTGCTAGGTGTTTACAATAAGGAAGCTAGCTAGTTGCTTTAACATAGTAAACATTAGAGATCACTTACCTTTAGATAGGATTTTGGCAATTGACTGAGCCAACGACGGCTTCTCCGCTACCATCAAAACTGTCTTCATGACTGGAAACAGCACAGCGACACTAAGTTAGCTAGCCGGCTGAGAACAAATAGCTGCTATTTACACAATGTAAAAAACAAAATTATATTTAGATGTGATTATAAGTTCTAAGAAGCATAAGTGCCACGGAAAAGCTAATTATCAAGTTAGTGGCTAACACAAAAGAAACACAATGCCGCCATGACAGTTTCTAGATGCTCTTCCGGTTGAAAGTGTAACTTAACCGGAAGTAGACACGACATACTGGTAAATTGATTATCGGCTTGGTATGGGTCTACAGAGCTGCAAGCTCTCACGCATTGGCCGTGAGACACACGCATTTGACCCTATTCTCGCACTCACACGGCACACCTCTTATATCTCACGCATTGAAAAGTACTGCTTTTATTTTTCTAATGAGTCCGTTGTATAGTCAGTGCGTTAACTTTTTAACTGTGCTCCAAAACGTTTTGAAGTAGGCGCATCTGCGACTGCAATTTAACATCATGAGCGTAACCTCTTATCATTGTCTTTTATTTGTATATTGTTTTATTGTTGTTATTATTAACAACAAATCAATACAAAGGTACATGGGGGAACACAAGTATATTTAAAGAATATACAAAGGACAATTTTGCTAGAGAGTATAATATCACATGACACAAGGAAGGGACATACACGCATTTATACTTCTATAACAGCTTTTTTGTTGGTAAAGTATTTAATTGTCTTAAAATGTAGTTACATTTATTTTGTAAGGTAAGATAATGTGGTGTTTTGTTTGTAAATGTACATTTGTGAATATGTAATTTGGCCCCCAAAAATTATGAAATTAATTACATACAATTTTCAACTAATATCTAAGTAAAATATCCAATCAGCATATCTCTTGTTTTAATTTTTTTACTTCTTCATATAGTGGTTGGCAGGATAATATTTATGAATCATTTTTAAATAAACTTACTTCATTTTGTTAATAAGTAGTGTGTGGCAACATCTTAACTTTTTTCTCAACAGATATTATCAATAAAACCATTCCAATAAGGCAGTGGTTACCAAAATGTTTATAGTCCCGTACCCCTTCAAACATTCCACCTCCAGCTGTACCCGCTCTAGCACCAGGGTCAGCGCACTCTCTAATGTTTATAGTCCCGTACCCCTTCAAACATTCCACCTCCAGCTGTACCCCCTCTAGCACCAGGGTCAGCGCACTCTCTAATGTTTATAGTCCCGTACCCCTTCAAACATTCCACCTCCAGCTGTACCCCCTTTAGCACCAGGGTCAGCGCACTCTCTGTTTATAGTCCTGTACCCCTCTAGCACCAGGGTCAACGCACTCTCTAATGTTGTTTTTGGCCATCATTGTATGCTTGCCACACACACACATTATATGATACATTAATTAAACATAAGAATGAGTTTTTGTCACAATCCGGCTCGTGGGAAGTGACAAAGCGCTCTTATAGGACCAGGGCACAAATAATAATACAATAATAATCAATAATTTTGCTCTTTATTTAACCATCTTACATATAAAGCCTTATATGTTTATAGAAAATTGTGAATAACTCACCACAGGTTAATGAGAAGGGTGTGCTTGAAAGGATGCACATAACTCTGAAATGTTGGGCTGTATTGGAGGGAGTCTCAGTCTTAAATCATTTTCCACACAGTCTGTGCCTGTATTTACTTTTCATGCTAGTGAGGGCTGAGAATCCACTCTCACACAGGTACGTGGTTGCAAAGGGCATCAGTGTCTAACATGCTTACCACACCCTACATTACTCATGTATATACTGTACTCTAGACCATCTTCTGCCTCTTGCCTATGCCGTTCGGCCATCATTCATTCATATATTTTTATGTACATATTCTTATTTATTCATTCTTTTACACGTGTGTGTATAAGGTAGTTGTTGTGGAATTGTTAGGGTAGATTACTTGTTAGATATTACTGCATGGTCAGAACTAGAAGCACAAGCATTTCGCTACACTCGCATTAACATCTGCTAACAATGTGTATGTGACAAACACATTTGATTTGATTTGAAAGGGATAAGGAATCCAGTTGTTTGTGTCATCCGTTTTGGGAAAGTACCTGCGTAATTGCGCACCCAACGTCTTCGCTATATAACATTTGACATTGTCCATAAGCTTGATCACATTTGCACACCAAAAAATCATACAATGACGGAAAGACCTGTTTGTTGTCCTTGGTAATGCAGCCAGAGAAGAGCTCCAACTTCTTAATCATAGCCTCAATTTAGTTGCGGAGAGTCCCTGTAATCCTAGATTCAGATCATTCAGATGACAAAAAACATCACCCAGATAGGCCAGTCGTGTGAGAAACTCGTCATCATGCAAGCGGTCAAACAAGTGAAAATTATGGTCAGTAAAGAAAACTTTAAGCTCGTCTCTCAATTAAAAAACGTGTCAATACTTTGCCCTTTGATAACCAGTGCACTTCTGTATGTTGTAAAAGCGTTACATGGTCGCTGCCCATATCATTGCATAGTGCAGAAAATACACAAGAGTTCAGGGGGCCTTGCTTTAACAAAGTTAACCGTTTTCACTGTAGTGTCCAAAACGTCTTTCAAGCTGTTAGGCATTCCCTTGGCAGCACGAGCCTCTCGGTGGATGCTGCATTGTAGCCAAGTGGCGTCGGGGGCAACTGCTTGCACGCGCGTTACCACTCTACTATGTCTCCCTGTCATAGCTTTTGAGCCATCAGTACAGATACCAACACATCTTGACCACCAAAGTCCATTTGATATCACAAAGCTGTCCAGTACTTTAAAGATATCCTCTCTTTTTGTCCTGGTTTCCAGTGGTTTGCAGAAGAGGATGTCTTTCTTAATTGATCCCCCATTAACATAACGGACATATACCAGGAGCTGTGCCAGGCCCGCCACGTCTGTTGACTCATCCAGCTGTAACCCATAGAATTCACTGGCTTGTATACGAAGCAGTAATTGTTTCAAAACATCTCCTGCCGGATGTGCTACCTGTCCCAGACCTGCTGTTTTCAACTCTCTAAGACAGCAGGAGCGGTAGAGATACTCTGAATGATCGGCTATGAAAAGCCAACTGACATTTACTCCTGAGATGCTGACCTGTTGCACGCTCGACAACCACTGTGATTATTATTATTTGACCATGCTGGTCATCTATGAAAATTTGAACATCTTGGCCATGTTCTGTTATAATCTCCACCCGGCACAGCCAGAAGAGGACTGGCCACCCCTCATAGCCTGGTTCCTCTCTAGGTTTCTTCCTAGGTTCTGGCCTTTCTAGGGAGTTTTTCCTAGCCACCGTGCTTCTACACCTGCATTGCTTGCTGTTTGGGGTTTTAGGCTGGGTTTCTGTACAGCACTTTGTGACATCAGCTGATGTAAGAAGGGCTATATAAATACATTTGATTGATTGATTGCCACGTCACTGATACGTCGTGAAACAGTGTTGTTTGATGAAGGCATTGTCTATATCGTTTTTTTTGGCCTATTCCCCCAGCATTTTCACAGCCATATCCGCGGCAGCAGGAAGAATTAAGTCCTCCACAATAGTATGGGGCTTGATTGTTCTAGCCACTCGGTAGCTCACCATATAAGACGCTTCTAGCCCCTTCTTATTAATGGTATCTGTTGCTTTTATACATGTCTTACTACTTGAAAGTCGTCTTTATTCTCGCTCAAAAAACTCCTGTGGCTTATTTTTCAAATGGGCACGTTTTGTTTCTAAATGTTTGTGCAAGAGTGAAGGTTTCATTGAGTTGTGAGACAGTACTTTTGCACATATAACACACAGTGGATGAGGAAAGGCACGACTCCCAATATAAGTGAACCTAAAAATCAATGTAGTTCTCATCAAATTTGCGCCTCTTCGATGGTCCAACGTCCCTGTCTGTTGTTCGGTGCTTTCCCGGGTAAGGGGGCAGTAGCTCTTCGGCTCCATCAGATTGACAACTGTCAGTGTTCATGCTAGCTGGCCTAACAACAAATGTAGAATTGCTGATGCTAGCATTGGATGTATTCGTGTAAGCAGAATAACTTGTGTCGTTGACAGATGCAGGTGTAGTACTGCTGGTAGTAGCAGTCCTACCAGTAGAGCTGGTATGTGTCTCTATGGACACGAGACTTACTTTTTTAAACCATTTATCAATTTTCGAGCAAACGGAATGAGCAGCAGCTGCGTTTGTCTACATACGGACCGTTAGTGGAATTCCCGCGAGAGAGTAACGGTTAACGTGATTGTATGTTCATTATTTGACTAGGCTAGCTGTATTTGACATTGTGTTGTTATTTCGCTGAACATTAAATGGTTGAATTTTATTTTTGGTAGTAAAATGAGGCTCCTCAGGCGAGAAAAAAACCTCACCCAAATGTATAGCCCTGTTGGAAAATATAAATGGACTGTTTAAAAATGTGAAATTATCCCCCAAGGTTTATATTTATTTTTATGTGAATCACATTTTTATTTGGCGTACCCCAGTTTGGGAATACCTGCAATAAGGCATGACATAAAGTATAGATACAACATCCTGTTGTAACAAGGCTCGTATTGTTGTTGAATGCACTAAAAGAAAAACAAATCTTTCCTACTGATGAGTCAACGGGGGTTATCTGTAGGTATGTGTTGAGACGTTCCTGGCTTGCTACAGCACTGTGAACCACGTCACATTGAAGCATACGATTGGTCTAGTTGTGTATGGGATCAAGGGGATTGGATGCATTTTACTAAAGAAAAAAACACTCAAGATAAGAGAGGCGCTGAATAGAGAGCGAGAACATTCTCTGCTGAGTTTAACAAAAACATATATATATATTTTTTTTTAATGCAACCTATATTTAACTAGGCAAGTCAGTTAAGAACAAATTCTTATTTACAATGACAGCCTATCCCGGACGACGCTGGACCAATTGTAAGTGGCCCCATGGGCCTCCCAACCACGACCGGATGTGATGCAGCCTAGATTCGAACCAGGTACTGCATGTGGAAACATGAAACATCGTCTCTCACGCACACATGGACTGGAAGAGAGTATTCAGGATATTATAGCCGCCACACACACACACACATACACACACACACACAAAAACAAATAACATAGACTACCCACAGGGTACACACTGGTTGAAATTACATTGAACGTGTAATAGACGTTGAATTGACGTTTGTGCCCAGTGGGTAATGATTAAAAGACCAAAATTACAAAAGGAAAACATTATAATCATCCAGAGGTAGCTTCTAGCAGACAAACAGTGTAATACGTCACAGCAGTTTAGCGGCAGACGGACCCGAGAGACCAGGGGCTAGAGGATAAGTGGCATCTATTGTGATGGACATTTAGCGATGCATTATAAACGAGACCACAGCGATAGTCAGGTTGGAATATATCAATTGAAGAATCAGGAATGATATGCTGAATGGATGGGTTGGTGGGTTTAGCGGGTGAATGAATGATTGAAATTAATGAAAAATGTAAATGATTTAGAACGTAGGGCCGACCAGAAAATGGTTGGAAACATATTATATTCTGTGTCACCAATGTGGAGAGCCGTAAAGGGAAGAGTAGAAAAGTTTATACCACATTAAGGACCACTTAATTAACCTCTTAAAGGCTGTTTTATCAGTCACTACTGGCAACGCCCCCCTACTTTCTTGAGCATCTGTTGAAGAAAATAAGGGAGATACAGCGCCTTCTGAAAGTTTTCATACCCCTTGACTTTTTCCACATTTTGTTAGGTTACAGCCTTATTATAAAATTGATTAATTAGTTTTTCCCCCCTCATCAATCTACACACAATACCCCATAATGACAAAGCAAAAACAAGTTTTTAGAATATTTGCTAATTTATAAATAAATAAAATATAAAACTGAAATATCACATTTACATAAGTATTCAGACCCTTTACTTAGTGCTTTGTTGAAGCACATTTGGCAGCAATTACAGCCTTGAGTCTTCTTGGGTATGATGCTACAAGCTTGGCACACCTGTATTTGGGGAGTTTCTCCCATTCTTCTCTGCAGATCCTCTCATGTTCTGTCAGGTTGGATGGGGAGCGTTGCTGCACTATTTTCAGGTCTCTCCAGAGATGTTTGATTGGGTTCAAGTCCGGGCTCTGGCTGGGTCACTCAAGGACATTCAGAGACTTGTCCCGAAGCCACTCCAGCGCTGTCTTGGCTGTGTGCTTAGGGTTGTTGTCCTGTTGGAAGGTGAACCTTCGCACCAGTCTGAGGTCCTGAGCGCTCTGGAGCAGGTTTTCATCAAGGATCTCTCTGTACTTTGCTCCGTTCATCTTTACCTCGATCCTGACTAGTCTCCCAGTCCCTGCTTCTGAAAAACATCCTCACAGCATGATGCTGCCATCAACATGCTTCACCGTAGGGATGGTGCCAGGCTTCCTCCAGACGTGACGCTTGACATTCAGGCCAAAGAGTTCAGTCTTGGTTTCATCAGACCAGAGAATCTTATTTCTCATGGTCTGAGAGTCTTTAGGTGCCTTTTGGCGAACTCCAAGCAGGCTGTCATGTGCCTTTTACTGAGGAGTGGCTTCCATCTGGTCACTCTACCATAAATGCCTGATTGGTGGAATGCTGCAGAGATGGTTGTCCTTCTGGAAGGTTCTCCCATCTCCACAGAGGAAGTCTGGTGCTCTGTCTGAGTTACCATTGGGTTCTTGGTGACCTACCTGTCCAAGGCCCTTCTCCACAGATTGCTCAGTTTAGCTGGGCGGCCAGCTCAAGGAAGAGTCTTAGTGGTTCCAAACTTCTTCCATTTAAGAATGAAGGAGGCCACTGTGTTCTTGGGGACCTTCAATGCTGCAGAAATGTTCTGGTACCCTTCCCCAGATCTGTTACTCGACACAATCCTGTCTCAGAGCTCTATGGACAATTCCTCTGACCTCATGGCTTGGTTTTTGCTATCACATGCACTTTCAACTGTGGGACCTAAATGTGATTTGCAAATATTTGCTTTGTCATTATGGGGTATTGTGTGTAGATTGATGAGGGGAAACAAACAATTGAATCAATTTTAGAATAAGGCTGTAACGTAACAAAACGTGTAAAAAGTCAAGGGGTCCTGAATACTTTCGAAATGCACTGTAATTCAGGGTGCAATTTTCTCTTATGGCCAGTAGATGGCACAAGAGGCTATCACAAATGTTTTGATGCTCTTCATTCTGATTCTACTCACCATGGAACAGGCAGGTGGTGACAGTGGTGTCCCCATAGAGATCCTATTAAATTACTAACTCCTAATCCTATGGGTACCTCAGTTTCAAGAGGCCTCGCAAGGTCTAATCAACAACAATAAAAAAGCCTAAGTAAACATCTTCATTTTACTGTTCATGTATTTTAATACGCTGTTTATTTTAGAGAAATAAAACGGTATTACTGGCAGTTAGCCATATTGATGTCAACTGTTTCCCGTCTTCCTGCTTGGTGACACTTCAGTCCTGAGAGTTGGGGGTGGAGGGGTTACGGGGGAGAAGATGGAGAGTTGGGGGTGGAGGGGTCACAGGTGAGAAGGTGGAGAGTTGGGGGTGGGGGGGTCACAGGAGAGTTGGGGGGGGGGGCATTTGGGACGAGAAGTGGGCGAAATGGGGGTTGAGGGGTGGGAGGGGGTGACTGGAGGGGGGAAGGGGGTGAGGGGAGGGGGGGGTGACTGGATCTTTTTGTAGGGTGGAGGGGGGGTAGCTGGATCTTTTGTGGGTGGAGGGGGGGTAGCTGGATCTTTTTGTAGGATGATGGGGTGGAGGGGGGGTAGCTGGATCTTTCTGTAGGGTGATGGGGTGGAGGGGGGTAGCTGGTTCTTTCTGTAGGGTGATGGGGTGGAGGGGGGGTAGCTCGATCTTTCTGTAGGGTGATGGGGTGGAGGGGGGGTAGCTGGATCTTTTTGTAGGGTGATGGGGTGGAGGGGGGGTAGCTGGATCTTTCTGTAGGGTGATGGGGTGGAGGGGGGGTAGCTGGATCTTTCTGTAGGGTGATGGGGTGGAGGGGGGTTAGATGGATCTTTCTGTAGGGTGATAGAGGGTGGAGGGGGGGTAGCTGGATCTTTCTGTAGGGTGATGGGGTGGAGGGGGGTAGCTGGATCTTTCTGTAGGGTGATAGAGGGTGGAGGGGGGGTAGCTCGATCTTTCTGTAGGGTGATGGGGTGGAGGGGGGGTAGCTGGATCTTTCTGTAGGGTGATGGGGTGGAGGGGGGGTAGCTGGATCTTTCTGTAGGGTGATGGGGTGGAGGGGGGGTAGATGGATCTTTTTGTAGGGTGATGGGGTGGAGGGGGGGTAGCTCGATCTTTCTGTAGGGTGATGGGGTGGAGAGGGGGTAGCTGGATCTTTCTGTAGGGTGATGGGGTGGAGGGGGGGTAGATGGATCTTTCTGTAGGGTGATGGGGTGGAGGGGGGGTAGCTGGATCTTTCTGTAGGGTGATGGGGTGGAGGGGGGGTAGCTGGATCTTTTGTGGGGTGATGGGGTGGAGGGGGATAGCTCGATCTTTTGTGGGGTGATGGGGTGGAGGGGGGATAGCTCGATCTTTCTGTAGGGTGATAGAGGGTGGAGGGGGGGTAGCTGGATCTTTCTGTAGGGTGATGGGGTGGAGGGGGGGGGGTAGATGGATCTTTCTGTAGGGTGATGGAGGGTGTGCCCTCTATCTGGGACGCATCCCCTGCTTCCCTGACTGTTTACTAAGTGTCTCCACGCCCTCTAACAGATGCATATGTATGCAAGTGCATTAGCGGTCAGTTTTGCACAGCTCAAAATGTGTTGCTATTATAGATGGATGATGTAGCCTAGAAATACACAACTAAAGGGACTCTGGCTTCCCCAGTGGCTGTAGTAACCCACTGTAGTATCTTACATTGAGAATCAGGCTGAAGGTAACATCTGAAGGTAACATCTGAAGGTAACATCTGAAGGTAACATCTGAAATTAACATCTGAAGGTAACATCTGAAGGTAACATCTGAAGGTAACATCTGAAGGTAACATCTGAAGGTAACATCTGAAGGTAACATCTGAAAGTAACATCTGAAGGTAACATCTGAAGGTAACATCTGAAGGTAACATCTGAAGGTAACATCTGAAGGTAACATCTGAAAGTAACATCTGAAGGTAACATCTGAAGGTAACATCTGAAAGTAACATCTGAAGGTAACATCTGAAGGTAACATCTGAAGGTAACATCTGAAAGTAACATCTGAAGGTAACAGTGATGATAACAGTGATGATGATTCCCAATGATTCCCAATGTTTCCCAATGATTCCCAATGATTCCCAATGAACCCTGAGTGATCCTGATTGATCTCAGGAGGATCACACACATACACACTTCATTTTTGTATTGTTATTGTTATTTTTTACTTTAGTTTATTTAGTAAATATTTTTCTTAACTCGTATTGTTCTTAAAACTGCATTGTTGGTTAAGGGTTTGTAAGTAAGAATTTCACTGTAAGGTCTACTACACCTGTTGTATTCAGCATTTCACTGTAAGGTCTACTACACCTGTTGTATTCAGCATTTCACTGTGAAGTCTACTACACCTGTTGTATTCAGCATTTCACTGTGAGGTCTACTACACCTGTTGTATTCAGCATTTCACTGTAAGGTCTACTACACCTGTTGTATTCAGCATTTCACTGTGAAGTCTACTACACCTGTTGTATTCAGCATTTCACTGTGAGGTCTACTACACCTGTTGTATTCAGTATTTCACTGTAAGGTCTACTACACCTGTTGTATTCAGCATTTCACTGTGAGGTCTACTACACCTGTTGTATTCAGCATTTCACTGTGAAGTCTACTACACCTGTTGTATTCAGCATTTCACTGTAAGGTCTACTACACCTGTTGTATTCAGCATTTCACTGTAAGGTCTACTACACCTGTTGTATTCAGCATTTCACTGTGAGGTCTACTACACCTGTTGTATTCAGCATTTCACTGTAAGGTCTACTACACCTGTTGTATTCAGCATTTCACTGTAAGGTCTACTACACCTGTTGTATTCAGCATTTCACTGTAAGGTCTACTACACCTGTTGTATTCAGCATTTCACTGTGAAGTCTACTACACCTGTTGTATTCAGCATTTCACTGTGAGGTCTACTACACCTGTTGTATTCAGCATTTCACTGTAAGGTCTACTACACCTGTTGTATTCAGCATTTCACTGTGAGGTCTACTACACCTGTTGTATTCAGCATTTCACTGTAAGGTCTACTACACCTGTTGTATTCAGCATTTCACTGTAAGGTCTACTACACCTGTTGTATTCAGCATTTCACTGTGAAGTCTACTACACCTGTTGTATTCAGCATTTCACTGTAAGGTCTACTACACCTGTTGTATTCAGCATTTCACTGTAAGGTCTACTACACCTGTTGTATTCAGCATTTCACTGTGAGGTCTACTACACCTGTTGTATTCAGCATTTCACTGTGAGGTCTACTACACCTGTTGTATTCAGCATTTCACTGTAAGGTCTACTACACCTGTTGTATTCAGCATTTCACTGTAAGGTCTACTACACCTGTTGTATTCAGCATTTCACTGTAAGGTCTACTACACCTGTTGTATTCAGCATTTCACTGTAAGGTCTACTACACCTGTTGTATTCAGCATTTCACTGTGAGGTCTACTACACCTGTTGTATTCAGCATTTCACTGTGAGGTCTACTACACCTGTTGTATTCAGCATTTCACTGTAAAGGTCTACTACACCTGTTGTATTCGGCGCATGTGACAAATAACATTCAATTTGATTTTGAGCTGGAAGGAGAGAGAGAGGAAGTGGGAAAGGAGGTAAAGAATGAATGATGTAGTCAGTGAGACTGAATGATGTAGTCAGAGAGACTGAATGATGGAGTCAGTGAGACTGAATGATGGAGTCAGAGAGACTGAATGATGTAGTCAGTGAGACTGAATGATGTAGTCAGTGAGACTGAATGATGGAGTCAGAGAGACTGAATGATGGAGTCAGAGAGACTGAATGATGTAGTCAGAGAGACTGAATGATGGAGTCAGTGAGACTGAATGATGGAGTCAGTGAGACTGAATGATGGAGTCAGTGAGACTGAATGATGGAGTCAGTGAGACTGAATGATGGAGTCAGTGAGACTGAATGATGGAGTCAGAGAGACTGAATGATGCAGTCAGAGAGACTGAATGATGGAGTCAGTGAGACTGAATGATGGAGTCAGTGAGACTGAATGATGGAGTCAGTGAGACTGAATGATGGAGTCAGAGAGACTGAATGATGGAGTCAGAGAGACTGAATGATGGAGTCAGTGAGACTGAATGATGGAGTCAGTGAGACTGCATGATGGAGTCAGAGAGACTGAATGATGGAGAGAGAGTCTGAATGATGGAGTCAGTGAGACTGAATGATGTAGTCAGTGAGACTGAATGATGGAGTCAGTGAGACTGAATGATGGAGTCAGCGAGACTGAATGATGGAGTCAGAGAGACTGAATGATGGAGTCAGTGAGACTGAATGATGGAGTCAGTGAGACTGAATGATGGAGTCAGTGAGACTTTGAATGCTATTTGTTTGATTCTGTAACACACTTTCTGACCCTGGCACGGTGTGAACATCTGTTTTCTGACACGTTGGTTGGTTGGGTGAATAGATCGGGGACTCTGTAGAACATTATAACCTAATGTTCTACAGAGTCCCCGATCTATTCACCCAACCACACTGTTCTCCTGTCCAATTCCGTTACCATGTGAGCCAGCATGTCTGTAGCAGCTAGGGTTGCCATGGTGACGTGTTTGCTCCCGTTTCTTCCTCGCCGTGCCAGATCCGTTTATGGATGCTGCCGGTACCCACATCCTTCCTCTGGTTGGCTCTGATTCGAGGTGAGATTCCTCGCAGTTATAGATTCATACCGTCATTTTGATAACCACGTGTATGAACACTAATCAGGTGTTCATACACGTGGTTCGAACAGCATATTGTCATTTTATGTTGGTACAGAGAAAACACATACAGTGTCTTCTGAAATTATTCACACTCCTTGACTTTTTCCACAATTTGTTACGTTACAGCCTTATTCTATAATGTATTAAATCGGTTTTTTTCTCCTCATCAATCTACACACAATACCCCATAATGACATCACAATACCCCATAATGAAAAAGCAAAAACAGGAGCTCTACGGATAATTCCTTCGACCTCATAGCTTGGTTTGTGCTCTGACATGCACTGTCAACTGTGGGCCCTTATATAGACAGGTGTGTGCCTTTCCAAATCATGTCCAATCAATTGAATTTACCACAGGTGGACACCAATCAATTTGTAGAAACATCTCAAGGATGAACAATGGAAACAGGACGCACCTGAGTTCAATTTTGAGTCTCATAGCAAAGGGTCTGAATACCTATTTATTCTGTTTATTATTTTTAATACATTTGCAAAAAATGTCTATAAATCTGTTTTCACTTTGTCATTATGGGGTTTTGTGATGTCATTATGGGGTATTGTGATGTCATTATGGGGTATTGCCATACCCCATAATGACATAGACTCTATACCCACTCTATACCCTCTATACCCTCTGTATATATTCTGCATTGTTGGGAAGGGCCATTTCAGTAAGCATTTCACTGTTAGTCTACACCTGCTGTTTATGACGCATGTGACAATTAAAATGTTATTTGATTTCATCTGTCACGGACCCTAGAGCCTTGAGGACGGCTGTGTGTGCGTGTGTGTGTGCGTGTGTGTGTGCGTGTGTGTGTCGTTTGAGAAATTATATTAATGATATTTGGGGCGACAGGTAGCCTAGTGGTTAGAGCGTTGGGACAATAACCAAAAGGTTGCTGGATTGAATCCCCCGAGCTGACAAGGTCAAATCTGTCATTCTGCCCCTGAACAAGGTAGTTAAGCCACTGTTCCCCGGTAGGCCATCAATGTAAATAAGAATTTGTTCTTAACTGACTTGCCTGGTTAAATAAAAAAATATTAACCCACCCATTACCTCACTAAAACAAGCCCTTGGTATCACTTTGCCTCTTCTTCCTCCCCTTCCTCCTCTCCCTCCTCCTCCTCACAGTAACTCATGACGTATCCTGTTCTACAGGTTCTTTGCTTCAGAGGGTCAGAGAATGTGTACATTCCGCTGCCACAATATAGACTGAGACACTTATGTGTCAGATGTCTGTAAGAGGGGTCATCATGGGTACAGAGATGTGGCTGGCCAACCAAAACCCCCAGAGATGTGGCTGGCCAACCAAAACACAACAGAGATGTGGCTGGCCAACCAAAACACAACAGAGATGTGGCTGGCCAACCAAAACACAACAGAGATGTGACCTGCCAATCAAAACAACCAGAGATGTGGCCTGCCAATCAAAACAACCAGAGATGTGGCTGCCCAACCAAAACACACCAGAGATGTGGTTGGCCAACCAAAACCCCCAGAGATATGGCCTTCCAACCAAAACACACCAGATGTGGCTGGCCAACCAAAACACAACAGAGATGTGGCTGGCCAACCAAAACACAACAGAAATATGGCCTGCCAACCAAAATCACCAGAGATGTGGCTGGCCAACCAAAATCACCAGAGATGTGGCTGGCCAACCAAAATCACCAGAGATGTGGCTGGCCAATCAAAACCCCCAGAGATGTGGCTGGCCAATCAAAACCCCCAGAGATGTGGCTGGCCAACCAAAACACAACAGACGTGGCTGGCCAACCAAAACACACCAGATGTGGCTGGCCAAGCAAAACACACCAGACGTGGCTGACCAAGCAAAACACACCAGACGTGGCTGGCCAAGCAAAACACACCAGACGTGGCTGGCCAAGCAAAACACACCAGACGTGGCTGGCCAACCAAAACACACCAGATGTGGCTGGCCAAGCAAAACAGACCAGACGTGGCTGGCCAAACAAAACACTTCTCTCTCTCACCTTCTCTCTTTAGCTCTCTACCTCTCCCTCTTTCTTTTCTTTCTATCTTTCTCTCTTTCACTCTCTCTCCCAGAGTGCCCTGACAGATACAGCAGAACTTGCAGAAGCCTCCGAAAAGAGAATATTGTGAAACACTATTACGCCACTATTACTGTAGATACATTAAGGCTATTTTCTGAAATAACAATATGCAAAAATATTACATGTAGCTCCTTAAACCTTTTATTGCAGTGGATTAAATCAGGGTCACCGAGAGTGATTAAATCAGGGTTACAGAGAGTGATTAAATCAGGGTTACAGAGTGATTAAATCAGGGTCACCGAGAGTGATTAAATCAGGGTTACAGAGTGATTAAATCAGGGTCACAGAGAGTGATTAAATCAGGGTTACAGAGTGATTAAATCAGGGTCACAGAGAGTGATTCTTGTGGGCTAAATCAGGGTCACAGAGAGTGATTAAATCAGGGTCACAGAGAGTGATTAAATCAGGGTTACAGAGTGATTAAATCAGGGTCACAGAGAGTGATTCTTGTGGGCTAAATCAGGGTCACAGAGAGTGATTAAATCAGGGTCACAGAGAGTGATTAAATCAGGGTCACAGAGAGTGATTAAATAAGGGTCACAGAGAGTGATTAAATCAGGGTCACACAGCGTGATTAAATCAGGGTCACACGGAGTGATTAAATCAGGGTCACACAGAGTGATTAAATCAGGGTCACACGGAGTGATTAAATCAGGGTCACACAGAGTGATTAAATCAGGGTCACAGAGAGTGATTAAATCAGGGTCACAGAGAGTGATGAAATCAGGGTCACACAGAGTGATTAAATCAGGGTCACACAGAGTGATTAAATCAGGGTCACACATAGTGATTAAATCAGGGTCACAGAGAGTGATTAAATCAGGGTCACATAGAGTGATTAAATCAGGGTCACAGTGTGATTAAATCAGGGTCACAGAGAGTGATTCTTGTGGGCTAAATCAGGGTCACAGAGAGTGATTCTTGTGGGCTAAATCAGGGTCACACAGAGTGATTAAATCAGGGTCACAGTGTGATTAAATCAGGGTCACAGAGAGTGATTCTTGTGGGCTAAATCAGGGTCACACAGAGTGATTAAATCAGGGTCACATAGAGTGATTAAATCAGGGTCACATAGAGTGATTAAATCAGGGTCACAGAGAGTGATTAAATCAGGGTCACAGAGAGTGATTAAATCAGGGTCACAGAGAGTGATTAAATCAGGGTCACACAGAGTGATTAAATCAGGGTCACAGAGAGTGATTAAATCAGGGTCACAGAGAGTGATTAAATCAGGGTCACAGAGAGTGATTCTTGTCGGCTAAATCAGGGTCACAGAGAGTGATTCTTGGTAGTCTGAAACAAATCTACTTTGAAACAAAAGTATCCACCTCACACACGTGGTTATGGGCTTAAAAATAATAAGACACCTGAACCATGTCAGATATAGAGTTGACATTTATTCAGTTGTTAGTTTGCATTCCACTATTACACTTTATATACATCACAGAAGACTGACATACAACAAAACTGTTTATTTTAAATAATCTTGCTTCTACACCTGCATTGCTTGCTGTTTGGGGTTTTAGGCTGGGTTTCTGTACAGCACTTTGAGATATCAGCTGATGTAAGGGCTATATAAATAAATTTGATTTGATCTTAATTAATGATGAAATTATGAAAAATATTAATAACATTCCACCCATGAGGCCAAAGAGGTGCTTTTGGTCATTGACTGAAGGAAAGAGCTACGGCCTCCTACCTTACCCGTCATCCTTAACCCTTCACCCCTGACCCCTGGCCTTTCAACCTGGCTCCCCCTCCACCCTCCCCCATTTCCTTCTCTTCTCTGGGCACCGTGTGGAAGCCTACCCCCTCATCCTCCCCTCCTCCCTCTCTCTCTCTCTCCCTCCCTCCTTCCCTCCCCTCTTTTCCGAGTCCCAACCTGGAATTTCAGGGTGGTTTGAACAGAGTTCTCTCTCCATGGCAATGTGATTGGCGACCCCTGACCTATTCACCTCCAGTGAGGTAGGAATGCGGAGATAAAGGACAGTAGGGAGACCACTGGAATTCCTCTGAACTCCCATGTGTTTATACTCACTAACAAACACGCACACACACACACACAGAAAAACACACAGACATATACACACACACACACACACACACACACACACACACACACACACACACACACACACACACACACACACACACACACACACACACACAACGATCAGTCATGCTCAAATCCACAACCACACATCACATTTCACATAAACATATTCACAAAACAAATATGATAGGAATAATTCCCAACCCTATGTTTGACCACAGCCTCATTCAGAGATGGTCAGCTTGGTCATTTTGGTCCTACATGTAAACGTCAGTGGGGTTGTACGGTATGGGGATGGTTGGGGGTAGGGTGGGGAAGATTGACCAGGCGTGAAGGATCCTGGCTGCCATTTCTGTCTCCTTTGACCTCCAGGACAGGACAGGGAAGATGGTGAACACCATAGATATAGAACAATATAGATATAGAACAATATAGACATAGAACACCATAGATATAGAACACCATAAATATAGAACAATATAGATATAGAAAACCATAGATATAGAACACCACAGATATAGAACACCATAGATATAGAAAACTATAGATATAGAAAACCATAGAATAGAACACCATATATATATAACACTATAGATATAGAACAATATAAATATAGAACACCATAGATATAGAACACCATAGATATAGAACAATATAGATATAGAACACCATAGATATAGAACACCATAGATATAGAACACCATAAATATAGAACAATATAGATATAGACCACCATAGATATAGAACACCACAGATATAGAACACCATATATATAGAAAACTATAGATATAGAACAATATAGATATAGAAAACCATAGAATAGAACACCATAAATATAGAACACTATAGATGTAGAACAATATAAATATAGAACACCATAGATATAGAACTATATAGAAATGGAAAAATATAGATTAGGAACAATATAGATATAGAACACCATAGATATAGAACAATATAGATATAGTACACTATCGATATAGAACAATATAGACATAGAACACTACAGATATAGAACACCATAGATATAGAATACCATAGATATAGAATACCATAGATATAGAACAATATATACAGTATATAGAACACTATAGATATAGAACACTACAGATATAGAACACTATAAATATAGAACACTATAGATATAGATACCATAGATATAGAACACTATAGATATAGGCACTATAGATATAGACACTATAGATATAGACACCATAGATATAGAACACTATAGATACAGAACACTATAGATATAGAACACTATAGATATAGAACACTATAGATATAGACACTATAGATATAGAACACTATAGATATAGAACACTATAGATACAGAACACTATAGATATAGAACACGATAGATATAGAACACTATAGATATAGAACACCATAGATATAGAACACCATAGATAAAGAACACCATAGATATAGAACACTATAGATAAAGAACACTATAGATACAGAACACCATAGATATAGAACACTACAGATATAGAACACTATAGATATAGACACTATAGATATAGAACACTATAGATATGGACACTATAGATATAGAACACTATAGATATAGATACCATAGATATAGAACACTATAGATACAGAACACGATAGATATAGAACACCATAGATATAGAACACCATAGATATAGAACACTATAGATAAAGAACACTATAGATACAGAAATCCATAGATATAGAACACTACAGATATAGAACACCATAGATATAGACACTATAGATATAGAACACTATAGATATAGATACCATAGATATAGAACACTATAGATATAGACACTATAGATATAGAACACCATAGATATAGAACACCATAGATATAGAACACTATAGATACAGAACATTATAGATATAGAACACTATAGATATAGAACACCATAGATATAGAACAATATAGATATAGATACCATAGATATAGAACACTATAGATATAGAACACTATAGATATAGAACACTATATATATAGAACACTATAGATACAGAACACTATAGATATAGAACACGATAGATATAGAACACTATAGATATAGAACACCATAGATATAGAACACTATAGATAAAGAACACCATAGATATAGAACACTATAGATATAGAACACTATAGATACAGAACACCATAGATATAGAACATTATAGATATAGAACACTATAGATATAGAACACTATAGATATAGAACACCATAGATATAGAACACTATAGATATAGAACACTATAGATATAGAACACAACAGATATAGAACACCATAGATATAGAACACTACAGATACAGAACACAGCTAGGGAAAGAGCTAGAAAGGAAAGAGTAAAGAGTTGAATGGCCAATTGCAGACCTTGCAAGCCATTGTGACGTGCCTGTAAGGACTGTTGAGTTTTTGTGTGGTTTGTGTGGTCCTTCAACTCTCTCCTTCACGTATCAGTCAATAAAAGCATTTTGGTTCACAAGTTCTTGCTTGTGTGAAGAGGTGAGAGGATTATTTATTTTTTACCTAAGAGGTTCTCAGTCTTTAAGTTATTTACTTTGCCTGTACAATATATCCACTTTCATTACAGTAATGTGGACATTTTAAAAAGTAAGATACAGAAACCATTTTAAAAGACTGAAGAAAAATGAACAGAATCAAATCTATGCATTTAGCACAGCACAGCATGGGGAAGAACAGTAATAAGCAAATATAATACAATATTTTGCTTTTGAAATAGTTCAACAATGTTAAAGTTCTTGATATTATTGACTTACAAAACTAAACAAGATTCATATTTGAGTTTAAATCTAAAGTCTGACAAATCAATGGAAAAGGGGTAATAGACTAAATGAAAAAGTCATGTTTTAAATGTCCCTGTAGTTATCAAAGATGACTCATTTTAAATGTCCCTGTAGTTATCAAAGATGACTCATTTTAAATGTCCTTGCACTTCACTTTGCTGAACTGTTTAAACTCAGATGGAAGCCTTAGTAGCTTTGGTCAGAATTATAACAAGGTGAACAGATAGTAAGAGAATGTTGATTTATCACTTTCAACTGCCAAGTCAGGATATTTAACTGTTTAAAATTCAGAGTGTAAAATTATTAACAAGCAAACTAACTCTATCCATCGATACATTATTATTACGGCAAAGATAGTTTCATGATTATCTCTCAAAAACAACCTTTATTCAAACAGCCAAATATATAGATTTACTAGAATTAAAATCGTATCCTTTGGTGATAATTAATTAGTATTGTTTTCTGGTTCTTCACTTTGTATAACCATATGAATATTACTCAACTTTACCATTTTATGTCCAGATAATATATGCTATCTGTATTATTCATTTTTCCCAAATGTGGGATTATGTAGGTAGTCCAAAAATATATAGAAAGATATAAAAATACATATTAAATTACACTTTTAATTGTATACACAATTACATACATTTGTATAAACGTATTTTTTTCCCCCGTTATAAAATCTTTTTTGAGATACTTTTAACAATGTTTTATTTCTCTTCCTGAACGAACGCAAATCATTTGTTATCAGGTCAAAAGTGAGCAACATTATAATTATGTTTGCATGAAGAAAACCATCAAATCACACACAATACAATCACAACCATTTGCCGTAGACCAAAACTATTTTGTAATTCGTTTGAAGATAATTTAAATTGAAATATCTATTATCAAATTTTTCCATTAAGAAATGTTAAATTCGATTTGGTTTTGACATTTGATGTTGTAGTTCAATAGTCTATATACTTGTAGGTCATTTGAGCCTATGAGCTTTGCAACCCTTTTCGAGGCAGACTATGTTGAAGGTAAAGGAGCTTCTCATACTACCATGTGTGGTCCAGTGTCCTTAAACATTTAACCCTTTAAATAACCTGGTTTACAACCCAAATATACTCTTCTTCACCCTCCTGACTGCTGTGTGTGTTACTCGCTCACCACCACAAATGAGAACGGTAGAGTAAATAATCGAAAAGTAGCTTATACATGACGAAACGTGTTTCTATTTAGGCAGAAAAGGGACAAAAACAAATGGTCTACAGTTTGGAGTCAACCAGGAACTATAGAGTCCGGAGGCTACAGATTAAGTCCCGCCCCTTGGAATGCGAGTATAGCCGCGCCTCTCCACCGGCGGAGATATAGCATAACTTCCTTTCGGTACTGGCTGCAGAAAAACATTCAGAAATACGCTCATCTATTTAACCTTTCATGGGGGGGGGGGGGGGGGGGGGGAGATTGAGGGAGGGAGGGTAGAGTGAGGGAGGGAGGGAGGGAGGGGAGGAGGGGAGAAGAGAGGGGAAACAGAAAATAGACACGTAAATGTTTCGTCGAGGCATGCAAAGAAAAAAATCTAACTGTGCGACTTCTCCCAATAGGCTATAGGGTTGTTACATTGCTGGTAATTTACACACTGAGTGTACAAAACGTTAAGAACACCTTCCTAATATTGAGTTGCATATTCAATGTGTCTGGGCGTGAACTCTACAAGGTGTGGAAAGCATTCAGGGATGCTGTCCCATGTTGACTCCAACGCTTCCTACAATTGTGTCAAGATGGCTGGATGTCCTTTGGTTGGTGGACCATTCTCGGGAAACTGTGAAACTGTTCAGGGTGAAAAACCCAGCAGCATTGCAGTTCTTGACACACTAAACCCATGCGCCTGGCACCTACTACCATACCCTGTTTAAAGGCACTAAAATCTTTTGTCTTGCCCGTTCACCCTCTGAATGGCACACATACACAATCCATGTCTCATCTGTCACAAGGCTTTAACATCCTTCTTTAACCTTCCTCCTCCCCTTCTCTCCTTCCTCCTCCTCTTCATCTACACTGACTGAAGTGAATGTAACAACTGATGTCCGTAAAGGATCATAACGTTCACCTGGATTCACCTGGTCAGTCTATGTCCTGGAAAGATCAGGTGTTCATCATGTTTTGAACACACTGTTCCTACTTTTAACACATTCATGTTCAATGTACTAGATACAACTGGTAGCAGTTGTCCTTAGGTCAATCTCCTTATTTGATGATGCTGTGTGTGAGAGACCACATTTCTCTCCTGTTTGTCATCTGTGTTCATACATGTAC